>NC_092632.1:48690429-49290429 GCF_039555335.1 Amphiura filiformis | reverse complement strand
ATTAAAAACCACGAATTTCCTTCGTTTTTCCTACCCCGTGATCGCACATCCGGGCCACCGGGCAGGGTTGCCAAAACTTTTTAGCCCAAGTCGCGGGTTTTAGCCGTGAAATGTCGCCCAAATAGCCAAAAAATCGCCCAAAATTTTAAAGTCGATTTAGGGGGGTTCTACACCCCCCCTTTTATTTTGAAATTTTTGGAAAATACTGAAATAAATTCTAAAAAACACCAAATTTCAAAAAAATGAAGAAAAAAAATAAAATAAAAAAAAAGTGGAAGAAAAAGTCGATTTGAAGGGGGGGTTGCTTATTGCTTTATTTTGCAATTTTTGGGAAAAGCTGAAATAAAAAACTAACAAAAAATTAAAAAAAGTTTTTAAAAAAGAAAAATTAAAAGATTGCTCAGGACACCCCTTTCTTTCTATTTTTTTTTAAAATGCTTAAATAAATTATATAAAAAACTAACAAAAACTGATTTTTTGTTATAGGCTTAAATTATAAACTAATAAAACTGAAAAATATTTAAACTGCAAGACAACACACGTGACATTTTGGGGGAATGCTGAAATAATGAAAAACTAACAAACATTTTCAAAAATTTAAGAAAAAATAAACTGCAAGGAAAATAAAATGTTGACTTTTGACGGGGTTCTGCACTACCGGTACCTTTTTAATTTTGGGGAAATGCTGAAACAAATTATAAACAAACGAACAAAAATTATTCTAAAAAAATGGCAGGAAAACAAACACATTTATTATAGACATATGCCATTCATTACAATATAGGCCTACACAAAAAAAGCTGAGTGATAACAACATGTGCATGTATATTTTTAATCAAGCCCAAAACGGCCGGGTCCGTGGATAATGACTAAGTGGTACTTTTGATCATCATGCCATTTCAAAAGAAAATATGCGGTAGGTGTTTGCACATTTTATTTCAAAAGAACCGCCAACGGAAAAAAACCCAACAACTTATGTTGAAGTAGAAACTTGGCACCCCGTTAAGAAGCTACTTAAGTCGTCTTAAACCACTTGTGAGTATTTAGATGGGAATATTTTAAGGATAATCCTCCAGCTCAAGTGGTCTTGAGCAACAACATTGCGATTAACCAGCCCCCCTCCCTGTGCGTGTCATTGTCATGGGAAGCACACTTACCACAAAATATTTTGTAACTTTTGTTTATTGAACTAGTTGTTTGGTGCTTTTGTTGAATGACCATTGAAAGAATTGGCAATCATGGTCAACAAATAAGTTTTGAAGTCGGCTTTGTCACAAATCGCCCAACATTTAATATATTTCGCGGGTGAGATTTTCAAAGTAGCCCAAATGTCGCGAAATCGCGGGAGCAGTTTCTGTGTCGCGGGACGGTTGTCGGAAATCGCCCAATTGGGCGACCAAATCGCGGGTTTGGCAACCCTGCCACCGGGCATAAACGTTGTTTATGCCCAGCTCTCGACCAATCACGCGCGCCGTTATATAGCGCGTATGTATGAACATGCATGTCAATCATATCATGTAATAATATTCCATGATTCATATTTCCTCTGTGACCTGTCGAGCTTTTTTTAGCACGAGATACTCTATCTAAAATACAGGTTTACATTTGACTATCTTTCATACATCACAATATCTTGCTGTATTTCAGCTAGAGCGCCATAGGTAGAAAACCTGGCTTTTTTCTGAGAACAATACAAACACAACTTGAACATCAATTCAACTTCAAGACTTCAGTGACGTGACCTTGATACCAATGCGGCTATCATTTCTCATCTCATGTTCCATACGCCGTCCATGACCATGTCAATGCCATGTCCAGTGAAGTGAAAGAGAATTGAATAGATGCGTGTTTGTCACAACAGAAATTAACACAATAGCGATTAGCATCTCATGAATGCGCAACCAACATGACCAATCTTTATATAATTCATGAATTAGAAATAAGAAAACCCATTTTTAGACAGGATTGGCTTGTGTCTGTTCGAGCAGTGTGTCAGACCTGTGCCGCCTTAGTTTCAGTAACTGTAACTTGGCATCAGGTCTGTAGATGTCATTATGTTTATGATAATGAAGTCTTGCTGGCAGGACTAGTGCCTGCTGTGACCTCACAATGTCCATGCTCACGACTCTGCATCAAATGAATGGTAATGAATATTATTTCAATATGTGACATGATCAAGAGGAATGAGTCACATGTCGGCCCTGGTTGAAAATGAGTTTTACACAAGTTTCTAAAGAGGAAATTCTGAGCTTTCAAGAACTGAAAACCCCATATTGATACGACTTTTCTTTGTGAAGTTAACATCAATTTATCGCTGAAAACAGTATAAAACAAAAGAATTTTAACACTTTCTTTGCCAATATCTCAAAATCAATATTAGCGACATCCGACTCATTTGCATTTCCTTTGATCGTGTCACATATAAACTTAAATTATTATTAAAGTTAATTTTTTATTTCTTTCATGGTCTGGGCTGTGTGTATCACGTACACGAGCATAATAAACACAGCACAGGCTATAAAGAATCAAGCAGAGTCCAGTGGAATGGTTTAAAGAGTTTAATTTTATACCTTTGTGAAGATATTTTTTAGGATTCTTAAACTCTGAAAACTATTCAACTGAATTACATGGATTGAATCCATGGGTCCCTACAGGGCCGATAACACACATTCGATGGGTGTACACTGTACAACTGGACCCACGTTTTTAGAGGCTACAGTATGATCAGTATCGCATCGTATCCTAGGCGCAGGGGTAGCGCTAGGCTGCATTTTGGGGTCCCGGACCCACCAAAATAGAGTTCGGACCCCCTGTTTTTATATTTTCTGTGAGTTCAGGGGTCCCTGCAGACCCCAGTTTTTCAATCTAGCGCTAACGCAGACATACTATTTATGCTACATTTGTAACTCGGACTCACCAAACTCTACTTCGGACCCTCTACTTTTTAATTTTCTGCAAGTTCGGGGGTCCCTGCGGACTCTGGAATGTTTTGTTCTAGCGCTACCCCTGCTAGGCGCATCTTCTCAAAAACTTGAGTCCTTGAACATGTTGAATGGTTTAAGAGTTTAAGAGTCCTTAAAAATATCTCCATGAAGATATAAAATTTTAAAATCATTTTAAAAAACTAGATGGGCCTATCCTATGTGTCTCAGACCTATGCATGGAAGCCTGCACAGAGAAGTGAGTAGAAATCGTAGTGACACAGGTGTGAGTACCTCACGATACCTCCAACAATGAAAGCTGGAGAGTGGGGAAGGTTACATGGATCGAATCCATGGGTTCCTACAGTCACCCATGGAAAACAGGGTACGGTACTGAAAAGCAGTACACCATGTCCAATCCATATAGGCCAAGGGATGGTTTGTTTACATGGCAATAATTCCTTCAGAATAGGCACTACAGATTCCAAACATATAAAACTTACCTCATATTTTAGTTGCCCCTAATAACTCCAAATTAACATGACAATTAATTCTATTTGCTCAATTTCATACCAAAATCAAAGAAAACAGGGTGTTGTTATTGCAAAATAACATAAAAATCAGAAAGATTATATCTGGTCACTGTAGTAGGCCACTTGAAGTAATCAATATTGGTACTTGAATTGCATGACTCAGTGACTTTCTGCTCATTGTAAGAGTGATAGTGTTGTAAACTTGATTGCATAACATTAAGATTGCCAACTGATATCCTTTGTATTTGAGTTGTCTGTTGATGGTATTAGAACTGTCATGGATGTAAACATTACACAAAATGTCAACAAAACATGCTACTGCAGAACTCTATGCCTGTATGTGTGTGTCTGAGGGCCGATCTGAGGGCTGATGACACACATTCGATGGGTGTAGGGAAAGGTGCACGTGCTGGTGAGTCTGTGCTTCACATATATATTGCATGCATGATTTGTTCACATCTCCAATTTTGATAGATCACACATTTCAATTGTTTAGTATGAGTGTGCCTACTATTTTTTCCAGGATTGTAGCTCTTTTATGTGATTGGTCGACCAATGCGAAAGGACTTTGCAAAATATTGTACAAATGTAGCGTGTGTGCGCACTAGTGTGGTCTGTTTAGAATGCTTTTTATGCCTCCACTGGAGGTATTATGTTCTGATTGTCCGTCATTCTGTCTGTCCGACCTCAAAGATTTTATGTTGGCCCTAGGGTTGGGTCAATGTTGGATCGACGTTGGCCCAACGTTAGGAGTGTTGGGCGCCTGGCATGGCTAAATTCATGTTGGGCCAACATTAAAAGGCAACATTGGCCCAACGTACAAAGATAAGTTCGCCCATGTTGTAAAATTTTACACACAATATTGCCAAAATGATCCACCAAATCGCTTCAATTAGGTCTTCATTTTACCAAATTTTTTAACTTCTCAGGGGAACATCTCCCCTCAGACACGCCCCTGCGTAGTGGCCATAAACAAGTGGCCATTTTTGCTTCTGCTTTTGACATTTCCCAATTTATGTTTAACACAATTTATAGGCCTACGATAATAGGGAAAACTTGTCCACGAAATGCTTCATGGACCGTCATTTCACAAATATTTGGCTTTTTCAAATTAAAACTTTACACACCAATACATTTGTAGTGCCAAAATGGTCCACCAAATTGCTTCAATTAGGGCTTCATTTTGCAAAAGTCTCTTACTTCTGAGGGGGCACATCCCCCCTCAGACACCCACCTGCATTGTGCTAGTGCAACGTGATATGATTACATTTTATTTTTTCTCAAATTGGGCCCCCTCTGACTGCTCTAGATCTGCCACTGATGTAATCATGCACGCACCTACCAACCGAGTAATGTGAATAGCCTACAATAACTACATGCTTTTGAAAATCTACAATTATCTCATTTTTATCAGTAAACTGAGTCACTGGCCATAGACCATTACACTACTTCTGGCAATTTTAGTGTTTGTGCTTTTTTATGCTTTTTATAGTTTTTCCTTCTTTCTTTTTTTTTTCTGCAGGATTTTCATTATTTTAATTAAATAATAACATCTTTGCTGAAAAATGTTGTGCTCAATGTGATTCATGTAATCAGTGACAAAAGTTGTGTACTATGGAAATTTGGAGAGCCAAACGTATCAATCATAAACCACCGTAGCAGGATGCAGCAGGAAATCATAATCTCCAAGATATATGTTTTTGTTTCGAAACCCATAAATAAATACAAAAGATCAAGATGAGTAACTTTAATGCGCCAATGGCTAGTGCATCTCAGTCAGCTTTATCTCTTGGGGGAGAATGGCGGAGCAGAGATCAGGCAGAGGCAAACAAGTATAAGATGAGTACACTGTTAAATAGAAAAAGAGACAAGAACAAAACCAAGACCAGGGATGGAATGGAGAACGCGAAAGAACGTCCCAGGTATGTACCACGTAAATAAGGTTTGTTCATAGCAAGCATGTTTTCCACCTAGATATCAACATACGCAGGCACTGATATATATTCAAAAACTCTCAGAGAATGATTAACCTATGTAAAAGTTTATGCCTGAAAAGTGATAAATTTTTTAGTGTGTACTATAATTTATGCTGTGCAGTTTGCTTCAATTGTCACCAAATTATGTACCAGTATACATCCAATGTAAATACATGTAGCCTTTCCAGCAATGTTTTAACATTCATTTAAAGATCATTTAAAGAGCATTTAAAGATCTTAACAATGTTTTAACATTCATTTAAAGATCATTTAAAGATCATTTAAAGATCATTTAAAGATCTTAAAAGATCTTTGCTCTGAGGTTTGATAATACGGTACATGAAGTAATACATTATAAATGCTGGATATTTGCTGATTTGCCACATTAAATTGTATAACAACAGTCCAAGTTGAACTCTTGTATCTGGCCATATATGGGACCAGATGAAAATCCAGATATTAAATAAATGTTTGCATTGAATGTCTATAAATTGGGACAACAATATGGGGGTAAATATAACAACAAAAGGATGGTATTTGTGTGCTGCATGCAACATTGATATATGCGGATCTAAAATGAGAAATTTAATACATACAGCGCCCAATGCCTATAAGCCTTTACAAAGAAACAAAATATCAAAGTACAAAAGTGGTCAACAAAGCCTATAAACAAAATATGATTAAAATACTGTACAGAGTCCAACAAGAATAAGAAATATAAAACTTTAAAAGTAAGGTGTCCATGCAGAGCATTAAAAACCTAGCTGTTTTCCTATGAAGATCACATGGCCAAATGTGTAATAATACTGGATGTGATTGTTTACTGGTAACAGTTTAATATTTAATTATTAGTTTTAAATATTAATGTACAGTAACATCATTTTTGAAGGTCTTCTCCTGGTATGAAATCATCATCTTCATTAGATCGTCCAACTCCACCAAAGAGTGCACCCCCTGGTGCTAAGCCAAGATGTGAGCGGGTACATGAAATGGAAGGAGAGCGATCTGCACGCAAGAATTTAGAGGCTCATTTACCGCTGAAAAAAAGCAGGTCTCCTGTGAATACACCAGACTTGGAGGTAATTAAATATAAGTTTTTGCTGTTTGTTAGTGTTGTTTTGTTTTTGTTGTTGTGTACTTTTCCAAGCATATAGCAAGAAACATAATTGCACAAATGCTATGAAATTTCTCAGATGTATAAAACTTTCCACCTCTTATACAAATCCTGTATTAAAGGAGTATTTCGTGATCCTAGCATCCTCTTTTTATGACATTTTTCAGTAGATATCCACGAAAAAAGCTTATTCCCAAAATTTCAGTTGTTTCCGATTTTGCGTTTGCGAGTTATGAATGATTATGTGTATTACACTGCTCCATAGACAATGTGTTGTAATTTCGTTCTGGTGCACCAGAACGAAATTCAAATTTCACGATATCTTTGCTAAACGAAATAATCTGCAAGAAATTTTTTGTATATAAACATTATGTAGCCATAGGTTTCCAGTGATATAAAAATCTCAACTTTTTTTGAGAAAAGTGGGGGGATGAGGCTGTGGATCACGAAATGCCCTTTTAAAAGAAGTAAAGGTTATAAATGTGAATAGAAAGAATAGAGCACAAGTAAATGACTTTCAAAATAAATATATGTGAGTAATTATGAAAAGAATTAAGCTATAGATACATTTTCACATGCTAAACAATTATATTTTTTTTTATTTGTACAGAGCTCTAAAAATAGTTAAAAATATGAGGGTTATTCAAAAAGTTCTACCCCCAACCTCACAATCTCAGCTTTTGCAGAACCCTTTCATATGTAACCTAGGATGTTGTTTAGCTTGTGAGAAAATGTTGTTTAATATCTTTTCCCTTATGGACAAAGTAAAAAGGAAATTAGGATTCAGTGTCACAGAAATGTAGACCAAGATAAGTAAACCAAATTGAAATGGCCATAAAATACCATTATAATTTTGGTCACTTCAGTTTGCTTAAATTGAAGCTGACATAAAGGCAAATTTTGAAGTCATATAAATGTGAGTTGGTTACAAATATTATTGGATCCAATAATTTTAATAAAATGTTGGGGTTTTTTTTTGCTTTTTTTTTTGACAATTAAAAAGTTGTTGTTACTTTAATTTGGCACTTCATGGTAAATTATGAGTGTATCACATCATAAAGTCAAACTATGGACAATGGACATTCTAAAAAGTTCAGTTGCACACTGCCCCCACCAAATCTATGAATATGCCTCTTAATTATTTTATGTGGCAACAGAGTATAGTAACCATTGTATTAGTAAGCTACTTAGGTGTCCTTGGGTTTTGTTGTCTATTTAATATTGCAAACTGCATTAGGCTATCTATGGCAAATCAAATATTTTGGTAACTTTCTTTATAGGTCTCTAACAAAAGTTTATTTGAGAAGACTGTCTGAGGGCTGTGTAAAGACTTCAACTCAATAAAATTTATTTAATTGGAAAGAAAGTAAGGTTATACAATGAAGACTCTTGTTTGCTTTTGCCCCAGCTTTTGTCTAATATAGCCATTCCATATTTACTTCTGCATGTAAGTACCAGGTACATTTATATATACTCCTCAGTCAGTAATTTGGTACACTTTGTTGCAACTTCTCTAGATGCTTTTGAAAATGGTAAGTTTTAATGCTTTAGTCTCAAAATATCCGCAGCACCTTTTTCAATGTTGTTGTTCAGAAATGCAGCTCAATATGTTGTGTCTGTTTCAAAGTTTCAAAACCATTTGGAAATTCTTGGTCTGAAGTTTTTCAAGTTAGGTTACAGAAGTGGTTTGTCGATCCTTTAGTGGATTCATGCTAATGCAATGATGAATATCTATCTGTATGCTTTCAAATGCAAAAGAAAAACATTTTTGGCCTAGATGAAGCATATGCTGCTTGCTTTGTAAGTTGTTCATTGCTGGTTTTAGTTCTCTGTTAATAATTTGAACACTGAGTCAAGCTGTGATGGTTTAGTTGATGTATACTGCAGTTTAAATGATTCTTGAAGATGTTCATCAGGACTGTTCAGTGTTCTGTAGACAATTATTTGTTGAATTTTCATCATTTTAGTCAAAAGAAATTACACAAGTGTACCTGTAGACATTTCATTATCTCTATCAGTTATCTTTTTTTGAAGTGATGATCAGTGTACATTTCTTGTTGACTGCTGCTTAGCAACCAGGTTGGCAGATGATTTCTCCAACAATAGATTGTCAAATATGTGACTTAAATATGCAATCCTCATAATTCTGTGATGTCATTTATTCCATTCCTAGTAAATCACTGACATTTTGGTTTTACTTACTATAATATGTTTGATTTATAGAGAAAGCAGCAGATAAACCTTGGACCTGGTATGACACTGACACGTAGCAAGAGTCGTTTGGCAGTGACCATCAATACTGGGTTACCAGACTTACCAGAGGCAACTCCAAGAAGAATCTTTCCTAAGGATCCAGAACCGTAAGAATACACAACTTGTCATTTTGAAATAGCAATAAGAAATTTGCACATTCATTTGTGATGTGTTTAACATATCTTAAATATAGAGATATTTTGCTCCACAATGCCGTTTTCCCCAACGGACATTTTTAAGCGAAGCTATTGAGTTCGTAAGTTATGGTATTACAAAATTGGAAATTGAGATATCGGCCTTTAAAATATAATTGACAATTTTGAGAGCAGGAATGACCTTTATAAATGTCTGAAAAACTACAAGATGCCAGTTATATTCCGGTCTGAAACTATCAGACACTATTTTGAACATTATTAACATCACAAATTTGCAACAACCCCCCAAAAAAAATCACCCCGGGCAGATTTTTGGCTATTTCTCCATTTTCTATTCTGCCCAAAAGTGTCTCCTTTTGATATACCACATCATATTTTATCATCTATTGAATCTATTTTCATATTTTCATATTGAATCTATTTTCATATGTTTGAGCAGCAGCATCTTTAGTGATGTCCAAGTCACTTTTTTTCCCCACTCCTTAGTTTGTGTAATATACTTTGTTTATGATTACCAAAATGCTTCTTAAGATAAACACAGTTTGCAGTTTTCAGCCAAAGTAGGTACTATATAGCATGTTGAAGTAGTCCATGAGTTTAGTGACAATTTCTGAATTATTGGCCTTTTAGTGTAATATGGTGATAATAGAAAGAATGTTGATTTATAATGCTTAAAACTGTGCAAACAAGTTGGGTTTTTTGCGGGGAGGGGGGGGTCCAAAACTCGCAAATGGATTGGTCAAGTGTTGCCATTCTAAATATGCATACTTTTATAAACTTTAGACCAATAATAATTATTTAGCAGTTATGAAGCTCAAAAGGTTTTTTTATTATTTCAGGGTTAAGGCCAACCTTTAAGTAGTTATATTTCATGATTCTGTTTTCACTTTAATCAAACTAATTATATTCTTATTTATGAAAACAAGCACTACTACTTTGGGCAATTTAACATATTATTCCTATAACTTCCTTTTCATTTTTTATTTCTTGAATTCAATCCAACAACAGCCCACAGGGAGATCCTGAACGGTATGTAATATCATTGGCTGCATTTTTGTGCATTCATTTATGTATGTTATATGTTACCTTAGATACATGTTAAAGTTGCTCTTAAGTAAAATTAATATTATGTCAGGTGAAGATGATTTGTCCGTGTTTTTAAGTTTAAAATAATTTAAAAAAAAATTGTTAGACAGGTTACAGAAAATAGAGCTACTTCTACCTGATGATTCCCAGGCCTGAAGCCAGGGGATCCATAATTTGATGCACCACTAGCTGCGCCACAGAAAAGTTCACCTTTCTGAAAGCAGATGCTAAATTTGTCAATTGAATACAAGGATATAAGTGTTTGGTAATAACAAAATAATGCTTACAACCTTCATTTAGACGTCAAATTGAGCCAAAAAGTGTCAAAATATGGAAAAGAACATCTGCAAAAACTTGAAAAATATTTGAGTATTTTTTAAGTTATAGAAGTGCATGTTTTGATCTTCATTTGTGACATTACTTACTTTACATTGTAGTTTGATTCTCATTGTGTAGAGAGTAGATTTCATTGTATTTTCTGTTCATGAGATTATGTTTACTGCATTTGATACATGTAGATTGATCCAACTGCAAAAATGTCCATGACTATAACAGTATTCCTATTTATCAAGTTTCGGCATCAATGAAAATCATAGTTTGCTCAATTTATATAATCATAATCCAAAGGTTTTTTTTGGAACAAAATGAATAATGGAGGAAAATAAAGTCAAAATATGACTTAAAATTTATATTTACCTTTTCTTTCCCTTTCCTAGCAAGTGAACTCCACAACCAATCACAAAATTATTTTACTACTCAAATTTCAAAGTGCAATATACTGGCCATTAATAATTAAATTCTTGATTTAAAAATGTTAACATTTGAAATAGCCTGGTGACTGTAAAAATGAATGTAAAAACTAGAAAATTCTATTTGAACTGACCAGCAGGGAACTTAAGGATGGATCCATAAGGATACAAATGTGTCACACTAACCAAGGGTAAATTTAAAAACAGCAAATATGTGACAAAACATCCATCAAGTACACTCATCCAGATTCACAGCTTCGACACACATTTGTTTTAATTTTATCATTGAAAAAAAGAGCAAAATGTGAAAAAAAATAATTACACAAACCCAACATTTCAAAAAGACAAGACATTTCTTTATATAGTAAGAGAGACTAGCTCTATATGGTAGGTGTAGAGACCAGCTCTTAGTTATAACTCAAGTATGAAAAGTTTTGTCTTTTTGAAAACTTTGAAACATTGGGTTTTTAATTTTGTGTATCTATTTGTTTTTAATCCTATAGATGTTGTGTCACTGTCACATTTTTGCTTTATATGTAAAAATTAAATTTAAACAAATGTGTGCTGAAGCTGAGAATCTGGAGGAAGGCACATACTAGTAAAGCACAATATGTGTTCATTCTTTTAAGTTTGATTTTTCAGGTAATCACATTACTTAATAGATTGAATCACTCTTCTTTAAAGCCATAATGTATAATCTTATAATATGAATTTGGTGTTTTTTTTTTCAAACCTGATTTTTTGGCATACTTAGTAACATTTACACATGTCCCAAAGTCAACTTCCACCAAAATGGAATCAGCCAAACTTATGGTGCTTATAGGTCAGCAGAGCAATTTGCATTATGTCATAATTATGACATCAAGTCACCCTAAGAACTCCGTTTAAAAACAGCCAAAATAGCCAGTGGGGTTACTTTCAGTTTAGCTTGGTTTTTTTTTTCGGATTAAAATGGACAGAAAGCCTTCCCAGCAGTTATAACCAGGGACAGGCGATTTGCGCGGAACATTTTTTCCACGCAATCTCCGCGCAATTGGCTATTTTTTCATATGGGCAGGGCCAGGGATACATGATTTGCACTGAAAAAAGTTCCGCATGATCTTCGCAATTTGCTATTTTTTCCGTGCAAATCGCCTGTCCCTGACCCTGGTTATAACCAATATTATTTGAGCAGTTTTGGTTCACAATTAAAATAATTCAAATATGAAGGAAATTGTACATTATGGCTTTAATTCCCATCATTGTTCATCATGACACATGTAATTTGTCTTTAAAAATGCAAATGCAACACACATAAATCACAGATGCATGTCTGCACTTGTAACTTCAATGAGTTATTGACAGGAACACATTACAAGTGCTAGTCCACATGTGTACTTGTGCACACGTCTGAGTATCACTTCTGAAATTGTGCACTTGCATCTCCGACCCAGAAAAGGAAGAAGCACTTTAGCAAAAGTCTTCATCTTAGGGGGCTGTCATTTTCTTTGAAAGGGGATCCCAAGTATGCAACTACTAGAGTTACTTTTTTTCCAGCCTCTTCATCCAGGTTTAAAATGTTTATGACCCACACAGAGCCCCACAACAAATTATTTAAAAAAAATAAATAAAAAATAGAAATGAATAAAATATTTGCTCCCTTAGTCTATTTAAGAAGAATGCAAATGTAATGCATACACATTTTGATTGTAACTGTAATTTTAGCCAATATTGAAATTATACTTATAGTCACAAGCCCTAGATAAATTTAAGAATATGTATGACCTATTTTTGGTGTAAAAAGTGACACCCCCACATTTGGGACCCCTTCTAAAGAAAATGATATCCCATTAGACAACAGCAGTGAGTTACATTCTGACATCCCTGCACTACTCAATTACACCCTTTAAATATAGGTAGTTCAAAATTATAGCAGTTAGGAACTGTAACATTGATCATTTTGATGGTTAGAAACTGCTAGAATTTCTATTGGAAGTACAATACACCTTTTAATTCATGGAAATCGTTTTCTCATGAAGGAGGTACTCGATTAACAGGTAACATGTTATACTCAAAAAGTTGTAAGGAAATGTTAGGAGGTTTTGTTGATTAAGTTACCAGAATTGAGACTAGGGAAAGAGCGTTTTTAATGTGAATGTTAAAGCTCTCCATGCAATTTCCATAAAAATAAAGTTACATTTTATATGTGATAACTGAGACTTGCATACCAATATGTTGGTTTACTAGTCTCAGGTTATAACATGATAATTGTTTATTGATCAATTATGATTTTTGACAACCTTTGTATGATATAAAAGTGTTATTGCTGTCATAATTACTGCCAGAAATGTTTTGTTACACATTTCCTAAAAAGATGTTGTCAACAAGATCATTATTCATTCTTTGGAGTCCAAGAAGTCAATATATTAGTCATATGGTAATGCACATCAAATAAATAAATATCTATTCATTGATTGACTCGGCCAGACACAGCATTATTAAATCATTGATTAGTCAGTGTTTGTTTTATGCTGTATGTCTCTTGAATTATGAGCAATGTATTGAGCATTGTGACAAATCTATCACTTATGAATGCTATTTTTTAATAGTCATTGGCATAATATAAATTCTTTTGGAAATTGTATTATAGCCTTTTCTCTGATGGTATGTAATGCTAATATTTTTTTTAGCATAGTGGTGTAACAAAAGACACAAATTAGTGTGCTTGGTTGCAGGTTGTGAGTATCATTTTGAAAAGGAAAGAAAAGTGTAAAAATACCAAAAGAAGTGACAGTGCTGTGAAGTTACAGCACTCAGCTGTAACCAAACACTCATTACACCTTCTGCAATAATGACCTGCCTTGGGAGGGGACAGGAGGGCGGGGGATGGGAGGGAGCATGAATATGAAAGTGGCGTACCTGTGACAATTGGGGTCTATTGGTATAGGATTTTTTAAAGGGGCCATTCAGTGTGAGCTCCAAGAAAATGGGGGTCAATCAGTGTGGGATAGTAAAAATCGGGTGTCATTGACAGAGCAAAAATGTGCAAAATTTTGTGAAAATTTGCAATTTTGAAGCTAATATTGTACCTAAAATGTTACATTTGTTCAAAATGCATGCAAAGTGAGCAAAAATTTGCAGATTTGGTGTAAATTACTATATAAAAAGGGGGATGAAAAAAGGAAAGGGGTCATTGGGTGTAGAGTTTGCCTTAATAAAAGGGGGTCTATTGACAGGCACATGATGCATACCAACAGTGCCCCCACCCTCCCCCGGCTAAATTTGCTCATTGAAATCCCCTTAGGATTTGGCTGTTTCGATTTACTAAGTATACCCATTTTCTTATGCTTTATGTTCCCAGTCCTCTATGCCTTTAAGAAGTATTTTGTGCAAAGTTCCTATTCAAAGCAAGTAAAAATGACCTCAATTTTGTGTGTGCATTTCTCACAGACTTGGATATGCTACATTTCTATCCAAATGTAATTTCAATTTCCTAAGCAGGAGTTTCCCTATTGCCTCATTTTTTTCCCATCAAATGATCTTTACTTTTCCCAATATGTCTCTATTTCAAATGTTCAAATTTCCTTCCTCTGTCCAGAGTTTATCATATCACCTGTGTCATATATTGAAAAGCTGTTAAGGGCTCTGATAGCGACGTTTTCACGTAATTTTTTGTGGAACCTGAGAGCACATCAGACACATCATATTACATTCTGAAAACAATGATATAAAATAATTTTGAAAATTGCAAAAATGTCAATTTTTAATAATTTTGTATTATATCGCAAATTTCAAAAAATCAAAATTATTTGATATCAGAAGGACATTCTTCATATTCAGAATGTAATTTGATGTGTCTGATGTGCTCTCTTGTCCCACAAAATATACTGTGCAAACATTGCTATCCGACCCCTTAAAGAATTGCTGACCTGATGGTTAAAAAAGGAAAAGAAAAAGCATAACAGAATAGAGGGAGAAAAGTTGAATTTTATCAAATAGATCTGAGACTGCCAAGATGAACATACATGTACTATGTAGCTATTTCATTTACATTTCATGATATTGTTTGCATGTTTCTATTCATGAATGCATGTCTGTTATTTTATTCCCTACTGTATTTCTATAGTTTGCACTCTTCTAGCACTGTTTCACATGGTGATGCACATCAGTCAACACACAGTCCTGTGCACAGTCAACACAAGTAATGTTTGTTTGCACTCTATTTCTTTATCTTAATCGATTACTACACTGAGCTCAAAAAGAAACTTATAATTTTTTACAACTTGTGACTCACAAGGTAATATCTTAAAATACTGTCAATCAAAATGAATCAAAATTACACGCAGGATTACTTTAATACTCTACTCAAAACACATGTCAGTAACCAAGCAGTTGTCCAACTGACACAACAGCAAAATGCACTGTCACGGGACAGCTTCCTGGAAGTTCCTCCACTTTCACAGCCCAACATTTCGCGCCCAACATTTCGCACCCAGCACAAAAAATCTGTGAGAATGCACGCAAGATCCTTGCACAGATGATAAAACGGTGCTGCTTTCTGCTTTCCATACACTTTTTTCATGAAACAGGGCTGGGTTGTGAAAGTGGTCCATGAAGCTGTTTCATGTCAGTGCATTTTGCTGTTGTGTCAGTTGGATAACTGCTTGGTTACTGACATGTGTCAAGAGTAGAGTATTAAAGCAAACCTGTGTGTAATTTTGGTTCAATTTGATGGACAGGATTTCAAGATATGACCTTGTGAAAAATTATAAGTTTCTTTTTGAGCTCAGTTTATATTTGACTTATTTAGCACCCTGGGCACTTAAGTCAGACATTTTTGGGGAGTGCTTATTAAAATGATGAAATGCAAGTCATATTTGTGAATTTACACACATATATACGCATTGTCATTAGAGTTTATAAGTCAAAATCATCATAATCCGGGAGTTGAAGGCCTATTCAGCGACTAGCTCATTCAGAAAATTTTTCAAAATATCATCAAAATTCATTTTTTGCATCTTTATTAGAAGGATAGTTGTGCTAACATAGTCTGCTAGTAGTTAAACCTGGGGGTGGGGGTTGCACTGCAATATGATATAGATATAGGTATAAGGCTTATACACCAGGCACAAAAAGAAACTCGTCAGTTATACTCATCCTTGTTGTTCAATAACTTGATAATTTTGGATTATTCTGAAATATACATTTTGTTAATTGGACTTTGCTTTCTCATTTGACATCCTGTTCGTGAAAAACGAACAAGAATTGACCAAGATATGCGCCTCCAAAGTCTCAAACCCCAAAATCAAAAGTTGCATTTTCAATGATTTTCAATGGGAACGCATCGTTGTATTGCACACAAGCACCACGGGCCAATCAATAAAGCACACAGTGTAACAGGCACAATTGAATCGTTAAAATTGAACTTTTCATTTTGGGGTTTGAGAGTTTGGAGGCGCATATCTTGGTAAATTCTTGCTCAATGTTCACGAACAGGGTGTCAAATGACATGAAGAGAAAGTCCAATTAACAAAATGTATATTTCAGATAATCCAAAATTATCAAGTTATTGAACAGCAAGGATGAATATAACTGACGAGTTTCTTTTTTTTCTTGTTTTACTTTTACACCAAAGGGCATTCGGTGAGAGTGAGAGCATAATTTTGAGCATTTGGTGAGAGCAAAATGTAAGAAATATGGGGTCATTGGGTGAGAGATGGAATGTTTGGACCAAAATTTGGGCAGCATTGGGTTAGAACATGACTATTTTTTTTAATGGGGTCTTTGGGTGAGAGCCAAAAGAGTGTCACAGAAGCCTCAAACATTGAATTTTTATTTCTAAATGGCTTCAACTGGCTTTGTGTTTTCAAAATAAGTAAGAACTAAAATCAATGATAAATGAAAGAAAAACAAGGGCCTTTGGTTGACAGATCAAATGGAAAATAAGGGGTCTTTGGGTGACAGTGGTGCTAGTATATGCTGAAAAAAGTCTTGATGCGTATGTTAAAACAGCCTTACATGCGCATCACCTCCAAAGTGGGAGTGCCCCCCCCCCCCGGTTCAACCAATTTAGCAGTGTATTAAAGACAAAATATCACATTTAAATGAAACTGTATTAGCTACATGTATTTGAAGGGGGTTCAACTTTGTTAATACTGCTATTTTCCTTGTTTAATTGTTTTGCCAAATTTTTATTTGAAAAATACCTAATGACAATTTTAATGGCTTATCCTTCACAATTTTAATATTTTTACACTTTTGCTGGGAACACTGAATGGGCCGTGATGATTGTATTGTATTGAGTACTGCATTAAGCAGGGGATACTTTTCACTAGACAAAATCTGTGGGAGGCGCTAATTAGGGTAGAGGTGCTTAGTAGGTTGAATGTACTAATGTCCGTCACATCTTTCGTTACATGTAACATCTTTTGTTTTAAAGGAGTACTTTATGATATTTTGTTTCCATCTACACACACTATGGACCACAATGGCCTCATCCCAATGGCATATTTCAATAACCTCAATTAAACAATCAGAGTGCAAAATTTGACCTCAAATTGCAGAGTATGAGTTTTAGTACCCACATTTTCAAAGGTCATTCAATGAATGTACACATGTATTGGGGTTAAAGAACTGTGCCCCTGATAGAGAGTATGTTGTGGATCCTTGTGACATGAAATACTATTACTTCATTTACATTTATTATTTATGTTTTGATCTTTGTTTCTATTTTCATTACTGTTTGATTTTGTTTTTTCTTCCATACCTGTCCTCCTTTCCTTTTTATATTTTATTTGGTGGCTGGGTTATCTTCTTGTTATCTTTGATGAAAAAATTGTATTTCTTGATTTTCATCTTTAATTAATTATATGATTTCTTGCACAATGCTTTGTTGTTACTTTATTTCTGTTTACACTTTTGATGTTGTTAATTTGTATTAATTATATTCGGCTGGATCACAACTTTCTGTTACTGTGTGTGTACATAACCTTTCAAATATTGTTCGATATAAACTCTCATTAAATATTCATATTATATTGCCAAATCCTTTAAAAAACAAATAATGAATGAATTAATGCAATAAAGAGATAGAATACAATCTTGGGTGGGTAAAACACATAGTAAGCCCAATATGCCCTGGTTAGCACCCCCTCCTGCTAGCAGCAGTATATATCATACAGAAGGACATACTAATCCAGGTCTGGTACAGCAAGACTGGAGCCGGGTCAGTCCAGTGCCCAGTTCTCCTAGTTTTCGTGGGAATTCAACAACTCCGGGCATTTTAAGTCCTGATGTCCAGTAAGTTGGCATTATTATGTAGCCAGAAAGTATTTCAGCAGAATATCATCTGAGTTGAAATGAGATAAGGATGATTGTATGTAATATAGAATAAAATATAGTTTTGTCTGTATGTGTATTTAGAGAAAGTTGCTTGGAATTCTTTAGTCAAAATATTGTTTTGTTAATTAGGTTAGTTAATAGTGAGTTGGAGGTTTGGGACTTAGTGAGTGTGTGACTTAGTTGGGTAGTTAGTTTTACACCCCTACACACACCACCCCATACATAACTTACATACATGTGCACCCCTGCAAACAATGAAGTGATACACACAAAAGAGTGTTTATCATCCAACCAATGACACTCACATTATTTTTCCATCTTACCATGGATCCCGGGCTGTGGGTAGTTTTTACAATACAAGCGCAGGTTAACTCACCCAGCAACTGTAGTCATTAGCTATAAAGCTTTCTTACAGTTTTTTACATCTGGAATTGCAGTCTAGGAATAGGCATCCACAGTTCCTGTGCATCCACTGGTATACAGATAAAAGTCGGTGGTTTTCCAAGTAAAGTGTTGGATACATGCTGTTAGACCATTAGGCCTAT
Organism: Amphiura filiformis; assembly: GCF_039555335.1. NCBI lineage: Eukaryota > Metazoa > Echinodermata > Ophiuroidea > Amphilepidida > Amphiuridae > Amphiura > Amphiura filiformis. The sequence goes on along the minus strand of NC_092632.1, from coordinate 49,271,777 downwards.
AAAATAAACACCATGCCATGCAAAAGGCTTTGAACATGGCAAAAGTTCCAAGTCAGCAAAAACATCTCAAAAACATGTTTGTGTTAATGTTTTCTAATCAGAAACAAATCTCCATGTATTTCTACTTTATAGTGGGGCCCAAGCACTGATAAAGATCTCAGCATCGCTGGATTTAGATGTTTGTGCCAATTTGGAACTTTTGCCATGTTCAAAGACTTTTGTCTGACACAGCGTTTATTTCATAGGCCTAATTGTCTAATAGCATGTATCCAACACTTTACTTGGAAAACCACTTTTATCATTTACGTTGCATACTGACGTAGCAACCTTGTATTCTCACTGTTATACAGAGATTTCTCATGTATTTGTCCTCATTTGCCTGCGTTTACAAACACCCCCACACCCACCCCACACCCACCCTATACAAACAAAGCACAAAAATATCATTTCATGTAAATGACAACAAAAAAATGAGACTCAAAAGTATTCTTTGTTATTGTATTAAAGTGATCAGTGTGCTAACTGACTGACTTGTTGAATCCAATACAGAGATGCACTGATAGTACAACTACAACAACAGGTGTCAGACCTGACCTTATTCCTGGAAGAGGAACGACTCAACCATAAGGCAACCAAAGAAAAGGCAAGTTGATTTGATTTCTACTGGCCTTCTAGCCAGTGTTTTTAATCACAACTTAAAAGAGGATTTCGTGATCCTAGCATCCTCTTTTTATGGCATTTTCAGTAGATATCCATAAAAAAGCTTATTCCCAAAATTTCAGTTGATTCCGATTTTGCATTTGCGAGTTATCCGCTGTTGTAATTTCGTTGAAAAGTGGGGGGATGAGGCTGTGGATCACGAAACGCCCTTTTAAAAGTTGTTTTCTCCCTTATTTTCAGCATTTAAAAGGGCATTTCGTGATCCACAGCATCATCCCCCCACTTTTTTCGAAAAAAGTTGAGATTTTTATATCACTGGAAACCTCTGGCTACATGTTTATGTACAAACAATTTCTTGCAGATTCATTCCGTTTAGCAAAGATATCGTGAAATTTGAATTTCGTTCTGGTATACCAGAACGAAATTACAACACATTGTCTATGGAGCAGTGTAATACACATAATCATGCATAACTTGCAAACGCAAAATCGGAATCAACTGAAATTTTGGCAATAAGCTTTTTTCGTGGATATCTACTGGTAAATGTCATAAAAAGAGTATGCTAGGATCACAAAATACTCCTTTAACATGTTTCATGTGGGATTTGTAATCATATATCACAAAAATACAAAAGAAATAACATAGCAGAAAAAAGATTATGTTGGTATTTACATTTTATTACAGTGGCAAGAAATAAAAGGATTCTTTCACAAACAAATAATAAAGAAACACTGGCATAAAAATCATTTAATTTCAAACTACTTTTATAACCTACAGACCTTTGTTGTTGTTACTCAAATACCTCATTTGATTTGATTTAACTGTGCTTTGAACCAGTGCTCTGAAGATACCATAACCAAGACAAGCTGATTTTCCATGTAAATGGTGACAAGTGATCACAGTTTGCTCAAAATGCAGCCACACCCTGGAGACAAATTAAGCTTCCCAACTGTAAACCAGCTAATTAGTGCATTATCTAAAAGTATTTATTTTTATATTGAACAGGCTGCTGCAGCTATGAGAGAACAATTGAATGATTTAGAAAGAAGACACATGGAAGAACTGAAGGAAATCACTCAGGAACAAGAAGAACAAGTAGAAATGATCAAGGAAATACATGGCAAAGAAATGACACATCTAAAAAATTCCAGCAATGCTGCTTTGGGTTAGTTGATTTCTCATTTGGGAAATATGAATATTAACCATGACCAAATAATCCAATTTATTTTCTACATATATTTTGAATAATGGAAGAAAACAATTGTATGAAACAATGCATTATTATGTTTTTTTACTATGTCTTGTAATTTATGTAGATGGAAAAATTACAATTTTACATGCCAAAATGTATTCACTTTCAGTAGTAAATAGAGCATATTTGTAGATCAATAGAAATAATTATTTAGGATGCCTTTTGAGACCCAATTAATACACATGTGTGTACTATTTGACCAGCAGTAGTTTTATTCTTGCTGTGGTCCAAGATTGAGCTATGTTTCATTTAATAACTAGACATCTTTGATAAGCTCATGTTTTAAATAAAATGAATTAATGTTTTCCATTTCATGTGCAAATATTTAGTGTGAACTAAAAAGCAAGATTCCTTTGAAATGTAGTCCTCACATAGTGTGCGGATGACACCAATTATTAAATTTATACATACTGAACACTTGAAAAGTATGCTCATTTTTTGAAGGAATTTTGCAGTTTAGTTTAGATATACATATCTTGGATGGATTAAAAAGCAACATAAAAATCAGCATGAATATTTTAAAATTTAAAAAGTTGAATCATTTCAAAACTGCAAGTGGTAGATTGAACAAGTTTGTGCAAAGCGCTCTTCATTGTTAAACAACAATCTTCTTGAGGCCACATAAAAAAATTCAATTTTAAAATGCTAATGCTAATGAGCAAGTTTATTGTCAACACGAATCACTTTCAAGTGTTTTTGTGGCATTCTAAGGGGTCTAACCTTTCATATTATCTTAAAATAAAAAAAGAACCTCATTGTTTTCCTCATCGATGCTGAAAATTGCTAGAAGTGTCACTTTGATGTGAAAACTGCTGCATCAATGTCAATTTTGCAGCAGCAACAACAACAAAACTATAAAAAAAAAATACCTCCCTCCCTCACTTTTCCAAAAATGTGGGGACTTGAAACAAAGTTTTAATATGATGTGATCTGACCATTGTTTTTATACAGCAAGAATGAAAGGTGAATTGGAGTTCTTACAAGGAGCTTTTGAAGCTTATAAGGGAACCCTGGTACAAGATATGGAAGAAAAATGGAACAAGAAGGAGATAGATATGAAACTCAAATTCCAAGAAGATATGGAAAATGTTCTACAAGAACAGAGTAAGTTATACACAATTACACATTACTACACCAGTCAGGAATACCACCGCATAACTTGACATGCATTGCTATGCTTCTCTCTGTTTCTGCTGCTGCTGCTGGTTAAGATTTTCTGCAGTGTCCTCAGGCCTGAAGCCAAACCTAGCTAATGTGGGGATATTGAAAAATGTCTCCAAACTTTGTAAGGAAAAGTTAACACAAATTCAGATTTCTATTGTAAAAAGTGAGAGGTATACAGACTAAAATTGATTGTTTTTCTCTTTGTTTTGCTTGCTTATTTATCAATTACCGACCATATTCATCCTGAAAAGTGGATGAATAGTTGGCAGTGTACAGTTGGAGAGTTCTCATGATAAAAGAAGTTTTGATAAGCTAATGGAAACAATGTAAACTGTTGAAAATCACTCAGAATATTGATAAGTGGACATTAAAAACAGGCTTTTTGTACAAAAATAGGTGTAGGGGTACAAGACAAATAGGCTATTCCAGTTGAAATCCATACACCTTAATTTTTCACACATGGAGTGTGAATTTTGAATGGGGTTACCTGAATGTGTGACTCCATTTAAAATTCACACTCCCTGTGTGAGAGATTAATGTCTTCCATAGAGGGTGTTTGGATTTCAACTGGAATAGCCCAATGCACTTGACATCCTTATCCACGTTACTCATACAGTTATGGTTAGTGTTTATTAGGATGTGACCAGTTCTACCAGTTATGAGAATGGCTAGTGTACCTGGTACCTAAGAAATGAACGCTATACCTACTATGACATTACTGTTATGTAATATTTGAACAGGACAAGAATTGTTGGAGGAAAGACAGCGGGAAAAGAAACAACTAGCAAGAGAATTTCAAAAGCAGATGCAGATAATGCAAAAGGAACATAAAAAGGAAATTGATGTAAGTATATTCATTAACAAGGATTGATTCTAAATAATATGATGTGATCAAAGTGAGTCATTTGTCAGGCCTATCAAAAATAAATTCAGTTTACAAGTTAATCATAATGTACAGGGTGTATCAAAATGATTGGTACCCATTAGTTTCCAGTTATTATGAACAAGACTGCACAACAAAATGCAACATAGGCGCTACCTCATTTATAGATAAATGTTATGAAAGGTCATAAAACTATAAATCATGGGCATTTCAAGAGGATCCAATGTTGCATATTGAAGAAGCAGGCTTGTCAATAAACACCAAAAACGATAGGTACAGCCTGTATATATGCCTGTATTATATGCCTGTATATATGCTATTTTGTATATGCTATTTTGTATATGTGCTATTTTCAAAGCTATATTTTAATGAAAACTCCATCACAATTGGATATTTTAGTGTTGCTCAGAACAAAAGATACAAAGGAAGTTGAGCACTATTATTGCTATTTCTTAAATCAATATTAGCAACAAATAACTTATTCAGCTTGATAATATCACATATTTGCTTCATGATAGTAGGCAGTTCAGACAATATTTAAAACAGTGATAAAATGTTGAATAATGTACATTATTGGATAGAACATAAATTCAGCATGAAAATGCTTTTTGAATTTTTCAAAAAGGCCAACCGGTTTTCGAGCTATGGCTTGTTTTGTTGGGATAACTTGGCAAAACATTTGAACGTTTTAGGAACCTATTTCTTATTATAGTCTTTGTTTTGGCATGGCACCATCATAATTTCATTAAGAAATTGTTTTTCTATAATAATTTTACAATTATCTTCTTTAAGCTATCCCACATTTGTTTTCATAAGAAAATAAGTTGTACCAAATTTTTGATCAATTATTTGGAGGAAATAGTCGCTAATTTGCATAATTAGTAATTTAATTAACAATTTTAATTAATTTTTGCAGTGGGAATTGTGATTTTTGATCAATTAATAAATGAAATGTTGCTTTAAAGTGACTGACACACAAAGAAATCATCAAAGTATCAAAAAACATTTAGAAAATGTGATTAAATTCATTAAAAAGGTCTAAAAATTGCATTAATTAGTGTTCAGTGAGCATGAAAACTGGCAACACTGTACGTTGGTTTTCCTCATATGAAGCCCAAATTTCCTTGAAGTAAAGGGTTTTCTTTGATTATTGGAGCCTTGCTGCAGGGGAATTTCTTTGAAACTGTGGATTTAGAACAACTTTATAGGCATGTATATTGATACTAACATGCATAAATATTGCTTGAAACCATCATTATAAAAATTCAGTCCTAAATTTTCAAGAAACTGTAACTTTCCAACCACTACGCCGATTTTGATGCAGGTTGATACAGTTATTCATCTTGACATACTCTACTTGGAAAATCAATTGCTTTCAGCACAAAACCAGACTATAGTACCAATAACAGAGCATTTATAGAACTATGCACTCACTATATGGCAACACTGGTTTCCATGTTTACTGTGCCATGCTCACTGTGCAATCAGTGGATGACCTTGTCAACGAATTCAGTGAGCACACTGAACTACCTAATGATAGTGGATAAATTTTCCCCCTACCCTTATTTTTGTAGTAATAAAGTTCTGATTATATCTTGAAAAGTAATTTTAATGGCAGTTTTTTCATTATTTTTTGACCATGTCAGATTGACCAAATTAACCATAGATTTGGTTATTTTTACTAGGATCTTTTATCTAACCTGCATTTATTTGACTGTAATGATTTATTCTCTGTCAAGAAAATCTGGAAGCTAGCACAATGCGCAATCGTTGTATTAAAATGATCATACATAGCACTTGACTAGCAGTGTGTGTGCGTCCACCTGTCTTCCCATACTAAGGAACACTTCCTGGATGCAAGGCTAAGGTAGATGTGTCCATTCACTGTGAAGATTTGTGGTCAGTCAGTTATTCAGGGTTGCGGGAGGTACAGGATTGTGGTATGTTCCATTCCCATTTGCATCTGCCATTTTAGCAAACTTGAATTTGAAATAACATGCGAGTATGCAGGAAAAAAATGCACTTTGACCCCATCCTGTTGCCATCATTTTTTTTTGTCATATCAGAATGAATAATTACAGTCAGTAGAGCATAGATAATGCTTTATTATGCAAAGGGGAGAAGGAGTGTAATATTTGTGGATACATAGAGTGCACATATCCACTGGAACATGCTCATGACACTGCTGTTTAATTGAGTACTATATGTGTAATATTTTAATTAAAAATATAACCTGATATTTGGTATGAATTAATTGTCCTTACAGGGCATGCTGATCAAGTTTTCAAGTGCTTCAACCGATGTCGAGAATTTGAAGAAAGCGTTGGATCACCTCAAGAGAGTACAAGATGATTTAGAAGAAACACAGGATAAGTTGGTGACAAAGGAAGATGAACTGAGGCAAAGCAGGATGGAGCTAGCAGAAACTGTAAGTCAATCTGCAGTGCATCCTACTTACACACTCAACAGGGAGATTGAAGCACTTCCCATAGTCCCATGCAAAATCGTTTTCATCAGGGCATCAATTGCCACTGTAGTTTGAATATTAACTACACTACAAGATTCTCATCTGTGTGACGCCGATGTCACCAGAATGTCACTCCATCGGAAACTATCCGAAATAGCCGGGTAGCCAGCCTCCTAGGTTTCTACAGAGTGACTTCGCGGCGCGGTGACTCGCAGGAGAGTCACACCGGTGTGACTACGCCGACTGGGCCTGGGTGCTCAGTACCGGCGCTTTTGGGTTGCCGGTTTTGCTTTTATTGCCATATTTTTATATTCTCTTGATTTATTCAAATAATATTCTTTATTTCTTGCTTTTTTTAGGGGATGAGGGAGGAGAAATTGCAAACTGGACTTTAAAAATAAGGGAAATATTAGATGAATAAAATAAATTTGTTAGTAAAAGAAATAAACATGATCAGTAAACAAAGTAGGCCTATAATTCAATAAACTAAATTATGATGAATAAAATACATTTTTGTTAATTGGTGGTTAGGCCTATTTGAATAACTAAATAAATAAAAAGTTCAGAAATAAATAAATAGGAAGAAACCAATAAACGAAGAATGGAAGAAACAAAGAACCACTTCGAAAGAAAACAACTTGAGAAAAATTGCAAATAAAGAAGTTAAAAGTAGGAATATAAGAAGCATGTAGGCCTATTGATGAATTAAAATATTCAATGTGTCAAATAAATAAATAATTATAACAATAATAATTCATAACAAGCATTAATATTTGCGTGATAAAAAATAAGACAATTTCAAACAAACATTGCAATAGGCCTATATTGATGTGACACCGATTTATAGGCATAATTTGATAACGTAAAAAAAATCAACATGAAAAACAAATCAAACTAATAGGCTATAGGCCTATAAAAACACCATTTTGAAAAACGGAAAAAGAAAATAGCACAAGCCAAAGTTTTGCATAAACTTACGGCAGTAAAAGTATAAATTTGCAGTAGACCTTTCAGGAAAGTGACAAGAAGTAAAACAAATCCATGCTAGGCCTATAAATCAATATTAAATATAACAGAAAAAGTTTTGGCAAATCAAAATGTATAAATTGAAAATGCTAGGCCTATAATAGGCATACTTTGCGAACTTCGGCTGAAAATTAATATCTCTTTTAAAACATTTAAAAACACAATTCGTTTTAAATATAAAAACAGTTTCAATAGGCCTATAAACGTTATCATGAAAAATATGAAAAAATAGGCCTTTTTTAATAGCAAAACATGTCATCTAACCACTGAAGTAAACAAAGCAATGATATAAGTTTTGTAGGAAAACAAGCAAACAAATAAACAAAATAAAAATGTTTGAAATGAAACAAACAAATAAACCAAGAACAAGAACTGCAAATAAAACACACACAGTTGACGAGATTATTAAACAGGCAGCACGAAAATAATTAAAAATATATAAAAGAGAACAATAAATAAATGAAACAAAATTAATCGAAAGTTGAAATATAAATGATAAAGAATGCAAAAGCACGATAAAAACAAAGACGGCAGTACGGCCACAAACCCATGCACTGTACAGCATGCAGCTTCAATCAATCAATTATAAAACCAACTCATTCCATTCATGAGCGTATACAAGCAGTAAACAAGCATGATACGCGTATTTGTCATCATCGGGCGCCAGATTTTGTAGATATACGCTGCCGCCCCCAGAGTGTTCGAACTCATAACAGGGTTCGGTCAATGACCTTCTGGCAGCGTAGTCACCTTGAAGTTCGCCGACTGGGTACCCAGCAGGCACTTTGATGTGACTACAAGATGTGGACCACTGTCGGAATCTAGTCGGTGGTGTACATCATGAGTCACCGATGCGGCATCGAGCAGGTAACACATCGGAGGCTAGCAGTTGCAGTCACTACGTGATGACACTGCTGCATAGTACCCTACTGCCTTGTTTCCGATGTAGTCACTCTCCTATAGTGACTCTGTCGGCTACCATAGGGTAGGTTATTCTGGAGTGACGGCGGTAGTGACTTCAGAGATCCAGTGCGATGTAGTCACTCTGCCGCCAGGAATTTTGCAGTGTAGTCAATTAATAATACAATATTACAATAAGCTCTGCAGCTAAAGTATTGTGATTAATCCCAATTTCAGTGACGTGGCGTGGGTCATCATATTGGGGGGTTTGCACCGCCATGATTGGGGGCACCGGCCTGATTGGGGGGCACAAGCAATTTGTTGGCAATTTTCGTATGGGATGTGCCTCCCCCCTCACCCCTATGATGCTACGTCACTGCCCAATTGGATGAACTTTTTGGTATATTGTTGGCCTATTACTAAAGGAACAAGAATTCTTATGTAACAAACAATTTGTTTGATTCAGATTCATTATGCAGTACGTACGAATTACACAAGTAGGTGGAGAGGGACAACATGGTTCAGCTTATAGCGCAGCAATATGGTGGTGGCACCAGGTCATAAGTATATCATTCAACCAGTAATTGGTTCATTGGGTTGTTGTACTTCCTTTTTTATTCACAGAGGTTACGTGTAACTCAATATGAAGAAAATTTCCAAAGCAGAGTGGATGAAGTTGATGAGAAATATAAGGAACGTATTCATCATCTTATGAATGAAAACTCTGAGCTAAGGTAAGAACATCAATATATGAACATTTAGCAATGTAGTGTAGAGATTTATCAGGTTTTTTATTGTTCAACTATTAAAAATTGTTTTTACAATAGAATAATGGTGAAATGATGGTAAAAGTCTCCAACTGACATTTCATTCATCTAGACCAGTTGGATTTCTACAGAAGATCTTTGATAGTTAATTTGGTAGTACTATTAATCAAATGTAATACCTCAAAATGTTAATGAGGCCAAGAAACACACATTGATTGCTTGTCCATTATACTACCTCAACTAGACATAGGGTTGGTTGATCTATATATTTTTTTTTTTAATGGCAGCCAAAACCATTATAGGCCTCATTAGGTCATAAAAAGTCTAAATATGTGTGGCTTGAGATATTTCACTACCATATCACTTCATTTGTGTTGTAAAGAGTTTAAAACTGTGAATAAACTGTTGGGGAAAACTTTGTGGAACCGGAAGTGAGGAAGTTGAAAGAAAAAAAAATCTGCAGTGACTGCTAAACTAAGCCATGAAAAACATGTTTTGAATGGTACATGTTGATTTCAGTTTATTTAATCAGTTTATTAACAACTTATTTATATTTTGTCTCATTTGCGTAGAACAAGATACATGCAGAAATGTGATGAATTATTCACAGAGAAAGCTCATACAGAAAAGAGGAGAGTTGAGAAACTGATGAACACGAAAGAGGTCATGAGGGTAAGAACAAATAACTTTGATTACAAATCACTCATTATGTGCTGTGGGATATTGTAAATACATGGAAACTATGAACATGATAGATTCTCAAAAGCAATGAAAAGGATGCTTAATTTGAGATTCTATTTGCTGAGACCTTGGACTGGCTAAAGGTGTAGTTATAGAAGTAAAGCATTTGACCAGTGACATACATCATGGATTCTTCCTGTACTTCTTGTGATTTGCATGTGACTCTCATGCAAGTGTTATTTGTGCTATTCTTGTTGAAATCCATACACCCCCTATGGAAGACACAAGCTTAATCTGCCACACAGGGACTGTGAATTTTAAATGGTGTTACCTGAATTTTACCTGTCTACACCCCTGCATGGAAGATTCTGTTTGATTCATGTCTTTCATAGAGGGTATATAAGCATTATTTGATAAGCTGCATATTGCTTTAGTTGGCATCTGCATCTTAACATCTTTGGGGGGATGGTGGCAGACCAAACCAGTGTATTATATAGCTACTGTAGTGTGATTTTTTTTTGGGGGGGGGGAGTTTGACTACTGACCCCCCTCCCTCAGTGATGCTCCAGGAAATTTACCTTTATTACTTTATTTCCAAATTTTTGATCCTCCCAATTGATCAAATTGATTAAAGACCACACTGACCTGCTACAATGGTCAATAAACATATTAATCAGGAAGTAATTGGATGATTCTTGTTATTTTGTTATTTGTTTATACAGATGTTAGTCCATGTGAAGAGTCGCAATAGCATCAACCTAGCATGCTCAGACCCTGCCACAGACCACCAATCTAAGATCCCAATGACACGGCCAGCGAGTGCACCGGTAACTAAACATGACAAACAGTTTGCTTTCCGCAGTGCCGGGGAAACCAAACACCTGCAGGCAAGTCCAGAAAAGGAACTATTAGATGCCATGATGCCTCCACCTCCTAGACCTAGGACTGTTGCAGCACATAGAGTGCAATCAGATGTAATGAGGGAATTTGCAATGCTGTCACCATTTAGGACAGAGTCCATACAGTCACTTTAGTTACTTCCAGTGGTGAAGTCTAAATTGGTACAGATTAATTTTCAACCCATGAGGGCATGATGGCGCAGCTCTGACTTGTGAACGCTGCTGACTCTATTGTCTCCCTCCACCTAGGTGTAGAAATGGGTAGCGGCATATATAGTGCTTTGAAGGTTATATGGACTTGTTGTGTAGGGGAGTCACAAACCTCCTACAACAAGAAAATACTGGAGGTTTTACAACAAGTTAATTCAGTGGAGTCTGGCCTAAACGCCACAGAAACAGAAGTTGGCTCATTTTTTGCTACAATTATTGTACATAGCATTTACCACTTACAGACCATTTTGTTAAATCCCCAAAGCGTTTGTGATTTATATGTACATCACGATCATGCTGTTAAATCCCAAAAGCATTTGTGATTTATACGTATATCGCGTTCATGCTGATGCGCACATCACGGTTACGCTGATGCGCACATCACGGTCACGCTGATGTGCACATCATTCAGCTCACCATGAAGAGTAATGATAACTGCTAACAATGTCAGGGTGGCGTGTGTAGTGTCAAAGCTATGATGTATGATTTTTAAATGATTTGATTAATTTTTTCAAACCTGATTTTTTGGCATATTTGTAATATTTGCAAGAACGTTCTAAGTGATATTTTGGTCATTTTACAGGAGCAATTTTATGTTTCAGTTTGTTTCTATATTTGTTATTGTTTTTTAACATTTTGATTATTTGATTAAAATCAATTGCTCCTGACTTGTAAAATAGCTTAAAATGTGTGCATTTACCTTTATTTTTATATTCCATTAATAACTAAATTTTGCCCAAAATGTCACTTTAATGTTCTTGCAATGATCCAATGATCAACTTGCAGTCAATTGGAATCAGCCAAATCAGTTGTTTGTAGAACAACAGAGCCATTTTGAATAAGTGTCTTTAACTAAGACATTAAATCCTCCGCAGATCTCCTGTGCAGTGCAATTAAGCGGCCAAGATAGTAAGTAGGGGTTCTTTCATTTTACCTCATTACTTTCCTTGAAAATGACCAGAAAACCTAACTGGCAGTTGTTACTAATATTATTTTGGTAGAGAATAACAAAATTAAAATTATAATTAATAGAGGGGTGTCTTATGTAAAATTTAAATTTGACAGAAGTCATATATTATGGCTTTAAATCACAAAGACTTTTGGGACTGTCCAAAATGTGTCTATTGTCACCAGGCAAAAATCTGTGCAGTTCAGATGTGGCTCTTTTTTGTGCAATCTCTCTCTGTTATTTGACGCAATTAATGATGTGAATTTGAATTGGGGAGACTAATTATATCCAGGATAATGGTGGCAAGTTTGGTACATACAGAAATTGAGAGCAACCTCCACAACCAATTTAATATTTTAGGAATTGGCAATGTAGAAGTTTGAAAAATACAACCAGGTATACATGCTAGGGACTTGGCATTCAGCTCACTTGGTAAGTGTGCAAAGTGATAATGATAACAATTTTCAAGATTTGCCTCATTTGGTCTGCTGGAATCAGGTTGTTTCACTGTTATACCACAACTTCAAAGTTTTGTCCAGGTAGGGTATGTTAACAATCTGTTGCTGTTCAATTTGGACTAGCGTAATGTTAAATAACTGGTAGCAAGTAGCATGTCTATTTGGTCAGTCCATATCAATTATTGTCATAGTATTCAGCAAGGTCTCGTAGCACTGCCCTACCACTCTATCTGATTATCAAGTAAAAAAAACTAGGTCACACCTGGGTCACTCGATACTATGCAGCTTTTTTCGAGGAATGAGGTGCTGATGTGATGATGACTTGATTCAATTAGCCAATCAAACGCCACTTCCATGTTTACGCTGTAAACAACTCCACATTGGCGGACTGCTGAAGGACCTTGCCGAATACTATAAGTAGTGAGATTTAATCGGTACCAAATCAATGGGTCTTATGATAGCGTGAATTGATACTGAACAGCGTATGTGCAACACAAATGTGACAATTGTAGTACATGTATATGCGCAACTCCCAGTTGCACATATAAGATGAGTGTACTTTGGCATGCTGAAAAATAAAAACCCGGTTCTATTCCCTCTTATGGGTTGTTTTACAATCAGGGTACATTTGGGCTGAGCACCATATTGTGCCCTGTTTCAAATATTAGATTAACTTATGATTAAAAGTTGCCATGCCTAATTATTGGCCCCTATTAGTTCAACCTACAGCCACAAAGAAACTGTTTGAAATGCTTAGCAAATGATGAAAATATACATTTCTGCATGATTTTGGGACAAAATAGCCGTCTCATTTGACCTTTGTGAACTTTGCAAATGATATATCACTGCCAGCAATAACATAAAAACACATTTTGACAGTTCAGAAGTAATGTTTGAAACATGATTGTTCAAAATTGAGAACCAAATAAGATTGCGACTGTTTCATTGTACCATTTCTTCAAATTTATGTATAAAATTCCGTCAAAAAATGTCCTCTCCGAATACAAGCTCGTAATCCATAGTTAAAATTGACCCAAGACTAAAATTATATTTTCTTGAAAAACACTTATAGATATCCTACAAACTCATAATAAACACTTAGTCCACGTACACTTAGTTTCCATGTATCACATGTTTGAAAGTTGGACGTCAGGTTTCCGTCAAAATGTGAAAAGTCCGAAAAATTAGGTATACAGAAACATGTGTATCAAAAACATGTTTCTGGCATAACTTGAAACTCTGAACACTTGACGCCTAAAAATTTTACAGATTTCCTATTTGACCCATCTACAACACAAAAACAAATAAATTGAGGAAAAACTAGACACTTCATTTTTCACCCCCAGTGAGACAATCTGTGTACCCTGATTGTAAAACAACCCTTATTTGGTACTGATTAAAAAACTATATAGTGGTATTTAATTCTTGTACATGTAGTTGAATTCTTGCCAGTCAGTCATTTAAGTCATTGTTCATGAGGTATATCATTTGTACAAAAAGTTACAAGCTCTGATGCATTGTAAGTTACGATGGGTTGTTATTTACAATTGATGCCGGTCATAAGTACAATGTAGTGAGATTATAATAGGAAGTTTGTGAAGGTCAGTAGCATTGAAAGTGTACATGATATATATGATACAAGGTTGTAAGTATTCTTTATATGAAATCCTCAAGTGGACACTTCCAGGACTCAGTGCACATTGCTTCATCTCCATTGTTTACAGGACGGAGTGCCATCTCTCTTTCGTTAGCAATTAGGCCAGACTCTACCATGAAATATTACTGTGGGGGAATTGCCACACCTCCTCCACAGCGAGTCTGTTACATTCCCAGCATTTAAGAATGCCAATACCCATTTATACACCTGGGTGGAGAGATAAAGTGCCTGACACAAGAGCACAATATGATGACTCAAACTCACAACCTTCAGATTATGAGTCGAAGCATGTGCCGCTTGTCCACCGTGCTCCCTCTTATTGATATTGGAAATAGAGTCTTTGTTGTCACTGGAAAGTCCAATATTATTTAGTACCAACATTTTGGAGATGAGAGAGTGTTGCACAGAGCCCTAGATTTTATGCCATGCAAGAATTGAACAAGAAGCTTTGTAAATAACAACCAACATTATGTGTTCTTGTAATCAAAAGTGTACTTCCAGTTCCTCGATTATAAGAGAAAATAACTGGAATTGGTCATTGCCAGCATATTGCTATCGATGAACTAACAGCATAGAAACAAAATTTTACGCAAGGTTTTTCAAGGATTCCAAGGGCAAAATAACTGTCAAAAAGCAACAAATAATTGAAAAAAAAAACAATCAACAAAAAGGTGCATTTTCCCAATCTACCCTATTGTAAAGAACAATAATGTATAAAACAAATAATCAGATCAAATGACATGACCATACCTATATTTAGAATTTAGACTATGGTGCCCATTCCTTTGTAGGTATTGAATACCTTCAATAAAGAGAAATGCGAGTTAGTGATCTATTGTTCAAACAGTTTACGAAGCAGATTTTGGATCAAATTTTGCAGTCATCAAAATTATTCATATGTCTGCTCTACAGCACATGTGAATTTTCCAAGTCTGCCACATTGTCTCAAATATATATGTATGTATGCATGCATTGTAACTCACAGCAGCTGATAGGTGTATCCCATCATGCTCTGCGGTACCAAAGTAGGACTGCACATGCCATAGAAAGTGTACACAAAACCCCTCACTTCAACTTTCAATTACTCGCTTATATCAGAGGAGCTTAGACTTTTGTTTGAAAAAATATGATCTCTAAAGTATTGTGAAACTATCCATAGCTCTCATTATTTAAGCGGCTCTTACTAGTATTTTGTATGTATTTGCTATGGAGCAAGCAGATAGACTGCAATGCATGATGGGATACTCCCCTCAGCTGCTGTGATTGTAACTTGTAATAGTGGTGCTGGATACCTCAACAAAAGCTTGGACAAAACCACATTGAAAAAGTGGATTCAACTTGTAATCAAATTCAACTGGGTCATGATCAATTTCACTAAACAGGTACATTGGTAATTAGTTACAATAACTAATGACTAAGTCGTGTAAACAAATTTGTATTCCCACAAGACCCATGTGACAGCTGACTGAGATGCTTCAATAGACATTTGTGAAGTGTCATGTCAAAAGGAGACACTTTTGGGCAGGTTATCAATTTTGAGGTTTTTACATATCTTAAATATAGAGATATTTTGCTCCACAATGACATTTTCCCCAATGAAATCCGACATTCCTGAGCGAAGATATTGAGTTCGTAAGTTATGGTATTATAAAATTGAAAATTGAGATATCGGCCTTTAAAAATATTATTGACAATGTTGAGAGTAGGAATTACCTTGTAAAATGTCTCATAAAATACAAGATGCCAGTTATATTCAGGTCTGAAACTCTCAGACAATATTTTAAACATTAATAACATCACAAATTCGCAACAAACCCAAATTGGGAAAAAAATCACCCGGGCAGATTCATTTACGATCCTGCCCAAAAGTGTCTCCTTTTGACATGACACGTCACATTTTTGAAGGCAAATGTGACCATCCACCACAAATGAGCCCAGAAGTCGAAAAATGGTATTTTGAGCTACAGTGCAAAATATCCAAAAATGCCATATTTTGAGAAAAATTGGATTTTCACAGATTTGAAATATTTCGTACTTCTCTTACACAGCTGCAAAGTTACATGACTATACAAAAACTAAAAATAATTAAAAATTGACATCTTATGGTTTCAACAGAAATAATAACTTTAAGTGCAGTTTTCTCAGTGTTGTGCTCTGTTGTAAGGCAAATTTTGAAGAAACGTAACTTCATTTCAGGATGTCATACAAAGTTGGTTGAAGTGTCATTTTGAAGCTTCAGGAATTATCTTTCCAAATCTGTCAAAATCTCAATTTGATGATGGGCCGACTTCTGGGCTCATTTGTGGTGGACGTTCACAAATATAGAAACATGCCAATTGTAATTACCCACTGCTCAAATATGAAACCTTTAGTTGGAATTCAAATTCAACTATGACTGTGTAAACACTTAGGGATTCAATCATGTTTCACCGTTGTTCATCAACGATTAACAACGATGCGTCCGTGTCGTCTGCATGGTTTACTTCGCGAGGGTAGCTTTAGCTGCCCGAGCGAGTAAACTTCATGCAGACGCGCCGGACGCGAGTTGTTAATTGGTGATGAACAACGGTGAAACGTGATTGAATCCCTTACAACACCGAAAACAAGCTAAATATCACCTAATTCTTTTTCTGAATATCCGTTTGTTATTGCCACTCAACCTTAAGATCGATGTTGATAACCTATCAGCAATAAAACAAAAGAATGAAGTGGTAATGTTTTTTTCTAGCTTCTACTTTTTACATTAAGAAAGTGTTTACGCATACGTTCCAGTCATGACAAATTTTACGCACTCATGCGTAACGCGTACGCGTAACCCTGCATTCGCGTATACGCTACTGGAAAAGTGTGGATTCATCACGGATTAACAACGCTTGGCTCCTGTACAAAGGAATAGGAAGAGTTGTTGAATGGACACTCAACTTTTGTTTTAAATTGCTGTTTGCAGTTAGAAATTAGTTAAAATCATCCTGAAAAACTTGGACAAGAGTCTGTTCCAGTAGAATTCATTGAAACCTATAGTTTTATGCATGATAACTTGATTATAGTATTACTGTGTTATGTATACTGTAGGCATTGGCCTAAACATTTTTATATCCGTCCAGATATTTATACTATTACGAGTCATTTTCAACCAATAAATTAAAACCATCATTCACTAAAATTCTGCAGATGGTGAAAATTGAATGGTGCTTAATGTCATAAAAATAAAAAGTACAAATAACGTGGTGCCTTAAATTTGTCAATGTTGAATTTTGTATTATAACTATAAGGCTAAACAAAAAATACCTGTGTCTCTGTGGAATGACGGGTTTTTTTAAAAAAGATTTTTCATTTTTTTTAAAGATTTGTTTAAAAACTAAATTTTGAATTAAGGTGTCATTTTCTTGTGTTCAAAAGTACACAGCATAAAATTGTGGTTGATTTACACAATTGAAGTACAAATATCAATTGTTTTATACCTAAACAATGCGAGTATCGAATCATGTAACTTTTCTTCCAATTTTGTTTTTAGAATTTCATGATTTTACGGCAAAAAACTTTAAAAAAAATAAAATAAAAAATGAATATGCCATTTCAGCTGACATGGACACGCTAAGAAAAATGAACACACAGCAGCTTTGAGACATAACTATTGTTTTTTGCCTAAGCAGTCATAATTTGATCTTTTGTCCAAACAAACATACTACTAATAGTTTAACCTTTCATTTATATTCAATAAAATATTTATTATTACTAGCACATGACCAAACCATCAAGTCTCACTCTGTGCAGTCTGATAAAGACCAGGAGAACTGGTTGTAATGTTACTGAAATTGGTTGTTACTTGGTGAAATATTTTATAACTTAGAACATTCATAATCTGCCAATGAAATATTTTTTATCCGTCCAGAGGTTTGACATACCGTCCAAAAGAATTTGATTCATTAAAAATATTATAATCTATTAGCAATAATTATCATTTGAATTGCAATGCTGTACAAAGCTTAATATCTTATCTAAATGTATAGTTTATATTTTGTCAATTTTCTTCTAATATCATGTAATAAAATAATTAAACTTGATATTATCAATTAGTTTAGTCTTTTGTGATAATATTATAGTAGCTGTCATTTTACATTAATGTAATAATTTGTATTTTACACCGGGCCTTTCCAAGTCCCTGGTTTTAGTTTTGGTCACGTGTTTTCCCATTGTCATACCTAAACTCCTGGTAAAAGATGGCATTGTCTCAAGCTTCAAAATAAGCAGGCACCCAGAAGCCATTTACTCAATGGTCATAACATTTTTGCTCCAGGTCAATACCAAAATCATATGAACTAGGCTCTACATTAAAAAAAAAAGAGCCTGGTAGAAAGCAGGTTTTGTATTTAATGTGTACAATTGAATTTTTTATGACACTAAGCTCTTTAAAAATGGCTCCTGGTTCACTAGATAATCACAGGACCAGGAGCTGCTTTTTCCAAATGTGTGGCTCCTGGTCCAGATCTGCTTATTTTGAGGCTTGCTTTGTCTCTATCCTTTGTTACAATCTGAAATCTTGGCAGTTCTCGGTTTAGGTTCTTGAGAAGTAGTGCAATATCCATGAGCAGAGGGACAGCCAGGTACAGCTGCATTTATAAGTGTGGTGTTCATGTTCATGCTCTGTGAATTGGACCATCAAAATATAATTGACTGGTGATACAAACGTGTTAAATCATTGCTGAATTGACCACTTGTCTATTCACAGGCAATGGACTGCCTCTATCTACAGTAAGCCAAAGAATTAAGATACCAGTTATGTTCACCCCTGCATATCCTAAATAAAGACAAATATGTCTAAATTAAAACAAGTAGTCAATACCCGTACTCTTAAGCTCCGATTTAAGAACGTATTTGTTGAAATTGGTTGAGAATTAAAGAAACGGTGACCTAATGAAGAAACGAAATCAAAAGTTGCACTTTTGTGTTCTAATCAATGAAAGCATGACGCTAGTTATAACATGCTAATCAATGGAAGCGCAGCGCTAGTTCTCTTGTTCACAAACGCTTTAAGTACATATCAATAGGGTATGCAATACAGTAAACTGCAACTTTTAAATTGGTATCTTCCTTCAACGAATGAGGACTTAAATTCAGGCTAAAAGATGCAGCTATTGGCTGTTAGTTCCAATTATGACATATCTGACTTTGTTTAGGATATAAAGGAGGTGAACATAACTGGTACCTTAATTTTTTGGTTTACTGTAGATCGAACTCTGATGATCAACTATTATGTAATGGATAGGCTGTTTGACTATTAGCTTTCT
Organism: Amphiura filiformis; assembly: GCF_039555335.1. Taxonomy (NCBI): domain Eukaryota; kingdom Metazoa; phylum Echinodermata; class Ophiuroidea; order Amphilepidida; family Amphiuridae; genus Amphiura; species Amphiura filiformis. Next base: position 49,252,516 of record NC_092632.1, on the reverse strand, counting down.
AGTATTGGTTACACTACAGCATTTTGCAAAGATCTTTCACACTGCCCGATTTGGCAGTTTATGATGTAAAAATGAAGTCAGGTTATGATTGGTAATTGAATCATGTCATCATCACATCAGCAGTGTGATAGGTCTTTGCAAAATAGTGTAATCTCTTTATTTTTATTTTTTAAACAATAGAGAAACCAAAACTTGAAAAGACCCATTGTATCACACAAACACACAAGAAAACTTCCTCACAAAATGAATTCACATTTCTACGGCCACATTTATTTATGCTATTAACAGTATCTAAATAAAATATAATTCAATTTTTGCACATAAGGGAACTAGCATACACTTACAGTCCAATTGGTTCAGATGCAAAAAATAGTAGACACAATGAGGAAGGATGCTTTCATATAGAATCTTATTCCAATATACAGATAGTATGCTATTATAATGCTTTTAACCTAGTGCAGTCAATACAATGAGGCAGCTATGAAGCATCTTTGAAGGCATGCATCAACTTTTTGAGTGAATGCTTACGATTTGAAACTGCCAAATGAAATGCACATTGATGCAACTAGAGTAAAAGCACTATATAGTAACTCATTTCATCTAGACTATGTGATGGGATCAACCATAATGTGTCTTGTTGGGCACTATCAATTCCCATTTCATTCTCTTGTCCATTTATTTAATAGGCTACAATATGCTGAATGAATCCTATATCAAAATCAGACTTACAGTGTGTAAGAGGATTTTCTTTTCATGTTGGGAGGCTGCAATAAAAAGCAACAATCTGAAAGTCATTTGCCTCTACAACAAATAACTTGTCCTGCTTAATCCCAACACACAATACACTCCTTTCACGGTTCCCCCTAAGATTGGTAATGGTAAGCATAGCCATACATAATATTGTGTATATCATTGCTCTAGTTTCAAGGCTCTCAACATGCAAATTTCATTTGAGTTATTCATAGAGTGAGCATATCACAGTTAGGTTTTGCATTTACATAGATTAGTACATCAAATATTTTGCACAATAAGAGAAATCCAGAAACCAGGTGTTTCAATCAAGAAACCAGGTTTCTCATTTATTGTGTGCAATATATGCCATAGATGGGTCCCAAGTTCAGGCATTGTAATTCTACATTGTGATAATGCAAGTCCTATTACAGTCTTATACAATCCAAAGACCCACCTTCAAAGCCCATTTTCATTTCATTTCATTTCAATTTTATTTATACACGGAAAAGCCCAGATCAGCCCTTGAGCGCATCCCCAATTGGTTAATATTATGATTTGTATCTGAACGTATTTGTGTATTATTTGCATTGTTGAACACTAAGCTTGATTCTCTATAATCAAAATCTGAATAGCCAAATCTGACTTGATCAAGCAAACTAATGACAATGTTGCCCAAGTTGTATTGAGTTATGGAGGTGATTTACCATTCATAAACTTATGTGGGTAAGTGCAATAGCTGCCCTGTGAAGATTTGGTAATTTACACAGTATTGTACTCATCTACACATGGCAGCCATTGCACTTACACACTTTTGGCACCGAACAGTTGTTATGTTCTTAATTGCTCAAGCTGTCAACTATAACTTTCTTATGTCACATGTTGATGGCAACGACATAAAATTAAAGCCTGGAAAATTGACTCTTCACAACATTGCCCTCATTTTGCAGGATCAGGTCACAGGTCACATAGTTTGTTGTGTGTGCATGTAAAACCCCAGATAGCAATGATGGCTATTTTACTTACATGCTAAACACACACACATCGTGATATTTACCATCATGTAAGCCTCCACAGTTATCATAGTATCACGTTGAAGATTATACAGCTTATAGAATAATTATAGATTACTAAATATGTATCACTTGTTGGGTATGAAATTGTATCAAAATAATGCATGCATGCTGAGATTTTGATGCATCTAATGCACAAGCCTCAACCCTAAAGGGGGGGGGGGTGCATAAGATGCAACTTCTCAGCACAAGTGCATTATTTCATACAATTTCTTGAGCAACAAGTAATACACATTTATTAACCTATTTCATACACAAGAAAAAAATTCTATGCTGATATTTTTATAACAAAATTATCTCTGAAAGTGTTGGGAAAATACAAGCAAATATAAATGCATCAACCCACAAGAAAAATCGCGTCCGAAAGCACTGCGCATAATACGCACCCATTCATAAATACACAATCATTGCATGATTTGCATTTTTCTAACATTTCGCTCTCTAAGAGTGTATGAAAGCCGTATAATCATGATAATCTCTTAAAGTGTTGACAATAGGCTAATTGGTGTAGGCTTACATAAATGATAGACCCACATCGATGTTGAAACAACCCATGAATACAGAGAAAACTTGCACGACTAACTATACAATTTAACTGTACACGTGAATAACTATTAACACACATATACAGGGGGTAACATTCTGCAAGTTACATTGAAGTGAATGCTTTTCTGAATCTCAGCAGAGATAAGAAACTCTGTGTGTCAGCCGCTTAGCATTATAGTCGGTACAGCTAAACAAGTCACCATTATCCTGCTATTACATATCCTGAAACACTGCCAAGGCTGCCCATTGCACACCATTCTCATGCATTTAAGCATTGTACGCATCCAGCATCGCATAGTACACAATGCTGGACGTGCAAGGGTTCTCAAAATGTTAGTCACTCCCTAAAGTTGTTCACTAATGTATATTGCCATCTTGCTAAATATGGACAATGTCCATTGGACACGTACACATAAGTATTCTTTATAAACACCCTGTCGTCTCATTAGCACCCTACATCCATGCCACGGTGATTCCTGCTTTTAACATAATTATTTTCATGAGGAAATGTTTTGATTCCAACATTTTCAAGCAATTTTGCTAGGTAGGTCCCAATTGCCCACACAATGATTTATTGGCCAAAATATTTTGTAAGTTTAGATATTTGCTCTTAAATAACAATTATGAAACTACAATCCCAACACAATTTCCCACTCTACATTATACAAATAGATTTCTCAATTGATAATTTCCCAAAATATATAAATGTGACATGATTTAATCCAACTGGACTAATGGATGAAATTGTGAAAATTGGGAGTTATTATCATCATCATCGATTTGCATAATAACCTAGCATACTGAGGGTAGGCTTTTACAACGGGAGTTCATATCAATTTTTTAGTAAGTTGCTAAAGACTTACTAATTACAACCTAGCATATTTGTGAATGTTCTCAATCATCATCCAGGGAGATAAACAGATAAATTTTAAATCTGTTCATCAAGACTTACTATTTTTGATAGCTACAGTAGGCCTATCACATCTCATCCAAGATGTATCATCAGGCAGACTGATCATTCAGTCGGTCTGATGATACATCTTGGATGAGATGTGATGAGCAGTCTGCCTGATGATACATCTTGGATGAGATGTGATAGGCCTACTGTAGCTATCAAAAATAGTAAGTCTTGATGAACAGATTTAAAATTCATTTTATTTTAATAACCTAGCATTTACATCCCTTGTAATAAAATTAAATACCAATTTTCATGTATATTTTATTGGTTATTCCCCAAATGTTTGCCTGTCTGATTGAATCAGATCATGTCACATGATAAAGTGGATCCAGATTAACAAGTTCACCCATTGGAATATAATTATTTTTGAGAAACATTACTTCCAAATGCTTGCCTTATGCAATTACATTACTGGTTTGTTACTATCATAAATACTACATGATTACAAAGTCCATTGATCATAATCACTGTGTTTACAGCATGTAACAATTCTTATAAGGGGTTACATACTGTTACTTAAGGGCTGGGGTATGAACGTTTGGACAGTATTTATTTTGGGACATTAGAGCACATCAGACATATCGAATTGCATTCTGAATATGAAGAATGTCATTCTGATATCAAATAATTTTGATTTTTGAAATTAGCAATTTAATACACATTTTATGGCAAATCATTAAAATTGATATTTTTGATATTTAACAGTACTTGAAGTAAACTTTATAAATCTGATGATTTATACTTAAAGTGTATGTAGGTGGGATGAAAAGCCGACGATCAATTGAAAATTTTGACCTTTTCAGATTGAAGATATGGATTTTTTCCCCAAAACACCAAAAAAAAATTAGGTCTTTTGGGAAAAAAATCCATATCTTCAATATGAAAGGTCAAAATTTTCAATTGACCGTCGGCATTTCCTCCCTGCTACATACACTTTAAGAATATATCATTAGATTTATATAATTTACTTCGAGGACTGTTATATATCAAAATTTGAAAAATATCAAATTTTTATAATTTGTCATAAAATTTGTATTATATTGTGATTTTAAAAAATGAAAATTATTTGATATCAGAAAGACATGCTTCAGATTCAGAATGCAATTCGATAGGTCTGAGGTGCTCTCATGTCCCACAAAAAATACTGTCGAAACGTAATAAACGCTCATTTTGGATCCCTTAAGGCTCTACAGAAAATTGGGCTATGCCATTTAAAATCCACACACCCTCTGTGGAGGATTTCACTGCCATTTTAATTCCACATGGACAACACAGCAGGAAACTTAATGCCAGGTGTCTGTGAAATGTCAGTTGAAAACTTCAAATCCAGTTGGAATTGACACAATTTGGCTTAAATGATTTTTTTGTTCAGAATTTTAAAATCTTCCACTTTTAGTGGATGAAAATAGGTGGATCTGGAATGGCTAAAACTGTTAAATTTGGTTTTAAATGCAAACTCTTCCTCAAAGAGGTGTGGATTTCAAATAGAAATGCCCAATAAACACAATTTATTATTATTGCTTCATTTAGCTTGGACATACATTGAGTCATCAAATGGAAATGATTATGATGAAAAATTAAGCAAAATAAAGCAGACTTCTCAGTTTTCTCAACTGATAACACAAAAATATGATAACAAAATCATTTTGTTAAATCAACTATTAGATATCCATTGTTTACAAATAAATCAGAACCTTTTTTCAATACCATCTTTAAATTTTAAGATCTTTTTTTATATCAAGTGAATATTTGTTCAGAAGTTGAAAGAAAATGGCTAGGATCAGCTTCAATAGTTTTGTATACATATAATATGGCATGAAAATGAGTTCTTTTTCCCCAGGAGTCTTAATCCCCTTTTTTCATTAGTCAAATATGAGTGCCACTCACACAATGAAAGCTAACCCAAGTGTCAAATGTACCATATTTCTGGCGCTGGCCTCACACATTTAAGCCATTTCTTTCCCTCATTTTGACTGTGTAACCCAAAAACCTCTACAGACCACTAAATGAAAGCACCAGATTGTCACTTTTTAACTGTGTCTTCATTAGTCAAGGACTTTTATAATATTTCATTAATCAGGCACCAAGGCTTTTTTACCCCATGGTTGCCCAGTTTTGGCTCCTGGTGTGTCCATTATTTTACACTGTAAACTATAGAACCAGAAGGCATCTTTGGGAACAGGGGCTCTTTTTTGCACCTGGTCCAGGCATACTTAATATAAGGCCTGTTCATGTATGTTCAATGCAAATTTCTTCCTGAACATATAAAATTAATTAAACAAAATTTTGTAGGTGTTGATAACCAACTCGGCAGAAAACTGCACCTATTTGTAAATCACAAAACTTGTCGGTCAACCTCTAATGACAACTCAACGTTTCTGTCACCAATTTGAAAGTTCAAACATCATCAAACATTGTAACAGGTATTTCTTGTACCATTCTCTTGAATACAAACATAACAAAAATAAAGAATATGGTCCAAACTCAATGAAACAATCTTAGTTGCATATAACTTGAAATAAAATAAAATGGCTGACTATGTCACCACAACACTGATGCTTAAATAGTTCATGCACAATTGCATTTTATGCTGCAATTTTATTATTTACTGAATTAGACACCTACCACAGATACAAAAAGCTTCATTAAATGAAGCTATAAAAAAGTATTTCAGTTTTGGTTTAGACACTTTGGTTGATTTAATTCTCCCAATTGGAAGTTTACTGGTTAGTTCTAACTTGCTAATATTTCCTCCTTCAGATAGTCCAATATCTGACATTATTGAGCAGATTCTTTATTTATTGAGTTAAACCATTTTTAGTTTTCATAATAAATTGACCTTAGTTACGTAGTCTGCTAATTTAATCAAAGTTATCACCCAGAACAGAAAAAACATGTTTGTTTCCCTTAGGCTGGACAAATTTCGTTTTTTGGGAGCAATTTTACACATCACATTTTTTTAATTTTGAGAAATCTTGAAAAAATGATATTTTAAAGCAAAAAATGAATGCCAACAATTTTCAAAATATTTTTTCTCATACATTTTGTTTACAAACAATATGAAATCAATAAATCCTAAGATCAACCATTAATTTTCCTAGACCTTCAATCTCTAAGCTACTCTGTGCCTCGTTTACAAAACATATTTGTGATTTGTGGCATGCTTTACCATCAATCCTGACAATAACAAAATACTTCTCGTTTTGATTTTTAAGCTACCTATAGGAAACAAACATATTTTTTCTTTAGTCTTAGCTAATGAAACGAATTCATCTTTCAGAATGGATCTACAGGCCTAAATTGTTAATTTTTTAAGCCTTGAATGGCTTAGGTGCAGAAAAATTAGTTCTTAACATTGTATTAATTGATTGTCATGTTCTAAAATTGTAAACAAAATGTACCACACCTTGTGCTGTACATAAAATTTTAAACTTAATTAGTTTCTGCTTAATTTGATACAGTTTGACACATTTGATGTATTTGTTAATTCAAATCATATATGGAATGAATATAGAATGCAAAGTATTTCCTTCAGTTTTCACATACAGCCCCAGAAAACTGGATTTACCTTTGATTTGATACTTATTTTAGCCGAGTATAAATTTGATCCCTACATATCAAATACTCAACATATAAATTGTCAATGCTATTGTTTAGCAATATAGACCCCCCTTAATACATTTACTATATACCCTGTTCCTTCATGTAGATTTAATACCAGATCCATGCTTACGGACCTATTTTAGGGCTGGGGAAAATACACAATTACATTTCCCATATTTTAATCGTCTGTGCTTACGCCATTGAACTTTTCATCTTTGCCGAGTGGAATATTGCTTGAATCTGATATGAATTGCATATTTGAATCCTGAAAGGAATATTTTTCCAAGACCTATATGTGACCCCTCATCACAACTGAGCCCTGAAGTCGTCAATCATCATTTTTGAGATATTCAACTAAAATATTCTGCTTGAAATTAGCTTTAAAATGATGTATATCATGTCTATAGTACTTGACATTTAAGTAGTGAAAAATCAATAAAACAGTCAATAAATCTTTTGTTTCCTATTGTTTATTGTTAAGTTCGATGGAGCATATCTCAATAGTGGCACTGGCGACATCCGGGCTCAGTTGTGGAGGATGGTCACATATTTGATAACTATGATAAGTAACATAGTTTGTAATATTGCTAGCTTGTTTTCTACATACTCGGCAATTTCAAGCTATACTGTTGGGCTATCAGATTCAGTTTTTCGCTGCCACACGAGGGCGCTTGTAGTGGAACAGTGTAGATGCATCCAAGTTGCCAATTTCTTCCAGTGCTTCTGCAAACATTTTCACTACCTGTTAGTGCAAGTAATACAAACAAATAATAAGTCTACAACATTGTAAAATGTAGATATGTATTTTTAGTGTTTATATACAAATGTCACACATGTACCATGCAGGTAACATGTACCCGATTTTCCATACCACTGAACCAAACCAAAGTTGACAAATATATATATCAGCGGTGCAAGTGACTTGAAAATAATACAGATAATTGCGAGCTACAAGGAGCGCAGCAACCGAAGCACATAGCCTCACGGCAGGGGGTTCCTTTTAGAAACAAAATTGTAATTTTTTGGCGATTTTTTCCCTCAATTTTTTTAAAAAATCAACCACATATGATTGCAGCACTTGGCTCTAGGTCCTGAGACTCTCCAAATCCAATTTATTTATTTTGGGGGGGGGGGGGGAAATTTGGAAAACGGGCATCTCTGATATATATATATAATCTTTGCCCAATACAATTCACCTACTCAACATTTTCCTGTTGTTGTTCCTTTCTTGATATAAAGTTGCAATCAACATCTGTCACGCAATGTTCACATCCATCACTATGTGTCACACACAACAAATTGTGTCACACACAAAAGTCAGATGCACAGAGAAAAGACAAATTTAAATATGATGGAAAAAACTGAAGCAGGAAAGAGCAAAAAAAGCACATAACAACTGACCTCAAAGTTGGTAAGCAGTGGTACTCCTGAGTCGATGGATGTTCGACGAATCAGGTAGTTGTCTTTCAAATATTTGGTGTTGTAGTTGGGAAGGTTGATCACCAGATCAATTTGTTTCTCTCGAATTAATCTGTAATAAAATAAAAGTACAGCTTTATTAAATGCAAATAATTACACTAACACTGGGCATGGTCAAGTGTGTGAGTTAGTTTTCATTTTGGTTTTCATAATTAATAATTCCACTGAACGTGCTAAGACCTGCAACCATTGGGCTATTCCATTTGAAATCAACACTACCCCTGTGGAAGATTTTGGAAACATGTTCCACAAAGGGAGTATGAATTTTAAATGGAATTAGCACATTCCAGCTCCATTTGAATTTCATACACCCTCTGAGAAAGCTTCAACCTGAATCTTTCACAGAGGGAGCATGAGTTTCAAATGTAGCTGCCTAATGTGCTAATTCTATTTGTAATTTGTACTCCCTCTGTGGGACATATTTTCAAAATCTTTCACAGGGGTAGTGTGGATTTCAAAAGGAATAGCCCATTTTGTGAAGACATTTACACGACAATTCCGTAAATCAGGTCAACAGTCATCCTTCTTGATGTAAATTTAAACTCTAGTCAGAAATATGTAAAAGACCCACTCCAAACAATAGCATGGAGTTAACATAAAACAATCCCAGGATTAATGTTATTGTAAAATTTTCCATCAACCATTTGACCATGACCACTGTCTGTGAATAGCTTTATTAGAATAAATTGCACCTTAATTATTTTTATTAACATGTTATTGGGGGGAACCAAAAACCACCAGACGCAAAAGTCTAACGAACTGAAATGCTTTTCTATTAATAAGCTGTGTATTAACGAAAGTGACAGCTCCTCTCCATTCCCCAAATTTTGTCAAAATTATACTTTAGGTCAAATTCCAATTTTCAAGGACTTTCAAGGACTGTGTGCAAATTTCCAGGAATTTTCAAGGCCTTGAAAATGTGTTTTCAAATTCAAGGACTTTCAAGGACCGTGGGAACCCTGTAATAAGGTTACTGTCATAAAGCAAGGACACCTATTCAATAACAGTATATAGGTAAATAATTGCAACACTTTTCTATAAGCCTGGTTTATTCTGTACCAGTATTTGTTACCTTGTTGCACTGGGTGGGATATCATTAGGTCCTTTGCTTTCTAATGGCCAACCAACAGCGGATGCTGGAATGTTATGTGCTTCAAGATAGGCTGCTGTAGCTTCTGTCCCATATAACTACAGGGAAAAAAACACAATGACTTTTTAATATGTTAGTTGTGTGCAATGTACAACATTTCACAATACTGCAAGATATCATTTTTTAAACGCCTGTGAATAATATAAAAAAAATTACGTACATCGTACAGAGATGACACATATACATTTTCATGTTTTTTGTGATTTGAGTGCTTACATGCATGTTTCCTAAAAACCAAAAACAAACAACTACTATGAGATTTTTCTTCTCAAAACACCATAAAAATACCAAGTCGGGAATAAAAAAAAATTGCATTTTGCATTTGTTTTCAAACCACTTGTGAGCTTTGAAACAAACCTTTTTTTGTTGGCCTAATCACTTGCAGAGTGTATCCAAATGAGTGCATGATAATGTGACATGTAGATATGCATGATCTTCATGTGGGCTACAACAGGTGGCACAGGTTATGAGTACCCATTCCCAATGTATACAACAAAGCATGAAATGTTGCCATACTTGAAAGTTTCGTGCATTTTTTAAAGTGCAGTTGGTTCGCAAAATTTTCACAAACACAAAAAGTTTTTCTTCCAACAAACCTCAAAGAAGATGAACAAATTTGCGAAAGTGTCATGTTACATTGACATGGGTTCTCTCCAAACCACAAAATTTGAATCCACAAAAATATCATGCTTTACAGTAACTAGGCCATACAAACTAGTATGACACATCACAATACATGTGTGACGAGTTCAACCAATTACACATTTCTAGTTGACTTGGATAATTTCCAAAATATTATCAAATGGGTACTTATCAAACCTCTCAACAGGAAAACTTAGTACGCATTGTTCTTTGACAAGCATGTGTGTACCATGGTGCCACTGACATACTTACCTTTTGATAACCCCAACTCAGCATCAACATAACCTGAACCCTAAACCTATTAACCCATCAATAATGAGGCTACTTACATTATATCCCATCTGGTGGAATTTCATGGCTGTTGGCAAGAATTTGGGCTGGAATTGATGCTGGATACCTATCATTATGTTCTTCCTGGGTAATTTGAACCCTGTAGACAGTAATGCTTTCAGGAATGCTGTGTGCACATTAGGACCAAAGCAGGCAACCTGTAAAATGGTAAAACAAATACATTATGCTATGAGCATCTTTTAAAGTGGGTACTGTAGGTGAAAGTGACTGTAATTAAAATGAGGCATCTTCGCCTTCATCAGCCACTGAGATTTACGGGCAGAATCAATTCATCGCACTTAGCTACACACTCACATGATTCATTGGCAAAATTGTGGTGCAAAACCAGGGAAAAGAGATTTGTGAATGGGAGTTTAGTATTCCCTAGTTGTCTCTTTAGCTCAGTTAACATAATAATGGACTTGTAACATCCTAGAGTCAATCCTGGCTGTCGTGTCACTTTTAGGTCATAGTTATATAGTTATCAAAAGGAATACACATAATATTACAAAATAAAATATGGATCACATAATATTGCTGATAGCAATTGATGGGCAAAAGTGATGCATGTTGGGAATGAAAAGGGCTCAAATTGGCTGTCGTGGGTGATGAATTCAATAACTTTTGAGCCCTTTTCATTGTTTGCCTAATGATTGCTATCAGCAACACACCTTATGATGATCTTTTTTATGGTTTCATGGGTTGCAATTTACATGTATGGAGCTACATTGTTATTCAGGGAAAATGTATATATCATTTTGTGTTGATGACAATTCAAACCTGATTAGAGACATTGATTTCATCCTACACCTCCTTACCTCACCAGTAGATGCCATCTCACATCTCAGCAGTGGATCTGCATCTCGTAATCTTGGCCATGAGAACATGGGTGCCTGTAATACAAAGAAATAGGTTGAAAATAATTACAAGTGTCTGCACGCATTGCATATTTGCAAAAATTAGAGTCAATCTAAGTTCAAGGGCCATTCTGGCCTTTGGGTCTGAAATCTATGTGCCTCATCAATTTTCATGTGCCTGATTGTAAAAAACTTTTTAATGTTACCCTGGTCCACATTCTTCACACTTTGAAGACTTCTAACTCGCAAATCAACAGCAGGTAAAGCCATGGAATGCTGTTGAAGTCAGTAATGCGTCCATCTTACTGACTTTGTTGACAAAATCTTGCAGTAATTTTTACAGGCTTTAGGCACAAGGGCCTACCCTATTTCAAGCATTGCATACCAGCCAACATTACAAGTCAGAAATAGAGACATTCAAGCTTCAAGATTGATACCAGCAGATTGAGTGCAGCAGAGTAGCACTTAACGAAGACTTAATGCTAAAGGTTCAACAAAAGTATAAGATGTGAATAATGTAAGCTTACCTTAATGCCGACATAATCTTGTGGTATGAAGGGATTCTCTAATGTTGGTAATGCTTTGGTATCTATTGGTTCTCCAACCATCACTTTGGTTGCCACGTTGATTAAATCACAATTGATAGTCTTCGACACAAATGGGAATGAACGTGAAGCCCGCAAGTTGCACTCGATCACCTGCAAATGACAAATACACAGAAAAATGGTAAACACATGCACTTGATTTGATGATAAATTATCTAGGAATAACCCAAAATATACATAAGATGTGTGCAGCTGACAAAAAGCACTGAAAATTCACTGTAAACATTACATTCATCTGATGAATGTGCATATTATTACCATGAGGATACATTAGTATTATATCACTCATATATACATTCTAGACAGTTCATTGGTTGATTATCATTTGATATTTTTTGTTTGATAGATGTATGTCCACCGTTCACCTGGTAGTTATATTTTGACCACCACACTTATAGACAGTTATTAATATGTGTATACAATAATATGCAAGTGTGTCTGAACTGCTATAAAGTATGATGCGTTCTGGGGTGTTATGCTTGGCTACACGTTCAATTCTAACACATTGTGGTAAAAGTTAAAAGTTAAAAGGTAAAAGGTAATGTAATGTAATGTAATGTAATGTAATAGAAGGTTTGTAGCATCCTGCTGGACAACCATAAAAACAATGGGCTTGTTGCATATTTTACATGTGTTTTTAAAACCTCATATACATTATTCATTCACAAAAGATACTGCATCACCATTTTTCTTTTTCAAATTCAAACCCAATTCTTACAACAAAACTAGCATATACAATAGAAGGTACAACTTAAGCAAGTAAATTATACCAAAAGGGACATGTACTTAGTTTCATGGTATCTTCACCAGAAAAGCTTCGAACAAGGATTTTGAAGAGCTCTGGTGTCTAATAAACTTTGGTGGGTAGGTTGAGTGAATGTTTGCTTCATTTGTACAGCATCTGTAGGCAAAAAGAGGATGCAATAGAGCCATCATACTTACCATGATTCTGTTGTCTTTGGCAAGGAACTGCATGTTGAATGGTCCTGTAATTTCAAATTTGGCTGCTATCTTACGAGTAATATCTTTCACCTGAGAAAATCAAGACAATGATTACATCATAAAATGGATCCATTCTATTAAAATTACCATTTCATTGATAGCATTACCAAAAAGGACACCTTCCTCAGATCTTGATTTTAAATTATTTGTAAGAGTTTATCACTTCTTGACATCATTTTTAACATGTCCACTTCAATGAGCATGGAAAAATGAGTGTAGTGAAATTATTTTTTGTAATGGAAATGACCACATAAAATGTGCCTTATTAAAATGAATCTGTGCTTACACCTAAATGAGCTATTCCACTTGAAATCCATACACACAATATACAAGATCCACACAGGGAGTGTGAATTTCAAATGGAGTCACCTGATTGAGTGACTCCATTTGAAATCTACACTCCCTATTTGGGAGATTAAGGTCACATCTTCCATAGGGGGTGTATGGAATTCAACTGGAATAGGTCAATGCTTTCACCACAGCTATCATTTCTCTATTTTGTAAGTGTAAGTAAAATTAAAGTATCTAAAGAAAGTCACAAATTTGTTGTTGTACTCATCAGTATCTATGATATGCAATCATGGAATTGCAACAATCCATGGAATAGGCATGATTCATATGAGTGTTTTTGCAATCATATCTGTCATGAATAAGATGCCTTACCTTTTCTATGTCATCTTTGCCAAGGGTCTGTGGTGGTAGTATTAATGTTGCATCTCCTGAATGTACTCCAGCATTCTCTACATGCTCAGTGATTGCATGGGCCACAACCTGGTGGGAAAATGGTGTTCAGTAAGATGTGAGGGGCTTCTAGAAGACTTATTATTGCTCCAAATCCAAGGTAAAGTGTGTGAATGAATGATACATGCTTCAAATAATAACTCTGCAAATAATTTAGTTTTAATATTTCAGGAATGCTAACCCATCTTTCACTTTATGAAACAGAATCAAAGGAAACTGCAATAGACACTCCATGCTAACTCACCCAAATTTCTGAAAAGTTGGCAGGTGATCCCTTCATAATGTGATGTTACTTCATCAAAGTGTTCTATTTTGGCCACAATGAATGCACCGAAAACATCAACTTGATAGTCCATGTTGTTTTTGTGCTATGGCCTCTATGGAAATATTTGCTAGGACCGTCCTCTTTTGCTCTCATTCGTCACGCCATTGAAAAGTTGCCCATTTATGTCCTCATAGTTTTGTAACAAACGGGGGTATGAAGCTACAAATTATTATTTTGGGTAACTTTTACCTACATTTTCAGATTCTGCCATCACAAATACTGTATCTTACCCACGTCACATACAGTAAGCACCTGCTGACATGACCCCCTCTGATTATAATAGAGTTACACTGGACAATGATCTAAATATCCATCATTTAAACTCACCTGACCATCCCTAGCAACCGCATCCATCTCAATCTCACGGGCGCCCTCTACGAACTTTGTGATGACGACAGGGTGTTCCATTGAGACGTGAGTAGCCTCTTTCAAGAATTTGCCCAGCTCTTCGGGCCCATAGCAGACATTCATTGCAGACCCACTCAGAACAAAGGATGGTCTAAGTAGGCAAGGATAGCCAACACTTGCAGCAAATTCCAAAGCCTCATCCTAGGAAAGAGAAATGGTAAATAATCTTTGATATAAGAAACTGACACATCTTGTGTCTTATACAGTAAATCATTGCAATAAATGATTTACACATAAAACATTGACCCTATCCTTAAGGTAATGGTGCAAATGTAATAACAATCTGCAATTATGATCATTGATTTCTTAATGATCATATTATCAACAGAAATGGAATATCAGTAAACAGGTGCATTTTGTACGATTGTAGATTAAATAATTCAAACATTTTGCTAGGCAAATCCAATGAAAAAAGTAACTCACTACTTTAGCTTTCACCGTCTGGGCTGACGACTCACTGCTCAAAACAAAAACATCACCACTTCCGGGAAATGTCAACAAGCCGTTTCGCGGGAAAAGCAGTGGACCAAGTCACTTGTGATCAAGCCGTCAGCCCAGACGGCGAAAGCTAAAGTAGTGAGTTACTTTTTTCATTGATTTGCCTAGCAAATGTTTGAATTATAGAAATGGAATATCATTTGTATATCATAATTACTTATGTTACCCCGAAAACCAAAAAAACACCAAAAAAAATACTTTGTCAGTTGTAAAAGCTGTAACTTCAACAGTTTATCATGCAAAAGCAAAAAAAAAATATTCCCAGCATTTCACACCTATTAATTTACTTTTTGGACCACAAATCAACCACTGACTTACCACTGAATCCAAAGCTCTCCATGGTGCTTGATCAACACCTATCTCATCACAAATCAAACACTGACTTACCACTGAATCCAAAGCTCTCCATGGTGCTTGATCAACACCTATCTCATCACAAATCAAACACTGACTTACCACTGAATCCAAAGCTCTCCATGGTGCTTGATCAACACCTATCTCATCACAAATCAACCACTGACTTACCACTGAATCCAAAGCTCTCCATGGTGCTTGATCAACACCTATCTCATCACAAATCAAACACTGACTTACCACTGAATCCAAAGCTCTCCATGGTGCTTGATCAACACCTATCTCATCACAAATCAAACACTGACTTACCACTGAATCCAAAGCTCTCCATGGTGCTTGATCAACACCTATCTCATCACAAATCAAACACTGACTTACCACTGAATCCAAAGCTCTCCATGGTGCTTGATCAACACCTATCTCATCACAAATGGCTGAAAATATCGACCTGAAAGTACATTTTATCAATTAGTGACAAAGGACGCTTTTAATACAAAGGGGAATGAATATAGGATTTAAACAATTTTCTCCCTCAAACTTCCAAGTTTATACCTCCTTTTTAACTTTAAAAAATGTATACACATATATATGTGATATTTCTAAAAGACCAATATCTATTTCATTATACTTCTCTTGTGCCCAGTGCCTAAAGGCAGCCTGGTATAAAGTAGTATATGTGACATGATCAAGAGGAATGAGTCGGATGTCGCTAATATTGTTTTTGAGATATTGGCAAAAACAGTGTTCAAATTCTTTTGTTTTTAGCCATTGATATATTGCTCATAACTCGGTAACCAGATGTCTGATTTTGATGGGGTTTGCATCAAAATGTAGCATTCATAAACTGCCAGAAAATGATGTAAAAAACTTCTTATTGAAACTTGCCGACATGTGACACATTCCCCTTGATTATGTCACATATTAAAATCTGTTGGTTAATGATTTGCCATTGTAATCATCACCATTAACAACAACAACAACAACAATACAGTGACATCAGTGTGTCCGCACAGTTTGCTATTCATATATAATTGATATTGATATCAACTTGCTTTTTATTATGTCTGCTGAGTTTTTAAATGAGTTTACTATGTGGTAATGGTGCTGATAACGATGCTAAAATGACAACAAGTAAAGTGTATTCAAGCTAAGCTTACCTTTCCTCTGCACGGTGAATAAATTTTGGACTGGTACCTAATATGTTCACATTGTCCTTGTACAATGGTAAAGCCAAGTTGTTTGGAATCTGACCACCGACCGAGATGATCATGCCATTGGAAGCCTGTTTGAAGAAGCATTAGTCCATCATATTAATTCAAATTATCAATAATATTTTTGAATTTCAAGAACTTCTCACATACTATAAGGCCTTTCACATCAGACCAACTGGCATCTTCCGGATGTTTTGTGACAACAATGCTAATACAGCAAACTTAAAAACATCAACAATTTGTGAAAATTAAAACTTTTGAAATGTCTCTGATTTTAAAAGCTAATCATCAACTTTGCCATACCTTGTGCTTGTTTACTATGAACTTTTTGGGCTACCAATTGCATTGTATGATGGATGGTACAGCTGGAGAAATACTATTTAAATACTATTTAGTAGATGAAGTGGGTTAAAGATATTTGTGTGGCTTTGGAACAGACATGTTGAGGGATATGAGAATGGGATTAAATGGGATATGTTTTGCTGAATTGGTAATTATTGGTAGAAAAACACCATAATCCAAAAGGTCCTGTGTCCACTGCCCAATAATGCTCATTTGATTGATAGCAGTAGTAAAATGGGGAAATTTTATTGCAATAGAATGCACTGTTAGGATGTACATTACAAAATAAACTAACCCTGATGACAGGAGCCCCACCCACCCCTTTTTTTTGCTGGTGTACAAACAACACTCACTTCTTGTTGGTAGATATCTAGCACTCTTTCTCGAGACAATTCATCAAAGTAGAGCCTATCACACTCATCAAAGTCTGTGCTCACTGTCTCAGGGTTGTGATTCACGACAATGGTACTGCGACCCATGGCTCGCAATGAGCGGATGCAAGACACCGCACACCAGTCAAACTCCACACTGCTGCCTGTGAATAAATAATGGTAAAATGCCAACTTTTTAATAATAATAAAAAGTATTTTGTATACAGTTTGTCCTTCCTATATGAATACTGTTTGGGCTTACATTATAGAATGATTTTACAAAATTAAGAAGTTCCTTTTTCCTTTACTCTGCTTTTACATTAAGGAAAAACACAAAAAGATCACCATTTTACTATACGATTATTTCATTTCCTATGTTGATTATTGTTTCTTATCATAAGATATCCCAACCCAATATCCAAAATATTTTTTTTAAAGTCGAGTTGTTTAACAAATTAGTGTATGAGAGAGAGTGAGAGCGTCATATTTCCAGTTGGGTAGATAATTGATGATTTTTCTTAAAGGAATTTAAATATTTTAAGGTTGGGTTACATTTCTTATACATCTTTACATGATAAAATATTTTGACCAACCAACCAACCAACCACTCCTACTTTTTGGCTATGGATATGTTACATTACATGGGATTCTATTACCTCCACGACCCATTATTCAAAATCGCGCACTGTGATTTGTTGAAACGCGTCACGTGAGAGCCCATTATTCTGCAATAATGGGTCAAGCGCAGTAACACATTCTACGCACCGCATTACGCTTGGTTACGCAATATTTCCGCGATCGCACTGTCACTTACGTCTGGCGCTCCACCTTGAAGTAAACAACTTAAAATATTTGAGCCAAAAATGACATTTTCTCTTTAAATTGCGCTATTTTCTGGTAATAGAATAGAAATAAAGGGTGCAGCATTATCCTTTACACGCAAATAATGTGTCCTTGGCAGTAAAAACGTTTAAATAATGGGTTTGGCTGCGCTTCACCCATTATTTACGTTTTTACTGCCTCGGACACATTATTTGGGTGTAAAGGATACTGCATTACCCTTTATTTCTTAAATATAGCGTAAAATGTAGATAATGACTCTATATATGTGATACTTCATGAAATGGTTTAATTCAAATTATGAAGGACTAAAAAAGTTACATGAATGTTGGGGAAATGTTATGAGCATAAAAATTATATGATTGGTTTAGGTTTATGCATAATCATATGGTTTAGGATGAAATACAGTTAAGCTTACCAATGTGATAAGGTCCACATCCTAGCACCATAGTACCATGATCATTGAATGTCAAATCATGTTCCTGGAAATGAAATTATGAATGAGTAAATGAATGAATGAATATGACAGGAATGTGTAATTACAGAATCAGAATAAGTCGCCATGTGTTTCTGAAGTATGAGCTTGAGAAGATTGACATTTATACTAAGTTTTGTTAATTCTAATTTATAAGTATATAGTAAAAAGACCAATAATAAGGCATAACTACTGAGATACAATAATCATAATTACCTTGAAAAGTAATCATTCCATTACATGATTTTGGAATAATTTGAAGAAAAATGTCAAAATGCATTACCTGTCCCAGACAATCAACTCACATATGACATTTTATCAGGACCAGACTAAATTGCACTCAAGTAGGGTGCATCTATTGAGGAACTACAGAATGATTGTTTGCATTTCATCATTGCTATAGAGGTATCATTTTCTGTTTTTGATCTATTGATGCATATCATCATGTTGACAAATGCCATATTAACTAGCACTTGTCAACATTGCCAAATGAGTAATATAAGTTAAATGGAACTAAAATATTGTAGTGACATGGTGATAAGAGAATAAATATCAAAATACATGGTGAATATATTAGGAATCAATGGAAAGTTGTAAATATGTGAGTGACTATGGATAAAAAAAAAAGATATATGTGAAACAAGTAGAGAAGCCAATGTGTTCAAGTCCCACTGAAATTCATCATGTGGAAATCAACAAAAGCCAAGGCTTCACATTGTTTTGCACACATACATCAGACACACATACACTGGAGCTCATTTCATAGCCCTCTTTCCAAACTTATCGTAGCTCTTTTCATAGTCCTCTTTCCAAACTTCGTTTAGCAGAGAGCGAGACAATGTAACTGTGGTTTGATCAAGTACGGAAGATGCTTTAATTTCTCCAGTAATGATCTTGCATATCTTTGACTTCATCTATATTGCCCATCACTATGCTTTCACACTTGCCAATATGTGCACTCTCATGTAATACCAGCTGTTCCCAAATGACATCATTGTGCAATATAAATTGAGTACAATATCTGATATCAGATACAGATTGGCAACTAGAGTTATTGAATGAATATTCATGTGCAAAATTGGCAAAATTATGTAAAAGAATTGTAATGACCAAAGACATTAGTAATGTTTCTACAATATTTTTACATGATGATAAAACATAATGCTGCCAAAGTTTTCACTGTTTGATATGAGATTAATAAATCAAGAGAGTACAGTAAACTTACCATTCCATTGTAGGTGCAGTACAAGTAGTTGGTTTTGGCTGGATATTCAGCAGCCATGGTGTCAATCTGAAAACAAAGATACATACAAACCCTGACAAAATTGCAAATATGGGCAAATATTGTGGTAGCTATGTTTAGCAAAAATTTATAATAATGGGTTGCAACTAACAGTTTGAAATGCAATGGTACAAAAAAGCTCAATGTTGACAATCAAGCTATTTGGGAATGAGAGAAGGCATCCCTCAGCAAACATGGGACTTGAAATTTAACCTGTCATATGCATATGGGATTCATCAAAAAACAATGTTCCTCACCAGCAGTGATGCTAACGCCGTGCCTTAGGCGCACAGTTGGGCTACTTGGTGATCACTTGCGGCTACTCAAAAAAGCATGCCGCTACTTGTCTTAAATTGGGCCGCGGCAGTAATTTGATGTATTTTCCTTTTAGCCGATTTATAAAGGTTTTGAGTCTTTGAAGCTCCAAGAAATTACAATGGGCTTTGTGACCATTTATTGAGTACCGGAAGTTTTAAAGTCAAGTGCTTTTTTTTGGAAGCTTAAAAAATTGGGCTACTTGAGAATCCTTTACTGCGGCCTGGCGAGTCAATGCGCCGCTGAAAAGTTTTGGCAACACTGCTCACCAGCTGACATATGACCGGTCTCCGATAACAATGGGCTATTCCAGATAGAATCCATTCACCCCTATGGAAGGTATGGCCTTAGTCTTCCACACATGGAGTGAGAATTTCAAATGGGTGTTATGTGAATGAGCGAATGCATTTGAAATCTTTAACTTGTGTGTGGAAGATTAAGGTCATGTCTTCCATATGGGTGGATGGATTTCAACTGGAATAGCCTGACCAATTATACCCTGGCACCTTTTTCACTTGTTATCAAGCATGCTCCTATCGAGTAATTTTGGTTATTCATGAACTGACCTGTTTGACCCATGGCATTATGTCATGTTCAAGTCTTATCTTCCTGGCATCTGTCTCATCAACACCAATCTTGGCACCGATCTGTCTGTCAGAGTAACCTGTCTCCTTGGCCTCCTTCAGCAAGTCATAAGATAAATTCTCTCTGTGAAAAAACAAAGATATACATGTACATATAGTAAGCATTAGGCCTATATATCAAACATCAAATAAATGAAACTAACTAAACAATGAGTGGCCAGAGTGTGGCGCAGTGGGTAACTCCGGTTGAAAAAACGGTTAAAACTAGTTCAACTATGCCAGTAAATCCCAGTAAAATACTGATAATTAAACTGGTTTCAACTAGTTTTTTTTTCAACTGGGGAAAGTACTCACGTCTGGTGCATGCATAGTGACTTGCTAGGCTATTCCAGTTGAAATCTAAACAACCCTGTAAGACATAACCTTAATCACCCACACAAGGAGTGTGAAGTATAAATGGGGTTACCCTGAATGGTGAATCCATTTGAAATCTTCAACCCCTGAGTTAAGGTCATGTCTTCATAGGAGGTGTATTGGTTTTAACTGTTAAAGCCCATTAGCTCAGGGAAAAGAAGTCTTCATTTAATTGACAACATCTGTAGATTCAAATTTAGACTCCCATTCTCCCCATGGTGCACTTAAGAGTTCGGTAAATGAACCATGATAGTATTCAGTCCTTCAGAGGGGATGTTAACCTGATGGTCCTGCGTACAGAAAAGCCATGCCATTTACATATAGCTTACTGTCAATTCTGAAAAGAGTAGGTTGTGCCAATCCATGTCGTTGCTTCTTCTTCTTCTTCCTTATTAGTGCCTCCCTCATATGTATGAGTATTATCGCACTGCGTACAGACAAGCTGTACTTATTTTTTACTCTGGAACCTAGAGTAGATGAGTGTATTTTTGAAGTACAGTCAACAGTACCAGGATGATCCCCTGCTCTTTTCGAATAGCCTATGACGTTCTTTTAACATGCACACTGCATTCATGTCAGAAATGTACACGGGACCAATGGCTTAAAGTGCACTCCGAAGCACTAAGCAAGTAGAGTGAAGTGCCTTGCTCAAGGACACAAAGAGCCAGCCAAGCTCAGGAGGACCCTTGGATTCACAGTCCAATGCCTTAACCGCTAGGCCACGCTTCCCTCTTTTTGGATATTCATAATCAAGTCCAGACATTAATTGGTTCTATACTGTATTTGTCTGGGTTTGCAGGTTTTTGCCACAGGTGGAAAAAAACATGGTTTTAACCACATTTTTTTCCACTCAGCAAAAACATTTTTTGCCACTATTTGTTGTTTGGGGTTTTCTTTAATATTGTATGCGCCTTGTGGCTGGTTCTCACGATGAGGGGAGCCAATTTTCATTGAGTAGAAGTAACTGCTAACCAATTGTGAACAAATTGGGCCATTCTATTTAAAATCCACACTACCCCTGTGGAAGATTTTGGAAATATCTTTGACAGGGGGAGCATGAATTTCAAATGGAATTAACACATTAGCAGCTCCATTTGAAGCTCATTCTCCCTCAGGGGATGATTCAAGTTGAATCTTTCCCAGATGGTGTATGAAATTCAAATGGAGCTGCCTAATGTGCTCATTCCACTTGAAATTCATACTCCCCCTGTGGAAAATATTTCCAAAATCTTCCACAGGGGTAGTGTGGATTTTAAATGGAATAGCCCATATCAATTTATGTCAACTGGATATTTCAATGATTCACTTACTTGTCAGTTTTCTCCAAGTTACTGCCAACATGCATGATACGGTCTAGTTTATGAAGAAACCATTTATCAATGGCAGTCAAGTCATGGATTTGGTCCACTGTATAACCATCTGCCAAAGCCTGTAATACACACAAATAGTGGCTTAGTATAAGCACTATGATCAGCTCGTATTATAGGTGAGAATTATTTGGTTTTTGTGACTGCGCAAGTCAATGAAGTCCAAACTTACGCCTGCGTAAATTCACATAATTTTATCATTATTATGTATTTTCACACACTTGAATTCATCAAAACATAATAATGGTTGCAATAGGATTTGAACTATGTGAGACCAATAAGCCTTACATAATTGTTGACAGACACACACACTGACTGACGGACACACTGACGGCCTGACTGACACACGACTCGTGATGCCATAAGGTTTTTTCCGTCGGATGACTTAAAAAGACAAATATTCTTACCTTTGCAATGACATGAATACGAGTGCTAGATGGTGTTGTGAGAGCATCCTCCATATCCTCTGGGAATGATTTGCCCATTGGCATTGATGGAGAGAACCCATCAATAGAAGGATGTATCATACGCAAGGCTTTCTGCAAGCTCTCTTCAAATGTCCTGGCAATAGCCATCACCTAGAAGCAAATAAAAACAATCTTGCCGGTCAATTTGTTTCACTGCCACAATAGGTATGTCATGTGGTATATCAAAATATATTGAGAATTCAAATTCATATGAGATTCCATATACCTATATTCATCTTACTATAAATCTAGGCAAATATATGTTCATCAAAAGGCTTTTTTCTATTTTGATCTAAAGATCATGAGAAGAAAGCTTAAATAGGAGTTGTAATATAAATTATTTGACTGAAGAAAAAAAACATGTGAAATTGCATAAGGCAGAAAATGGATTGAAACTTAAACTGTTAACAAACCAAAAAATAAGAAAACCTGAAAATTCTTATTCCTGAAACACATGAGGAAAAATAAATTTTGAGGTGTTTGTAAAATACTTAAATGGAGTCTCCGGCAATCACAACATTATGCCTTATATGAAAGAAAAATAATTATCAAGCACGAATCAAATAGTTTTAATTAAAACAAACTCATAGTGACCATAAAAACGAATAAAAACATCCGATTCTCAACACGCGATATTCAAACTTCCCGGGCACCAAAATTGTCGAGTGCAATGATGTCCCAATAATACAATGAAGGCTGACGACAATTGAGCAAACAATTATTACGTCATTGCACTTAAACTATTCCAGTGCTGGAATTTTGAATATCGCGTGTTGAGAGCCGACTGTTTTTATTAGTTTTTATGGTCAATATGAGTTTATTTTAAATAAAAAAATATGATTCGTGCTTGATAATTATTTTTCTAACATATAAGGTATAATGTTATGATTGCCGGCAGGCCGCGACAAATCGCCTGTCCGATAGCCCGGGGCAATCACATTTTTTGTCGGGCAATTAAAACTCTGAAGAGCTGTGCCCGATCGGGCAAGTCTGAATTTAAACCAAATAAAGCTTGATGATTTAAAATAGAATATTTCTGTCCAACTTGGCGTGTTCACAGAAGTAAAAAAACAGTCAAAACAAAGTAGAAAACTTCTTGAAACGGAACTCAAATTTCGCTAGGCACTCGTATCCCACACCAGACTTGCAGACATATACATGTATATATGCTAATGAACATCATGGCATTACGTGACGTATTAGAAGTTTGGCCAATTATAGAACCTGTTTCATGCAAATATCATGACGTCAATGATGTCAGCTGGCCATGTATTTGCATATGAGTGAGATTGAGATGTATTAGTGGTTGGCGAAATACGTAAATTGCTGTGACTTTACTGACAAAATTTCACATAAAATACACATTAGAAACAAACAGTTAGTGAAATAAGTGAATAAAATGTTTATTTTTATAGTGCATTTCATGAATACTCATTTATTTATCAACTTAACTGAGAAAAATATCGGATTCCGTAAGAATGAAACTGCCAAATTCTGCACACTTACGGTACTATGCACTGCACTGCATGATGAGTACGGTATGTAACTTTGTTGACAATTGTTGCTGGGAATATGGGTTAATTTCGGGCAACCAATTTTTGAATATTGCCTGCCCGATCGGGCAAGCTAAAAAATAAAATTTGTTGCGGCCTGATTGCCGGAGACCCCCCCTTTAATATTTAAACTCCTTGAGCTCATAAAAACATATTGACAGCTAAGGCCTAAAAAAATTGTTTGATTGGTGTAACCCGACCGACCCTAAAAATAGGCCCGACCCTAGACTTTTTTTTTTTTTTAAATGTAAAAAAAATGAAATTTAAGAATTAAAAAAAAAAAAAGTTCCAATTTATGCAATTTACAGCTTAAAATGTGTGTTAAAAAAAATTATTAAAAAAAAATTGCCGACCGACCTACCCTGATTTTTTTTTATGCAACGCCAATCAAACAATTTTTTTTTAGGCCTAAGCATTAATAATGTGTTTCCTTACCTCGCCAACACTTTTCATAGCACTGCCAATTTCTTTTGACGTTCCATGGAAACGGTCCAGATCCCAGCGTGGTATCTTGGTGACGATATAATCCAGACTGGGCTCAAAGCACGCTGTTGTAGACTTAGTAGTAGCATTCCTTATGTCTGGTAGCAAGATACCAAGGCCTAGCTTGGCTGCTATGAAAGCCAATGGGTATCTGGTAATGATAGTATTAATATTTGGGTTAGAATTCATAAAGAATCAAACATTTAATATGATACAATGACCAAGCAGTTACGTGATCAGAATCATGATCTCAAGGTTGTGGGTTCAAATCATATCGCGACCTTGGGCAAGGCACTTAATCCCATTTGCTTCATTCCACCAAGGTGTATTGATGGGGAGCTGTTAGGGGTAGTAATTGTTGTTGACAGCTCTGGTGAGATATATTATATTGGCAGTGGAATAAATGCAAAGCACTTTGAACAAATTGAACAGGCACTTTAAACATGCCAATCATCAAATATACAACTCACATAATTATTTTGAACCAGAGGATTGGTTATTTTCTAAAATTCTAGCAATCTATTTGCTGGATCAATGATATATAAGCGACTCAAAAACTTGGCCTGACTTTCTCAATTGTAGCAGGACAAGAAAATGTTTGTTTTACAAGACAAACACCTACATGGGATTAGCAGCAACAAAAATATCATCAGCCGGACTCACCCTGTAGCCTTTGATGCAAGAGCTGAGCTACGAGACAATCTGGCATTGACTTCAATGATACAATACTCCAGACTCTTAGGATGCAGAGCATATTGGATGTTACACTCCCCAATGATACCCAGGTGGCGTACTACCTTGATGGCAGTCTCACGAAGCATGTGGTATTCCTCATTAGACAAAGTCTGGCTAGGTGCTACTACAATAGAATCACCTGTGACAAAAGGAAAGGAAATTAGATTGATATTAATTGTCGCTATATAAAGCACTATAGGCCATTTGGCCTACATGTATGTGTGTGATACACACATCATCAAAGGCAGTGCAGCTGCAGCGTGTGATGCAGTGCAAAGTGATTGCATCCTACAGATACACCGCTTTTGATCCCGCCTGTATCACACAAGGATGTTACGTCTCAAGAAAGCCAAATGGACTATAGACAACTTTGAAATGAATGGTGACACTAATTCTGAACCATGTCAGTCAAATACGTACTATGTGAAATATGCACTTTCTTAGCATATCAATCATATTTGATTCAAAAGACCTCTCATGTGGAAAAAGCAAAATGAACAACATCATCTTGAAGCTAAATTTTCCACTTTCATGAAGATCTTTTAGTTTATTGTACTTTCCCTTTGGCCATGATATTAACATTCATTTCACTTCTGGGCTCTCAAGTCTGACCAGAATAAGGTGACACATGACCCCATCCATTAACCTTTGGTATCTCATGCACCCCATCCAAAGTCATGTTCCATCTGTCTTTCATACACTCCTAGATAGTGAGAACCAATCGGAGCCTCCGTTAGTAAATTACTAGACGTGCATAAATGTTGCACAATTGCACGGGTGCTCACTCCGCATAGTACGCGCAGTGCATTTGGACGCGTTCATTTTACTTGCGGGTTGTTGCATTTATATTTGCCTGCATTTTCCAAATTTTTAGTGACAATTTTGTTACAAAAATGCAAAAATCACTGGATTTTTTTTCTTGTGTATGAAATAGGTTAATAAATGCGTATCACTTGTTGCTCGAGAAATTGTACGGATCTCGTGCATTAGACGCATCAACATCTCAGTACGCGTGCATTATGTTGTACAATTTCACTCCCAACAAGTGATACGCATGTATTAACCTATAACTAAATGATCTGTAACAACTAAAGTATAACCTGCTATAATTTGGCAACATGACCTTTGCCCATTTGTGTAAGATCCACCTTACAGTATGACAGTAACATTGCATCCATACCTGTATGTACTCCCAAGGGATCAAAGTTCTCCATATTGCACACTGTAATACAGTTATCTGCTGCATCTCTTACTACTTCATACTCCACTTCCTTCCAGCCCAGCAAGGATTTCTCTATCAGTAGTTGACTGGACAATGCCAAGCCCTGTATAGAAAGCAGAATCAATCCAAATGCAGTTAAATTTAATGATTTACAAGATACATGTACCCTGCAATTCATCCAAATTCGGGTTATATTATGGATCAAGCATACACAATCTATGCAGAACATAAACCCCTTAAAACTATCTTATTTGCTATAGATTATATTCTCAGCATGCCAAATTCTATCAAAACACCTAAGCTTTTGAAATGTAATCTGATACATGTAGTTGTCAAAATTGACCATAACATATATCCATGGGAAATGAATGTTCATTTCTCTTTTCTATGCAAAATTAGGACATGTAGTTCACCTTTGACCTGCAGTTTATTATCAAATTATCCACTGTAGATGTGCCAAACTATACTGGTTTTTATTTTGTGTGCCAAGAACAATGACTTCAGATTATTTTTACTTAAATCAAAGTATCATGGACTAAACAGATACAGATACAAACTCTAAACAGTCAAAGTCTCTACATCACCCGATAATGGGGGCCGATAGTTACATGAAATGCGTCAAGCAAAACTGGGGAGGGGGGGGGGGGGCAAGCAAATTTTGGCTATCTAAAAGGCTTATGAAAACAGTATAGAAACGTTTAATATGCAAACTTTCCTGCTCGCTACGCACACATTATAATCTAGACCTTTTAAGTTTCAAAAAATTAGGTATAATTATGCAAGGGGGCAGATTTTTTGGCAGGCCAAGGGGTGGAGGAAAGCAATTTTTGGCAGGTCCAGGCTGGGGGAGGGGCAAATTTTTGTTTGACATTCCGAGAGGGGGGCATTTTTTGGTAGGTCGTTTTGAAATTTGGACAGAAAATTATTGCACAGCCTAAAGTGACTACATGCCTAAAGTGAAATGAAGCATGATATACCAGGATAGAATTTGAACTATTGCTAATGATAATAAAACATACACCCATTGTCACAGGTCATTGAACAGCATTCAAATGGCATCCAAGCATTACCAGCGAAAGTCACTGAAAGTTAAGTTGACGTCATACTCTCTAAGAAATTAGAAGTAAGTACTGCTTACCAATAACTAAATACCAAAAAGGTGAGAATAGGAACACGGATTATGTGGAGCTTTCGGGCAATATATATCACAGCAACCAGCACATATACTTCAGTTTTGAATTTCAGTTTGGAAAGAAGCTTTCAAAACCCAAAGAACAAGATTTATTGACTTTCCAAATTGCGTCTGTGGCTTGAAGGACAAAAGTTCTACCTATTATAGTGACAATATGGCCTTGAATAATACCACTACCAATGCAGCTGACACACTAATGCCAGTTTACATCTTGAATGTCCCGTACTGGGAACAAATTCTTCTTGCAGTCCTTCTAGGATTGGTGGCTATAACTGGACTTATTGGAAACTCTATGATAATTGCTGCAGTGGCTTTCTCAAAAAAACTCCAGACATCAACTAATGCATTTGTGACAAGTTTGGGCGTAGCGGATCTGTTGACATCCTGGACTCTTGTCTGGTATACTGTTGGTACTCTTGGGAAGAGTGAATGGCCAATACCAGGGGCCTACTGGATTTGTCAGCTTACAGCCTTTATGGTATATGCTTGCCTAGGAACCAGCATATGGACATTGGGTATCATTGCTATAAATCGACTGATCCACATCGCAAACCCCATTTGGTACAAGAAGATATTTACACCCTGGATAGTTGTTATTCTTGTGGCAATGACATGGGTCATTCCGGCAGCCAGTCTTCTTATCTGTTTTGCGATTGGAATTGTGGAATTTGGGTATGATAAGCATTACTTAGTTTGTAATGGTTATGAAGATACAGATGCGTTCTCCCTTTTTCTAAATGTATTTTGTGCATTTCCACTCCTAGCAATAGTTGGAAGTTACATCTGGATCTATGTGTGTGTCAAGAAACACTTTCGGAAACAGAAACAACATTTGTCCCAGTTTTCTGCCCACTCTTCGACTGATTATTCACAGACTTATGACATGCGAAAGTCCACATCAAAGCTTGCAATCACAGAAGAGAGCCATGATTCAAACAGCGCCATATCGGATCGAAGAAAGAAACGAATATCCAAACAAGAGATAGCGATCACCAAAAATCTCTTTGTGGTTATTGTTGGATTTTTTGCTTGTTTTGTTCCATACCTTATCTTCCAGTCACTGCGAAGCTCTATTAATATTGAACATGTTTTATTTTATGTTAAGGGTGTTCCCTACATTAACAGTGTTATTAATGTCATAATATATGCAATGAAACATCCAGATTTCAAAGTTGTACTGAGAGCTATGATGAGGTGTTCTTATGCTGATATCCCCCAACCATCACCAATCCTGAAATACCTACTTTCAAGAAGGAACTAAAAACCAGACTCTAGATTACTTAATGAAGTATCCTACATGTAGGAAAGTTAAAACATTTTCTATATCATGTGATATTATAATTCTTTGTTTGGGGTAAAACTGACTGTCATTATTCTGGCTTCAAAATACTATAAGTGTAAAGGTCATACTAAGCTGCAATTGCTTTGCGTTGCCGCACTGCATTCTACTGCAAAATACTGTATTAAATACTGTATTGCGGTATCGCACTTGCAAATGCGATGTTGCGTTGAGTGGCAACATTAAGAAATCAATATATTGCAGCGTAATATGAACGGACCTTAAATATTACATTGTAAATCTAGATTAACCTATGAAAAGGAACTTTATGACATTTGATCAATATTATTGAAAACAAAAAAAAAGTTATTCCTCATGGAGCAGGTTGCCAGGCATCAAGCTTCCTCGGGAGATTATTGAATGTACAGGGTGATTTAAAATGAACTGTACCCAAATTCAAAAATTAAAATTAAATACTTACCGACATTTAAATAATTTGTGTTTGTAAGCTGTAACAGGATAGTATGTTTCCTATTATTGGTGAAAAAATCATGTCTTTACCTCAAATGGTTTTGAAGAAAAGTACATTTTTATAAAACACACCAATGTTGTTACTGCGGTAGAGAACACGTATAAACTTAGTTCCATGTGTTGGTCTAAAAATGCGATGATAAATTGAAAATGCGATATCTTCTGACTAAAACCACTTCTTATCAAAATTCAAATTTTCTACTACAGAACACTTATCACTGCTTTCTATGATAGTTTTTTGATATGTATAATCTCCGCGAAAATATATAAAAAATGGGTTAAGTTGGGTACAGTTCATTTTAAATCACCCTGTAGCTTCATAGGTATTGGTATACACTGGATTACTCTACAGAGGCGGTGAGATCCACATCAATGTAGAGATGCAGGTAAATGTGAGTGCAGACGACACCGCGATACATGCACATAATAAATGATATTGATTGCCCACTTACAAGTAACACGCTCACTACTCATGGTCATGCGACTATTTCCCGCATGCAGATCACAGTGCCCGTATAAACAGTTGCTATTACATGATGCCAATTAGTGCTCTGTGGGGCAAGATACTCCACCCCGATCCTGGCATCCCCTGATTTTTTTCGCACACCGGACCGACCGATCCGAACTTCTACTAACCTCATCCCGATCTGTTCTAAACTTTCCAGATCCGATCCAATCAATGTTCATTGAAAACTAAGAATGATGTACAGTGCGCCGTCAATGTACTGTGTATGTGTGTATAGTGTTTTTTACTTAACAATCACAGTATTCTCGTTCAGTTCTCACATACAGATTATTTAATATTATACAAATACATATTGATTATATTTTGCTGATCCGGACCAGAAGAAAGAACCCCAATCCGTTTCAGCTTGATGCCCGGATCCGTCCCGACCAGGAAATTAAAAAAACTAAGGGAATTAAAGTAGAGCTCAATTCCCATTACATTTAACTATTGAAATTTTGACAATACAGAGCTGTACCAATGATTTTACCAGATTTTACCAGAACATTTTGAAATAATTTATTGCTAAAGACCTGTTTTGAGCATTGAACGTTTATTACTTGAGTGATGTCCACATGTTTTGGGAATTTGAGTGGTGGTCAGCAACACTTAAATCACTGTTTAGTTGTGGGTGGTACGCAATTTTTGGAATGGCAAAACTGGGAGAACAAGCAATTTTTGGCAGATCGCAGGAAAAGGAGGAACAGATATTTGTCACATATTCATGGGGTACCTTTTAAATATAACTATCTGAAAAGCCTGATGAAATCAGTACAGAAATGTTTTTAATAAACAAAATCTTATGCTCGCTACATTAATCTAGACCATTAAGATTTGTAAATTGGGTTTCCCAAATTAAGCATATATGCAAAATATGGCGGGGAGAGCAATTTTTAGTAGGCGGGGGGGGGGGCAAAGGTTTTTGGTATTCAAATGGGTGTATTTTTTGGTGGGCCATTTTGAAATTTGGACAGCAAATTATTGTACAGCCTGAAGTGACTACATAATTTTTATGTTAAGTGAAATGAAGTATGAGATACCAGAATACAGTTTTTACAATATATTTATAGTGTGCAATAGAATTAGGGATACTGCTATCTATAATGGAAAATACACTCATTGTCACAGGTCATTTAACAGCATTCAAACGGCAAAATGTCATGAAAACAAAAGCATCCTTTTTCTGTGGTGGAACTGATTGGCATATATATAAATAGAAGAAAATTCTAAGTATTGTGATTTGTGCACCCAAGCATTACAACCACGTCACTGAAAGTTTAGTTGACGTCATACTTTTTAAGTAATTCTTCTTCTTTGTGTGTCCAAGTGCAGGGTCAAATGTGCCTGAGCCAAGTAATTAGAAAATAAATAAATACCAAATAAATGTGAGAATAGGAACATGGATATGTGGAGCTTTCAGGCAATATATAACCAAGCCACCAGCACATTACTTCAGTCTTGATGAAAGAAGCTTTCAAAACCCAAAGAACAAGATTTATTGACTTTCCAAATTGAATCTGTGGATTGAAGGGTGAAAGTTCTACCTATATAGCAACAATATGGCCTTGAATAATACCACTACCAATGCAGACGATACACTAATGCCAGTTTACATCTTGAATGTCCCATACTGGGAACAAATTCTTTTTGCAGTCCTTCTAGGATTGGTGGCTATAACTGGACTTATTGGGAACTCCATGATAATTGCTGCAGTGGCTTTCTCAAAAAAACTCCAGACATCGACTAATGCATTTGTGACAAGTTTGGGCGTAGCGGATCTGTTGACATCCTGGACTCTTGTCTGGTATACTGTTGGCACTCTTGGGAAGAGTGAATGGCCAATACCAGGGGCCTATTGGATTTGTCAGCTTACAGCCTTTATGGTATATGCCTGCCTAGGAACCAGCATATGGACATTGGGTATTATTGGTATAAATCGACTCATCCACATCTCAAAACCCATTTGGTACAACAAGATATTTACACCCTGGATAGTTGTTATTCTTGTGGCAATGACATGGATCAGTCCGGCAGCTATTCTTCTTACCTGTCTTGCGATTGGAATTGTTACATATGGGTACGATAAGCATTCCTTAGTTTGTGCTGGTCATGAAGCCACAGATGAGTTCTCCCTTGTTCTAAATGTATTTTGTGCAATACCACTTGTAGTAATGGTTGCAAGTTACATCTGGATCTATGTGTATGTCAAGAAACACTTTCGGAAACAGAAACAACGTTTGTCCCAGTTTTCTGCCTGCACTTCGACTGACTATTCACAGCGCTATGACATGCGAAACTCCACATCAGAGCTTACAATCACCGAAGAGAGCCATGATCCAAACAGCGCTGTAGCAGTACGAAGAAAGAAACGAATATCCAAACAAGAGATAGCGATCACCAAAAATCTCTTTGTGGTTATTGTTGGATTTTTTGCTTGTTTTGTTCCATACCTTATCTTGCAGTCACTGCGGAACACCATCAATATTGAACATGTTTTATTTTATGTTAAGGGTGTTCCCTACATTAACAGTGTTATCAATGTCATAATATATGCAATGAAACATCCAGATTTCAAAGTTGTACTGAGAGCTATGATGAGGTGTTCTTATGCTGATATCCCACAACCATCACCAATCCTGAAATACCTACTTTCTAGAAGGAACTAAAAACTTGACTCTATATTAATTACTGAAGTATCCTAGGAAAGTTAAAACACCTCCTATTCCATGTGAAATTGTAATTCTTTGTTTGGGTAAAACTGACTGTCATTATTCTGGCTTCAAAAGACTGTAAGTGTAAAGGTCATACTACATCTATACTCACCTATGAAAAGAAACATGACATTTGATTATAGTAAACAAAAAAAGTTGTTCTCAAACAACAAGCCTTGCCTATGAAAGGCCCATTCAGTGATCCCAGAGAAGGTGTAAAAAAAAAGTAAAATTGTTTATGAATTGCCTAAGTTATTAGATATTTTTGAAATGAAATATTTGGCAAAAACAGCAGGATTGACACAATTTGTAATTCAAAGCCCATTCCAATACATTCCCTTAGGATGTTGAAAATTAATTTTTTGATGGATTCCCTCCTTCCTTCCAATACTGTGCAGCTCTCAGATGCTTGAGAATAAACACACAACAATTCCATGGCGCTTGAAAAGAATGATCAGTCGGTTGCCAAGAATATTTCATATTAGTTATTTATTTTGACGCCCATCTGAGACAGAGAGTGCACCATAAATCGACGAAAAGAATAATTCCGGGAAAATGGCTGATCCATGAATGCTGCATGTGCATTTGGAATATCTACATAAAAGAAACAAAATCTGTTGCTAATTTTTTTGCTATTTTTATGATTGATAGAAGTGGTGATACCGGGTGTGTAATTTTTGAGTCGAGTCATACACAGAGAGTTTATTACGTTTTGGAAAACATTTTCTTCAGGGTGTATCCTACATCAATTTTAAATGGGTTCCTGTGTTAAATAAATGTTTCCAATTGTATACTTTCCTATCTTACATGTAGGGTTACATAATTCTCTCAAGATACAATAGAAGCCAAAAAAAAGCATGTTGTGACTAAGGCTGGCATTTTCGGTCAGGTAAACGGGTACCCGCCGAGATTACATTACCGGTAGGAAATACCCTCCCGGGTACCGAAATTCAAAAAAAAAAAAAAAAAAGATTTTTTTTAAAGTTTTTTATTTTTTCGGTTTTGTAGTGTCCCTGGACCTAGACCTAAATGCTAGGATCATTCATGGTTGACCTAAAAAAAAAAAAAAAAAAAAATTTCAAGATGTTTTGTATTTTTAATATGAAAATTGATAATTTGTATTCATGTCATAGTCTATTAATGATTTCAAAATGCATTGAATTTTGTTTTTTTTTTTTAATTTCGGGTACCCGGTTACCCTCCCGAAAAATGCGGCGGGTACCCGGGTACAAAATTAGCCTAAAATGCCAGGCCTAGTTGTGACTGAAATCGTGGCATTTACGGCAAAATGCATTTTGCTTATGACCTATAAATTCTCAGCGAGTACATCTGCAAACAAGATGCTGAATATGAATATAGGATGACTAATGACCCTAATGACATATCAGCCAATGAGGAAATGTAACAACAATGAAAATCCTACACTAAAATGTGATTTGTGCATCCAAGCATTACCACCAAGTCACTAAAAGTTCAGTTGATGTCCTACTTTTTAACCAATTAGAAGCACCATAAAGGTGATTCTGTATTTGTCACAATCTAATAATAATTATGTTCCGTGCATGGACAATGTATGTATGTGTTTATGTGTACATAGGGTGTATCCTGTTTATTTTCCGGTGAATTTGGAATTAACCTAATTTGGAAACAAGCACTAAAAAGGTGAGAATAGTGACATTTGAGGGGAATCCCTCTGTATTCATCATCATCTAATAATGACTGTGTTCCATGCATGGAACATGGACAATGTATGCATAATTATTGCATTACTATGCTCCGCTTGTATTTATATTGTATTGTACTGTGGTTTTATGCAATAAAAATATGAATACTTTGGTTTTTTTCCGGTGACTATTCTGAAAGGTTTTCCAGTAATTGTTTGGGTTATTTCTAGCACTTATTACATCTGTTCCTGCAGTAGGTGGCGCTTTCAGGCAATATATATCACAGCCATCTATATATTTCTTCAGTCAGGAGAGAAGCTTTCAAAACCCGAAGAACAAGATTTATTGACTTTCCAAATTGTATCTGTGGATTGAAGGGAGAAAGTTCTACCTAACAATATGGCCTTAAACAATACCACCAATGCAGCTGACACACTAATGCCAGTTTACATCTTGAATGTCCCATACTGGGAACAAATTCTTCTTGCAGTAATTCTAGGATTGGTGGCTATCGCTGGACTTATTGGGAACTCCATGATAATTGCTGCAGTGGCTTTCTCAAAAAAACTCCAGACATCGACTAATGCATTTGTGACAAGTTTGGGCGTAGCAGATCTGTTGACATCCTGGACTCTTGTCTGGTATACTGTTGGTACTCTTGGCAAGAGTGAATGGCCAATACCAGGGGCCTATTGGATTTGTCAGCTTACAGCCTTTATGGTATATGCCTGCCTAGGAACCAGCATATGGACATTGGGTATCATTGCTATAAATCGACTCATCC
This sequence comes from Amphiura filiformis, assembly GCF_039555335.1. Classification (NCBI taxonomy): domain Eukaryota; kingdom Metazoa; phylum Echinodermata; class Ophiuroidea; order Amphilepidida; family Amphiuridae; genus Amphiura; species Amphiura filiformis. Next base: position 49,216,889 of record NC_092632.1, on the reverse strand, counting down.
ACATCTCAAAACCAATTTGGTATAAGAAGATATTTACACCATGGATAGTTGTTATTCTTGTGGCGATGACATGGGTCATCCCTGCAGCTTCTCTTCTTATCTGTCTAGCTGCTGGTATTGTTGCTTATGGGTACAATAAATCTACTTTAAATTGTGCCGATTATGTAGATAAACAGGATTTCTCCCTATTTCTAAATGTATTTTGTGCATTTCCACTTCTAGCAATTGTTGGAAGTTACATTTGGATCTATGTGTACATCAAGAAACACTTTCAGGAACAGAAAAAGCATTTGTCCCAGTCTTCTGTCCGCTCTAAAACTAATTACTCAAAGAGTTACATGTATGACATGCAAAACTCCACACCAGAGCATGCAATCACCATAGACGGCCATGATCCCAACAGCGCCATAGCAGTTCGAAGAAAGAAACAAATATCCAAACAAGAGATAGCGATCATCAAAAACCTCTTTGTAGTTGTCCTTGGATTTTTTGCTTGTTTTGTTCCATACCTTATCACACGTGCACTACGGCAAACCATGAATACTGAGCATGTTTTATTTTATGTTAAGGGTATTCCCTTTGTTAACAGTGTTATTAACTTCATCATATATGCCAGCAAGCATCCAGATTTCAAAATTGTACTGAGAGCTATGATGAGGTGTTCTTATGCTGATATCCCACAACCCTCACCAATCCTGAAATACCTACTTTCCAGGAGGAACTAAAAACTTGACTCCATATTAATTACCGAAGTATCCTAGGAAAGTTAAAACACCTCCTATTTCAGGTGATATTGTAATTCTTTGTTTGGGTAAAACTGACTGTCATTATTCTGGCTTCAAAATACTGTAAATATTACATTGTAAATCTAGATTCAGACATTCCGAATGAAAGAATCATGTGAATAAGACGATCTTTAGCTTGTTTTCGTTGTTGAAAGGATTTAATTATGTTTCACCATTGTTCATCATCGATTAACAAATCTCATCCTGTGCGTCTGCGTGGTTTACTTAGTTCGGGCAGCTAAAGCTGCCCTCGTGAAAATAAATCATGCAGACAACACTGACGCATCATTGTTAATCGGTGATGAACAACGATGAAACATGATTGAATCCCTAATTTAATAAGTCACATTATTTAGAACAATATCTTCTTGATACTAGATTTTTACAGCAAAAATTTGTAATTTAAAGCCCATTCCAATACATTCCCCTTAGGATGTGAAAAATTCCTTCCCTCCTTCCTTCCAATACTGTGTAGCTCTCAGATGCTTAAGAATAAATGCACAACAATTCCATGGCACTTGAAAAGAATGATTGGTCGGTTGCCAAGAATATCTTATTCATAGTTATTTATTTTGCTGCCCATCTGAGACAGAGAGCGCACCATTAATTGACGAAAAGAATAATTTCGGGGAAAATGGGAGATCCATGAATGCTGCATGTGAGCGAAAAAGTTGTAGTTTTGGAATAGCTACATGAAGAAACAAAATCTGTTGCCAATTCCTTTGCTATAATGAAAGACCGAATTAAAACGACTAGTTTGCGTATGACGTCCTGTAAACCAGACCAAAACTGCTGTACTGCGCAGGTCAGCAACCAATCACGTCACGCCTTTGCCCTGATGTCAGAAGCAAGCTTTTCTTTTTAATTCAGTCTTGAATTATATATTTATGTGTGGTGATACAAGGTGTGTAATATTTAAGTAAAGTCATACACAGAGAGTTTATTACATGTTAGAAAACATTTTCCACAGGTTGTATCCTACATCAATTTTAAATGGATTCCTGCAGTAAAAACATGTTTCCAAATGTATACTTTCTTATCTTACATAGGTTACATAATTCTCTCAAAATACAACAGTTTAAAGCCAAACTTTCATGCCACTGCAGCAAGCGGCATGACATATCAGTCGATGACAAGCCTTGATTGTGTCCGTTTGTCTGTAATGCGTGTGCATCATGCTGCTCAGCAGCAAGCGGCATGACATTATGAAACCACCATTTTTTATAAGCTTTCATTTCAGATAAGATAAGTATGTACATGTAACGCAAAATTTGACAATATATAGCCCAAAATATGACAATGATACCATTTAAAATTCAAAATAGATTCCTGTCTCCACAAACTTTTTATAGAGATTGTACATTGTAAAATATTTGGAAAGTAGAATAATCTGGCTTTAATATGACTCCAAACTTGATGCAATCGGACAAAGAATAGCTCTGTAACAGTAAGGTAAATAGTTGAGGGAATGCAAGTCCAACACTTAATGTGTGGTTTGTTCATCCAAGCGTTACCACCAAGTCACTGAATGTTTAGCTGATGTCATACTATCTAGCCAATTAGAAATAAGCTTCAAAAAGTTGAGAATCGGGGCATGCAAGGGGAAAACCCTCCGTTTTCGACACAATCAAATATGAATGTATATGTATTTGTTCATTACGGAATAAATATTTCATGTTTGTATGTATCCTGGTACTAATTGTTTGGGTTATTTTTAGCACTTTTTAAGTTTGTTTCTGGAGTAGGTGGAGCTTTCAGGCAATATATATCACAGCCACCTATACATAACTTCAGTCGGGAGAGGAGCTTTCAAAATCCAAAGACATGGGTCATCCCAGCAGCTAGCTTTTTTATCTGTCATGCAACTGGAATTGTTACTTATGGGTATTATAAACCTAACTTTGCTTGTGCTGGTTATGAAGATACCAGTATTTTCAACCTTTTTCAAAATGTATTTTGTGCAATTCCATTCCTAGCAATAGTTGGAAGTTACATCTGGATCTATGTGTATGTCAAGAAACACTTTCGAGAACAGAAAAAGCATTTGATTATTCACAGAGTCCCAGCATGCAAAACTCCACATCAGAGCTTGCAATCACCGAAGAGGGCCATGATCCCAACAGTGCCATAGCAGCCCGAAGAAAGAAACGAATATCCAAACAAGAGATAGCGATCACCAAAAACCTATTTGTGGTTATCATTGGATTTGTTGCTTGTTTTGCTCCATACCTTATCATACTTGCACTGCAGAACACCATTAATATTGAACATATTTTATTTTATGTTAAAGGTATTCCCTTTGTTAACAGTGTTATTAACTTCATCATATATGCCAGCAAGCATCCAGATTTCAAAGTTGTACTGAGACATATGATGCGGTGTTCTTATGCTGATATCCCACAACTATCACCAATCCTGAAATACATACTTTCTAAGAGGAACTAAAAACCTGACTCAAGATAGCTCAATGAAGTATCATAGCAAAGTTAAACATACTTCCTATATCAGGTGATCTCAGGGTTGGCATGATTTAAATCAATTAATTTGTTTTAAAATATCACTAATTTAAATCAACTTTTTAATTTTTTACAATTTTTGATAATTAAGAGTATTGCGTACCAGTCAAAGAAAATCAAAAATAGTTGGCAGACTTCAAAAAATGGAATTTCTTCTTACTTTATATCAGGATGCAGCTTTGGTCAAAGTCTACAAAAATCAAAATTATTTCATCACTGCACCTTCGTTACCATAGCAACGGCCAAACATCAAAATGACAGGTTTTAGACTATTTCGGCACTTTTACAATGCTAAAAAAATAACAAGTTTCAGGATTCGCCATATAAAGGAAAAATAGAGGTAAACCTTGTGACTTCTACAACATAATTGGCAACATCTAAGCTTTCTAAAAATACAGTTGTTTTAACAAACAGTCTGTCCTACTTGGGACATTCCATTGTTTCAAATAGGGGTGTTTTTCTTAATTTTTGACTTTATATAGCAATATTCAATGAGCTGTAACCCCCAAAGTGGTGATTTTTATATGTTATATTTTTCAGTGTGGCTGGAGTAGATAGTACTGTACCCAAATAAATAAAAAAAAGTTTTGGTTATTTAATATGGGCAAACAGTGTTGCCATAAACTAAAGATAGGTATTTTTCCATAAAATAAGAGTTAGACCAGGTTAAAAATGTTACCACACATGAAAGGAAACATTCTCACATAGTTTTTCTGGACCAGTTTTTCATGAGCAACAAGAATTTAAGAGGTAAAAATAAAAACCATGTATCCTGAGAACTTCCTGTGAGAGCACTTTATTCAAAATGGCTGCCAAAATCCAATGAAAAGCTACTATACGTTTAAAAATGTCGCATAAAAGATAAAAGTGACTAGATTTCGGATTTGTATTGATGAAAGTAATGTATAACTAAGTCAAGGTATTAATAGAATGGTACCAACAGGTCACAGTTGGGAACGCTTTTCAAAATGGCCGCCAAAATCCAATGAAAAGCCTATATATGGTTAAAATAGTCACTTATGAGGTATGATTGCAGTGGCGTAACATCATAGGGAGCACGGGGTTACATGGCCCCAATCGATCTGAATTTTAAAAATCCCATAGGAAAGTTGCCAAAAAACGGACTGCCACCCATATTGGTTCGTGCCCCCTCCCATATGATAACTGGTGCTACGCCACTCTATGATTGACCAGATTTTGGTTAAGCATTGATAGCAGTAATGTAAATCTACGTCAAGATATTAAAAGGAAGGTGCCATGAGGTCACAGCTGAGGGCACTTTTCAAAATGTCGGACCAACATAGTACACCGTTAAATAATAGTCACTTAAAAAGAGGTATAATTGACCAGATCTTGAATTAATATTGATCCCAGTATAGTAAAATTAAGTCAATGTAATAATAGGAAGATACCGGGGGTCACAGTTGAGGTCGCCTTTCAAAATGGCCACCAAAAAGAGCGGCATGATATCAGCCACAAAGCCACAGATAAAAGTGTTAAGAAAGAAAGTTGTCTTTGATAAGAGAATGTAATAGTTGTCTTTGATGAATCATTCAATAATTGTCTTTGATCATTGTCACCTCTAAGCAAGTGTCAGAGTGCTATATAGCGAGCTACAGAGTGCTATATAGCGAGTCAAGATGGCTAATATGATCACCAAATCTCCAAAATGACCACCAGAGAATTGTCCCTATGTATTGACAAAGGGCAGGATATTTACTTCATACTCTTCTTGGTTTCACTGAATTCTTTTATTGTGTGTTTATCTTCGAGATCACCCACATCGATATCACTACATTAAGAAAATTATTCTTCATTATCTAGCCTATCTGAAATTAAATTGGCATATAGGTCATATATATCTTCTTTTGTGAAAACGTTGCATTCTCTGAAAAGAAGATAGCTGCACTTTGAGTCTGCTAAAACCATTTCCTTCTTTGACACCAATAGACTGTTTTGTTCTCGATGTTGATAAAGAAACTGTTGAAATCACAAAACAACTGTGATTACCTGGCGATAACTTTGGATGTCATTATTGTAATACCTCTTGTTTTTCTCTCAACATACTTGATGCTTTATGTCAACGAAAAATGCAACAATGATCAATTGTCTTGCATATAGGCCTACTGGCAAAAAATGTTTTTGAAAAGCGAAATCCTCATATATATACATGACTGGTAGGTGTAAATGTCCTGACTAAAGCCATCGGGTCAACGGCAGATGCAATGCCACTGCCAGTTGCCTCTGCTGTAACTTCAAGAAGCTAAGTTAAGCATTTGATTAGACGAAAATCCAGTTTTAAAAGTGACACACTGGCCTGTTCAAAACAACACAGACTAGACATCTGGTTTGAGAGTGGTATTGGCTAATTTGTGTGTGCCTTTGATTTAAAAGAAAAGGAACAAAACAAAACTGAAACAAAAGAGCTGACAAATAAAAACTGAAATAAATATTGCTTTAAATAAAGCTTCATTGAAGAAACTGTGTAGTCTCTTTGTTGCGCTTGTTGGAATCCTTTTTGCACATCGTATAGGCCAATTTGTCACTTTTAAAACTGGACCTTCGTCTATTCAATTGCTCGTAACTTTTCTTCTTGAGGTCACATTGGATTCAATGTAGTGTCATAATGTGCAGGATTAGATAGTGCATCTATTACAAAAACAAATTTACCCCAATAATGGTTAAGTTTTGAAATTGTGCTTATTTTTCAGAGTGTAAGGATCCGGGGGCACTCAACTTTAGAAGTGACGGTATGTGCCTACCGTGTCGCTAAGTAGGGGCCTATCGGTAAGAAAGCGTTATTTTAAAAAAGGGGGTCATTGGGTACAAACAAAATAAAAAAGGGGGTCATTGGGTATAACTTATAAGATTTCAAAAAATGGGTCATCGGGTAGAAATTTTTGAAAAAAATGGAGCAAAATTTTGGAAAGTTTCGGCAAAATTTTGAAAATGTTCTTCTAGAAAAAAGGGGGTCATTGGGTAGCCTCAACCAAAAAAGGGGGTCATTGGGTAGCCGCAACTAAAAAAGGGGTCATCGGTATGACTTTTAAAAAAGCGGGGGTCATCGGGTATGACTTTTTCAAAAAAAGGGGTCATCGGGTATAGTCAACTTCAAAAGAGGGGCCTATTGACAGGCACATACAGTCGCTTCCAAAGTTGAGTGCCCCCGGGTAAGGATACTTTCTTGGCGCAGTATATTTAGTTAATATGTTGCCCTTCGTGAACATATAGGGACAATAAATTATTCCTGTGGCCATTTTAGTGGTCATTTTGACTTGGTGACTCGTTCTTTTGCACCCTCAAAACGCTTACTTAGAGGTGACAATGATTGAAGACAACGATTACATCAAAGACAACTATTTCAATGTTTCAAATATTTTTTTTCAATAACATTATCTGAGGCTTTGTGGCTGATTATACTGTACTTTGATAAATATTATCCAAATTCAGATCAATTATGCCTCTTAAGTGACGGTGTACTATAGCTTTTCATTGGATTTGGCAGCCATTTTGAAAAGCGCCCTCAACTGTGACCTCCTGGTACCTTCCTATTGAAATCTTAATTTAGCGTTATACTGTCATCAATACTTAAACCAAAATCTGGTCAATTATACCTCATAATTGACTATGGTAACCGCATAATGCTTTTTTTTAAATTTTGGCGGCCATTTTGAAAAGCGTCCCCAACTGTGACCTCCTGGTACATTCTTATTAATATACTGACTTATTTATACATTACTTTCATAAATACAAATCCATAATCTAACAAATTCTATCTTTTATGCGCCTATTTTAAGAGCATAATTGTTTTTCATTGGATTTTGGCAGCCATTTTGAAAAAAAGCGCCCTCACAGGAAAGTTTTCAGGATACAGGATTTTTACCTTATACATTGTACATTCTTGTTCCTCAGTTTCTCCTTTATACCTGCCAACATTGAAAACCTAGAAAACAGAGTACATGGCGAACGCAGGGCGCGAAGCGCCCGTAATATCGCCTCTGATGGCGGGGGGCCCAGGGGCCCGCTTAAGGGCCCCTGGTGGGGTCCAGGGGCAAAGCTCTGGTGGGGGTTGAGGGGGCGAAGCCCCCCAAAGCTAGAGGGTTTCTACACTCTAAAAACCCTTATAAGCCCCTTCACAGAAGACACATTTTATAGAAAAACAACAATAAAGAGCAAGGTGAAAATGAAGACCTAGGCTTTTATACACTTTGAGGAGGGATTTATACTCCATATCTAGCAACAATATCAACACATATGTGACCCCTCGGCACAACTGAGCCCGGAAGTCGCCAATCATCATATTTGAGATATTCAACCAAAATATTCTGCTTGAAATTAGCTTTAAAATGATGTATATCATGTCTATAGTACTTGACATTTAAGTAGTGAAAAATCAATAAAGCACTCAATAAATCCTTTGTTTCCTATTGTTTATTGTTAAGTTCGATGGAGCATATCTCAATAGTGGCACTGGCGACATCCGGGCTCAGTTGTGCCGAGGGGTCACATATTTGATGACTACAACCTTTGAAAAAAATGTGAAAAAACATTCTGGGACCTGTTTTTATAAGTTTGAAAAATATGCTTCCTTCACACAGAAAATGTGCTTTTAGAAATGCAGTTTCCTATACTTTTGTACATAACGATCATTCGTTGAAGCGATTTTTTGGCTTTATAACAAGGCCTATGTGACTGATAGGACATTGATATGATGCACAATACAAAGGTGAAAATTTAAAAAAAAGATCCATTTTTCTTAATTTTTTCAAAGTTTTTCAAAGCGACTTTAGAGAACCTCTAGACCTATTCTGAAGGTTTGCATTTGAAGAGGGATTTATACTCCATATCTGGCAACAATTTCATTTTCAACACATATTTGATGACTGCAACCTTTAAAAAATGTGAACAAACATTCTGGGACCTGTTTGTACAAGTTTGAAAAATATGCTTCCTTCACATAGAAAATGTGCTTTTAAAAATGCAGTTTCCTATACTTTTGTACATAACGATCATTCGTTGAAGCGATTTTTTGGCTTTATAACAAGGCCTATGTAACTGATAGGACACTGATATGATGCACAATACAAAGTTAAAAATTCAGAAAAAAAAATCCATATAAAAAAAAAATTGTCAAAGTGTTTGACTTTGGAGAACCACTAGACGTATTCTGAAGTGCTAGGATCATTCACAGTTAATTTGAAAAAAAAAATTGGACAAAAATTACAAAAAAATTACAGTTTGTTATCCTTAATATGGAAACCACTAACTAATGTTTACCTCTTCATCTATCACATTATTATACATGCATTGGTTTTCCATGCATTTATATTATGTGCTAGATGAAGAGGTAAACATCAGTTAGTGGTTTGCATATTAAGGATATTACAAACTGTAATTTTTTCCCAATTTTTTTCAAATTAACTGTTAATGATCCTACCACTTCAGAATAGGTCCAGTGGTTCTCCAAAGTCGCCGAAAACTTTGGAAAATAAATTAAATTAAAATTTAAAAAAAAAAAAAAAAAAAATTCCCCAATACTGTGCAGCTCTCAGATGCTTGAGAATAAACACACAATTCCATGGCGCTTGAAAAGAATGATCGGTCGGTTGCCAAGAATATTTCATATTAGTTATTTATTTTGACGTCCATCTGAGACAGAGAGTGCACCATAAATCAACGAAAAGAATAATTCCGGGAAAATGGCTGATCCATGAATGCTGCATGTGAATGCTGCATGTGCATTTGGAATATCTACATTAAGAAACAAAATCTGTTGCTATTGTTTTTGCTATTTTTATGATTGACAGCAGTGGTGATACCGGGGGTGTAATTTTTGAGTCGAGTGATACACAGAAAGTTTATTACATTTTGGAAAACATTTTCTTCAGGGTGTATCCTACATCAATTTTAAATGGGTTCCTGTGTTAAAAAAATGTTTCCAATTGTATACTTTCCTATCTTACATGAAGGGTAACATAATTCTCTCAAGATACAATAGCTTAAAGCCAAAAAAAAAGCATGTTATGACCGAAATCTTGGCATTTATGGCAAAATGCATTTTGCTTATGACCTATAAATTCTCAGCGAGGAACATCCGCAAACAAGATTCTTAAAACTGATTGCTGAATATGAATATAGGATGACTAATGACCCTAATGACATATCAGCCAATGAGGAAATGTAACAACAATGAAAATCCTACACTAAAATGTGATTTGTGCATCCAAGCATTACCACCAAGTCACTAAAAGTTCAGTTGATGTCCTACTTTTTAACCAATTAGAAATAAGCACCATAAAGGTGATTCTGTATTTGTCACAATCTAATAATAATTATGTTCCGTGCATGGACAATGTATGTATGTGTTTATGTGTACATAGGGTGTATTCTGTTTATTTTCCGGTGAATTTGGAATTAACCTAATTTGGAAATAAGCACTAAAAAGGTGTGAATAGTGACATTCGAGGGGAATCCCTCTGTAGTGATCACCATCTAATAATGACTGTGTTCCATGCATGGAACATGGACAATGTATGCGTAATTATTGCATTACTATGCTCCGCTTGTATTTATATTGTATTGTACTGTGGTTTTATGCAATAAAAATATGAATACTTTGGTTTTTTCCGGTGACTATTCTGAAAGGTTTTCCAGTAATTGTTTGGGTTATTTCTAGCACTTATTACATCTGTTCCTGCAGTAGGTGGCGCTTTCAGGCAATATATATCACAGCCACCTATATATTTCTTCAGTCAAGAGAGAACCTTTCAAAATCCAAACAAGGTTTATTACAAATTGTTCATCTGTACACTGAAGGACAAACATTCTACTTATTGTAGCAACAATATGGCCTTGAATAATACCACTACCAATGCAGCTGACACACTAATGCCACTGTTCATCTTAAATGTCCCATACTGGGAACAAATTCTTTTTGCAGTCCTTCTAGGATTGGTGGCCATCGCTGGACTCATTGGGAATTCCATGATTATTGCTGCAGTGGCTTTCTCAAAAAAACTCCAGACATCGACTAATGCATTTGTGACAAGTTTGGGCGTAGCGGATCTGTTGACGTCCTGGACTCTTGTCTGGTATACTGTTGGTACTCTTGGGAACAGCGAATGGCCAATACCAGGGGCCTATTGGATTTGTCAGCTTACAGCCTTTATGGTATATGCCTGCCTAGGAACCAGCATATGGACATTGGGTATTATTGGTATAAATCGACTCATCCACATCTCAAAACCAATTTGGTACAAGAAGATATTTACACCCTGGACAGTTATTATTCTTGTGGCGATGACATGGGTCATCCCTGCAGCTTCTCTTCTTATCTGTCTTGCTGCTGGTATTGTTGCTTATGGGTACAATAAATCTACTTTAAATTGTGCCGATTATGTAGATAAACATGAGTTCTCCCTTTTTCTAAATGTATTTTGTGCATTTCCACTTCTAGCAATAGTTGGAAGTTACATTTGGATCTATGTGTACATCAAGAAACACTTTTGGGAACAGAAAAAGCATTTGTCTCAGTCTTCTGTCCGCTCTTCAACTAATTACTCACAGAGTTATGACATGCAAAACTCCACATCAGAGCATGCAATCACCATAGACGGGCATGATCCCAACAGCGCCATAGCAGTTCGAAGAAGGAAACAAATATCCAAACAAGAGATAGCGATCATCAAAAACCTCTTCGTAGTTGTCCTTGGATTTTTTGCTTGTTTTGTTCCATACCTTATCACACGTGCACTACGACAAACCATGAACACTGAGCATGTTTTATTTTATGTTAAGGGTATTCCCTTTGTTAACAGTGTTATTAACTTCATAATATATGCCAGCAAGCATCCAGATTTCAAAGTTGTACTGAGACATATGTTGAGGTGTTCTTATGCTGATATCCCACAACCATCACCAATCCTGAAATACCTACTTTCAAAGAGGAACTAACTGGACTCGAGATTACTCAATGAAGTATCCTATTTAAGTTATAAGCACTTTCTTGTAATTCATCTTTAGATAAAACTGACTGTCATCGTTCTGGCTTCAAAAGACTGTAAATATTGCATGGTAAATCTAGATTCACCTATGAACAGAAACTTCATGACATTTGATCAGCATCATTATAAAAAAAATTAAAAAAAAGTTGTTCTCAAACCATAAGTCTTGCCTATTAAAGGCCTATTCAGTGATCCCAAGAAAGGTGTAAAAAAATAAAATTGTTTATAATTAATGCCTAAAAGTTGTCATTAGATATTTTTGAAATGAAATATTTGGCCAAAAAAGTTATAGCCCCATTCAAATACATGTAACTATTTTGTCTTTAATAGTAATACACGGACGGCTTTTGGCTTAACGCAATATCCCCCTCCATGGCTAAAGAAAGGGGGATAATAATAATGGTGTCAAAATCTGAATTTTGATGATTTTTTACCTTCAGATGAGCAAATTACTGAATAGGCCTTTAAGATGTTCAATGGCCACTCAGGTGTGCCTAAATACTTTTAATAATATTCATATTTAATACAATTACATTAACTTTAAGTAGAATGAAGATGCATGTCAACTGGCAAATTATGTTCAATTCAACAACTCTTCCTATACCTTTGTACAGGAGCCAAGCATTGTTAATCGGTGATAAATCCACATTCCAGTAGTGTATACGCGAATGCAAGTTTACATGTACGCGTTATGCGTGAGCGCGTAAAATTTGTCATGCCTGAAACTAATGCGCAAACACCGTCTTATGTTGGAAGTACCAGCTAATAAACATTACCGCTTTATTCTATAGTTTTACTGCCGATATCAATAGAGAAATCACCGATCTTGTAAGGTTGAGTGGCAATAACACACGGACATTCCGAATCAAAGAATCATGTGAATAAGACGATCTTTAGCTTGTTTTCGTTGTTGAAAGGATTTAATTATGTTTCACCATTGTTCATCATCGATTAACAACTCTCGTCTGGTGCGTCTGCGTGGTTTACTTAGTTCGGGCAGCTAAAGCTGCCCTCGTGAAGTAAATCATGCAGACAACACGGACGCATCATTGTTAATCGGTGATGAACAACGATGAAACATGATTGAATCCCTAATTTAATAAGTCACATTATTTAGAACAATATCTTCTTGATACTAGATTTTTACAGCAAAAATTTGTAATTTAAAGCCCATTCCAATACATTCCCCTCCTTCCTTCCAATACCTTGATTGTGTCCGTTTGTCTGTAATGCGTGTGCATCATGCTGCTCAGCAGCAAGCGGCATGACATTAAGAAACCACCATTTATTATAAGATTTCATTTCATTTCAGATAAGTATGTATGTAGTGCAAAATTTGACAATATATAGCCCAAAATATGACAATGATACCATTTTTAAATTCAAAATAGATTTCTGTCTCCACAAACTTTTTATAGAGATTCTACATTGTAAAATATTTGGAAAGTAGAATAATCTGGCTTTAATATGACTCCAAACTTGATGCCATCGGACAAAGAATAGCTCTGTAACAGTAAGGTAAATAGTTGAGGGAATGCATATCCAACACTTAATGTGGTTTGTGCATCCAAGCGTTACCACCAAGTCACTGAATGTTTAGCTGATGTCATACTATCTAGCCAATTAGAAATAAGCTTCAAAAGGTGAAAATCGGGGCATGCAAAGGAAAACCTCTGTATTTGACACAATCAAATATGTATGTATATATGTATTTGTTCATTATGGAATAAATATTTCATGTTTGTATGTATCCTGGTACTAATTGTTTGGGTTATTTTAGCACTTATTAAGTCTGTTTCTGGAGTAGGTGGAGCTTTCAGGCAATATATATTACAGCCACCTACACATAACTTCAGTCGGGAGAGGAGCTTTCAAAACACAAAGAACAAGGTTTATTGAAATTGTTCATCTGTACACTGAAGGACAAAAATTCTAAATCAATTCATTTGTTTTAAAATATCACTGATTTAAATCAACTTTTTAATTTTTTACAATTTTTGATAATTAAGTTCATTTCTTTCTTAAATTGACTGTTTAACTTCATTCCTACATGTAATGCTTCTGCAACTTTTGGATACAATTAAAATACTTCTATGATGTCATTTTATCGATCGGTTGCTAAAAATTCATCTTCAAGGTGCAGAAGTCAACAGGATTTTCCCCAAGATTTTACCAAATTTTTTCTTTGAAATTATCACATGTAAAAACACGTTTTGATTTTTTGTACATAGGATTGCACATATGTCTAGCATTCCACTGGTCTCTTTTGACTTTATCATGGGGTATAGCCGCAGCAGTTCTTGGAATCAATGAAATTTTTTTTAAATCAATTTAAATTTAAAAAAATCTGATTTAAATCAAATACATTTTTTTGATTTAACCCTTTCACGCACCGTGTCCTCATGAGGACGGATAATAAATGCACAATGAAAAATGTATTAATACCCCCTCATAAATGTGCAATGTTGCATTACAATGTCAAGAGAGGGCAGTAAACACTCTGAGCTTTTATAAATGCCTACAGGCTCTATTTACCCCCAGGCACATTTCTACAATTGGGATTTCACAGCCATGCGCTATTCTTTATGATCCCTGGATTCTTTTTTAACTGTTTTATGATGTAGGAAAGTGACTACAATTTTTTATTAGTATTTATAGATGTTATAGAACATAATGGAAACAACTATATTGTGACAAATATTTTAGAATACTTGAAAATAGTGAAAAAAATATGTGTCCTCAAATGAGGACACTGTGCCATTGTGGTGTCTTAGCGCCTCCCGTTCTCATAATAATTATAAGCGCCCTCCGTCCTCATAAGAGGACACTGTGCATTTAAAGATGTAACATTTACCATGGTGGTATAGGAAAGTACATACATATAGAATGAAATAGGCCTACTACAGAGTGGATGTAATAATGATTGTATTTCAACTTGAGTTGTTGGACTCTTAATTAGGCTAGGAATAACATCTAGTTGAGTTTAAATTCTAGTTTACAAGTTGTAATTCATGAAATCTAATTCACAAGTTGTAATTCGTGAACTTCAATTCATTTGTATGCATGTACATGGTTGCAGATATGTCACTTGTTTCTGTTTTTTGCCTGAATTCCTTATTTTGTAAAGTCCAATAATATTTCTACATCATTTTTAGCCCAAGTTGTTTACATTTTACCCCAATTTCTCTATTATTTCAGAAAATGACTTAAGTCTTAAGTTTTTCTATGTAGATGTAGCATGTAAATATTTGAAATATCGACGTCCTTGTTGCGCAGTGTGCTCATATGAAGACATGTGCATAATGTGCCCCCCCCCAAAAAAAACAAAACAAACAAATTTGACACTGGGTATGTTCTTGTAATCCCTTTAGATGTAAAATAACACAATATAAAAATTTGTGTGAATTTAAAACTTAATTAGTGCATGAAAGGGTTAAAAAATCAAAATCACCAACCCTGGGTGATATTGTAATTCTTTGTTTGGGTAAAACTGACTGTCATTATTCTAGCTTCAAAATACTGTAAATATTGCATTTAAATCTAGATTCACCTATGAACAGAAACTTCATGACATTTGGTCAGCATCATTATAAACTAAACCAAAAAAGGTTGCTCTCAAACCCCAAGACTTGCCTATTCAGTGATCGCAGCGAAGGTGTAAAAAAATTAAAATGGTTTATAAATTGCCTAAAAGTGAAGGATAAGCCATTGAAGTTGTCATTAGATATTTTTGAAATGAATTATTTGGCAAACAAAATAGCCCCTGTGTTGAACCAGAACCCGGGCGCTGAACATCCATATCGGAACTCGGAAACACGAACAAATCACAAGTTTTACATGCATTTGGAAATTAAATTACGTAGTCTGCAATACTACTTTCGGAAAGACATAAAGGCTAGTCTACATCACCTCAGATAGCATAGCTGCATAGGCCTACATAAATTATATCATTAGCATTTCCATATCAAAATTGGTCATGTTCTGAGTTTCTGATGATTTTAAAACATTAGCTATTATAAATTGGTTGAGATCGACACGATATAATATTATGTAGGCCTTACCCAGGGAAGTACCACCCATGGCTGCCAATGTACTTTATATAGGCCTACATTCGGTTCAGTCAATACAGTCAAGAGCAAATGACAGGTGATAAATGTCAAGCAATGTTATCTTGAACACGTGGTATCTGGCTCGGTAGTGACCGCTATGGATGGGATGCGATTGAGCTGCTAGATCTATATTTTGCTGATACCCAATGATTACTGTAACCAGAGCTGTTCTTGTGGGCTAAACTAGGGTAAAACCAGAGGATGTTTAAAGACATTCCCACAACCCAATGGGGTTTCTGACCTTGTATGTCTGGCTTTTGTACACATGTGGTACAGTTGATCATACCTTGCATTGGGATTGTGTGCAAATATCTGGTGTTTTCATCCTATTATTTAACATTCAAAACATCGAGACTTAGGAATAAAATTAATGCAGTGGGACAATATGAATGTTTCCTGTAAGAAACTCAAATATCAGTCATAAGTCTCAACTATTAGCTCGTTGGCTGCAGTTTTAAAATGACCATTTTGTGTGTGTGGCAATGGGGACTTTGCCTTTAAAACTAGGTTATATTGATCAAATTTCTCAATCATAGTGCATTGTAGGAATGCCTTTAAGCCTCCTCTGGGGTAAAACTAGCTGAGCACCCAAAAAGAAATTGGGTGCCGAAGCACTCCAGCATCTTACATTGAAGTGTATAACCATCACATTCAAGTGGTTGCCATCTTATATTGAAGGGCACTGTCTTATTTTTTGTAGTTTTTAGTGGAAGATAATATATAGCGAGACTAATTCTCCACTGTTATGCTGTAAAAAGTAGGACGCTTTTTCCAATGTAGGTCATTTTCAAGTGTCATTGTCACAGGTCATTACACAGCATTCAAATGGCATGAAACCATGCAAACAAAAGCACCCTTTTTCTGTATTGGAGCTGGTTAATATTTATCATTATATAAATTGGGGGGAAATCTAAGCATATTGTGATTTGTGTACCATTACCACAAAGTCACTGAAAGTTCAGTTGACATCATACTCTCTAACAAATTATATAGAAATAAATTTGCTAACAAAATAAACACCATAAAGGTGCCTAGGAAACACAGAGAAGTGGAGCTTTCAGGCAATATATATATAACCCAGCCACCTACATATAACTTCAGTCCAGAAAGAATCTGTGAATACTGAAGGACATAAGTTCTACCTATAGCAACAATATGGCCATGAATAATACTAATACCAATGAGACTTTGAGAGTTTACATCTTGAATGTGTCGTACTGGGAACAAATTCTTTTTGCAGTCCTTGTAGGATTGGTGGCTATAACTGGACTTATTGGAAACTCCATGATAATTGCTGCTGTAGCTTTCTCAAAAAAACTCCAGACATCGACTAATGCATTTGTGACAAGTTTGGGCGTAGCAGATCTGTTGACATCCTGGACTCTTGTCTGGTATACTGTTGGTACTCTTGGGAAGAGTGAATGGCCAATACCAGGGGCCTATTGGATTTGTCAGCTTACAGCCTTCATGGTATATGCCTGCCTAGGAACCAGCATATGGACATTGGGTATGATTGGTATAAATCGACTTATTCACATCTTAAACCCCATTTGGTACAAAAAGATATTTACACCCTGGATGGTTGTTATTCTTGTGGCAATGACTTGGGTCATCCCGGCAGCTGGTCTTCTTATATGTCTTTCTGCTGGTATTGTTGCTTATGGGTACAATAAATCTGCTTTAGAATGTGCTGATTATGTAGAGAAAGATGAGTTCACCCTTGTTCTAAATGTACTGTTTGCATTTCCACTCCTAGCAATAGTTGGAAGTTACATCTGGATCTATGTGTATGTCAAGAAACACTTTCGGGAACAGAAGCAACATTTGTCCCAGTTTTCTGCCCCCTCTTCGACTGATTACTCACAGAGTTATGACATGCAAAACTCCACATCAGAGCTTACAATCACTGAAGAGAGACACGATCCCAACAGCACCATAGCAGTACGAAGAAAGAAACGAATATCCAAACAAGAGATAGCGATCACCAAAAATCTCTTTGTGGTTATCGTTGGATTTTTCGCATGTTTTATTCCATACATTATCTTGCAGTTACTGCGAAGCTCTGTCAATATTGAACATGCTTTCTTTTATCTTAAGGGTGTTCCCTATGTTAACAGCGTTATTAACTTCATAATATATGCAATGAAACATCCAGATTTCAAAGTTGTACTGAGAGCTATGATGAGGTGTTCTTATGCTGACATTCCACAACCATCACCAATCCTGAAATACCTACTTTCCAGGAGGAACTAAAAACTTGACTCCATATTAATTACTGAAGTATTCTAGGAAAGTTAAGGGGGTACTACACCCCTGGCCAATTTTGTGTCTATTTTGGCATTTTTCTCACAAATTATAGCGCATTGGTGGCAAGTAAGATATGTATATTATAGAGGCAAGGACTACAACTACTGTAGTGAAAATTCAGCAACTCAAGGCAAGTAGTTATTGATTTATTGATCAAATATTGGTTTTCCCTCATTTTTGACTGTAACTCCACAACTGTTGTCTGTGCTGAAATAAAATTTCCAGTGCAGTAGTAGTAGTCCTTGCCCCTATAATATACATCTTACTTGTCACCAAAGCGCTATAATTTTTGAGAAAAATGCAAAAATAGGCACAAAATTGGGCAGGGGTGTAGTACCCCCTAAAACACCTCCTATTTCATGCGATATTGTAATTCTTTGTTTGGGTAAAACTGACTGTCATTATTCTGGCTTCAAAATACTGTAAATATTACATTGTAAATCTAGATTCACCTATGAACAGAAACTTCATGACATTTGGTCAGCATCATTATTAGTCTACTTTAGTAGACCATTTTAATATATCATCCCTCTAATCCCTCTGACCATGGAAAGGCCACCAATCCTGTTCTGATCCAACAGCTATCCATGAAAAAATTCCTTTACTCTGGGCAGAGCGGTCACTGGGGATGTGTTGTGTTTTATGCATGGAATGGTTTGAATTGTTTATCATAAAGGGAATACAAAGCAGTCTACATCATTATTAACAAAAGGTTGTTATCAAACCACAAGTCTTGCCTATTAAAGGCCTATTCACAGATCCCAGTAAGGGTGTAAAAAAATGGTTTATAAATTGCCTTAAAGTGAAGGATAAACCATTGAAGCTGTCATTAGGGAGTTTTCATAAATACTTTGGTGGGAGGTTGAAAAATATGAGGGATTTTGGGTCCTAAAAAGGGGATCAAAAAAATTAAGCCCTTAATAGTGGGGATATACAAAAAA
Source organism: Amphiura filiformis (assembly GCF_039555335.1). Lineage (NCBI taxonomy): Eukaryota > Metazoa > Echinodermata > Ophiuroidea > Amphilepidida > Amphiuridae > Amphiura > Amphiura filiformis. Next base: position 49,198,228 of record NC_092632.1, on the reverse strand, counting down.
TGTACAAGAAGGTATGCACATTCCCAATTTTTTGCAAGCTCCACACGCATGAATGTTAAGTATTGAATTGTGTACTCGGTGCTACTCTCAAGCTTCAAATCAACAAAATGTGTGCACTTTACATTTTGGGTGTAACAGTATGACTCCAATTAGTAATAGGCCTAAGAGTTTTTTAGGGCATGCAGGGTGGGATCAAAAAAATTCTAGACCATAAAAAGGGGGATTAACAAAAAATCCACCTTTTTTAGGGAGGATCAAAAAAATTTTGATGTCCAAGGTTCCAACTTTACCACCCCCCCCAGTATTTATGAACATTCCCTTAGATGTTTTTGAAATGAAATATTTGGCAAAAAAAGAGGAAAAAATGTCTTATTATTATTAATACACTTGTTAGCATATTATATAACACTAACAATGGTGTTACAATCTTAATTTTGATGATTTCTATTATCCTTCGGATGAGCAAATCACTGAATAGGCCTTTAAGGCAGATTCACAGATGGTATGGAAAGGGATGGTGGATTCAGAGGAAAGTTGCCAGATGAGGAAGTATTAGTATGTTAGTAAAAACTAGACACTTTCTAATATATATATGCAAAATTTCCTGCTTGCTATGCTCATGTTATATATCTAGAAGATTTCAGGTTTGAAAATTTGAAAATTTGGCATATATGCAAAGGGAATGGGCAAAGGATTTTTTGGCAGGCTGGGGAGGGGGATTTTTGGCATTCTGTGAGGATGACAAGCATTTAGGCAGGCCATTTTGAAACTTGGTCATATGCTCGTATTATATAGATGAGTTGACCTATGATGTCACATGTTTATATTTAGACTGCCCTCTGTTGTTTCTAGCCAGGCAAAATAACACAGGAGTGTCTATGGCAGACCACATAAATCTCTTCAAAACCTAACTTTTAAAAACCTTTTAAGTTTTGTGTGATACTATGTATATAGCCTGATGCATTTGCAAACAAGTTTGATAACATTTTTTGTATTATTTGCTTTGAAACCAAAGTTAATGAAACAAAATCATCTTCTGCCATGTAAACTATAGTGTTTTTTGCCTGGCCGTTTTGATCACAGACCAACAGAGGGCGTATCAAATCTAAACACATGTCAACTCATCTATTTCTAGATTATTTAAGTCACTGAAAATCACCAAGTCACTGAAAGTTTAGGTAACACGTACACTCACTGTCATAGGTTGTTAAACAGCATTCAAATGGCATAAAACCATGCAAACAAAAGCACCCTCTTTTTGTGGTGGAGCTGGTTGATATATTTCATTATATAAATTGGGGGGAAATCTAAGCATATTGTATTTTCTGCACCAAAGCATTTAATACAACCAAGTCACTGAAAGTTCAGTTGACGTCATACTCTCTAACAAATTAGAAAGAAATAAAACTGCTAACAAATAAATAAATACCATAAAGGCGCCTAGGAGAGGTGGAGCTTTCTGGCAACATATAGCCCAGCCACCTAAATAATAATAATTACCCAGCATAAGCTTTCATTTGAGATAAGATTGGAATGTCCAAGAAATCATTCTGTTTTCTTCCCAATATGATGTATTTCCTCATTGTTTTTTTGTATTTGCTGTTTGTTTTGTTATTGTGTTTACCTTTGCCTGAGATCAGTATGGATCTTAGTTGATCTTGGGTTGCATGTTTTTCTTCTTTTGGTTAATAAAAATAAAGTTGAAAAATATATAGCCCAAAATATGACAATGATACCATTTGAAATTCAAAATAGATTCCTGTCTCCACAATGTTTCATAGAGCTTGTACATTATTTGAAAAACAGAATAACCAGGCTTTAATATTACTCTAAACTTGATGCGAAAGGACAAAGAATAGCTCTGTAACAGCAAGGTAAATAGTTGCGGGAATGTAATAATAGTCCTACACTTATTGTGATTTGTGCATCCAAGCGTTATCACCAAGTCACTGCAAGTTCAGGTGATGTCATACTTTATAACCAATTAGGAAAATGCACAGAAAATGTGTGAATAGGGACATGGGAGGGGGGTTCCCCATCTGTATTTGACACATGGAGCATGCATGATGTATTCTGTTAATTTTCCAGGGACTTTTCTGAAAGGTTTTAGTTTGGATTTCTTCCAATAATTGTTTGGGTTATTTTTAGCACTTCTAAAGTCTGTTTCTGAAGGAGGCGGAGTTTTCAAGCAATATATATCACAGCCACCTACACATAGGCCTAACTTCAGTCAGGAGAGGAGCTTTCAAAACTCAAGGAACAAGGTTTGTTTCTGAAGGAGGCGGAGCTTTCAAGCAATATATATCACAGCCACCTACACATAACCTCAGTCAGAAGAGGAGCTTTCAAAACTCAAGGAACAAGGTTTGTTTCTGAAGGAGGCGGAGCTTTCAAGCAATATATAACCCAGCCACCTATACATAACTTCAGGCAGGAGAGGAGCTTTCAAAACCCCAAAGAACAAGGTTTATTAAATTTACAAATTGTTTATCTGTACACTGAATGACAAAAGTTCTACCTATGGCAACAATATGGCCATGAATAATACCACTACCAATGCAGCTGACACACTAATGCCAGTTTACATCTTGAATGTCCCGTACTGGGAACAAATTCTTCTTGCAGTCCTTCTAGGATTGGTGGCTATCGCTGGACTTATTGGGAACTCCATGATAATTGCTGCAGTGGCTTTCTCAAAAAAACTCCAGACATCGACTAACGCATTTGTGACAAGTTTGGGTGTAGCGGATCTGTTGACATCCTGGACTCTTGTCTGGTATACTGTTGGTACGCTTGGTAAGAGTGAATGGCCAATACCAGGGGCCTATTGGATTTGTCAGCTTACATCCTTTATGGTATATGCCTGCCTAGGAACCAGCATATGGACATTGGGTATTATTGGTATAAATCGACTCATCCACATCTCAAACCCCATTTGGTACAACAAGATATTTACACCCTGGATAGTTGTTATTCTTGTGGCGATGACATGGGTAATCCCGCTAGCTAGTCTTCTTATCTGTTATGCAACTGGAATTGTTACTTATGGGTACTATAAACCTAGATTAGTTTGTGCTGGACATGAAGATAAAGGTACTAGTATTTTTTCCCTTGTTCTAAATGTATTTTGTGGAATTCCATTCCTAGCCATAGTTGTAAGTTACATCTGGATTTATGTGTACATCAAGAAACACTTTCGGCAACAGAAACGACGCTTGTCCCAGTTTTCTATCCCCTCTTCGACTGACTATTCACAGAGCTATGACATGCAAAACTCCAAATCAGAGCTTACAATCACCGAAGAGAGCCATGATCCCAACAGCGCCATTGCAGAACGAAGAAGGAAACGAATATCCAAACAAGAGATAGCGATCACCAAAAATCTCTTTGTGGTTATCGTTGGATTTTTTGCTTGTTTTGCTCCATACCTTATCCTACTGTCATTTCAGAATGTCATCAATGTTGAACATGTTTTATTTTATCTTAGGGGCGTTCCCTATATTAACAGTGTTATTAACGTCATAATATATGCAATGAAACATCCAGATTTCAAAGTTGTACTGAGAGCTATGATGAGGTGTTCTTATGCTGATATCCCACAACCATCACCAATCCTGAAATACATACTTTTAAGGAGGAACTAAAAACCGGACTCTAGGTTACTTAATGAAATATCCTAGTAAAGTTACAAACACTTCATGTATCAGGTGATTGTAATTCTTTGTTGAGGTAAAACTGTGTTTTATTCTAGCTTCAAAAGACTGTAAATATTGCATTTAAAACTAGATTCACCTATGTGTGTCACTGCACTCTTTTGGATTAAGTGGCTAAAGCGGAATTTATTGATATTCTCCATCGTTGAGCGACAAGCGATTGGTTTCTAGCCAACGAGGTAGTATGGTTTTTGTTGCGCTGGGAAAAGCGTGCTACATCATTGGTCAAATACCAATCGCTCATCAAATACTAATCACTTAGCGATAGATTATACAACTTGAGTGTCAAGTGAAATGAAGTATGATATACCAGAATAGTTTTCTCCAATATTGTGAGAACCAGAGAATAATTTCCAGCGATTATGACCTAAATTTTATCTAATTATTTTGCATTATTGTATATTCTTATTTTCCTGCTGGTTTATGTATTGATGTTTTTAATTTTATATTGTATCTTTGGTTTTTAGTTTTCAAAAGACTGTAAATATTGCCTTTAAATCTAGAGTCACCTATGTGTATCACTGCACTTTTTGGATTAAGTGGCTAAAGCGGATTTTATATTCCAGCGCTGAGCGATTGGTTTCTAGCCAATGAGGTAGTATGGTTTTTTGTTGCACTGGGAAAAGCGTGTTACATTATTGGAGTATAAATTCAACTTGAGTGTCAAGTGAAATGAAGTATGATATACCAGAATAGTTTTCTCAAATATTGTGACAACCAGAGAATCATTTTCACTGATTATTATCTAAATTTTATCAAATTATTTTGCATTATTATATATCCTTATTATCCTGCTACTTATGTATTGATGTTTTTAATTTTATATTGTATCTTTGGCTTTTAGTTATTTGCTGTAAAACACTACCCCAGGGAAGACCAGCTCAAGGTCTGATCTGGGACTTTCCGGGTATAATAAAATTTGAATTGAATTGAACTGAATTATGCTAATAATAATATTGCAAAAAACCGCTCTTTTTCACAGGTCATTTAATTGTATTCTAATGGCATAATACAATGAAAACAAAAGCACCAGTTTCTATGGTGGGGAAATTCCAAAGCATATTGTGATTTGTGCACCCAAGCATAGACCATTGAAAGATTAGTTGATGTCAATACTCTCTAACAAAGTAGAAGGAACTGCTTACAAATAAATAAATCCATTGTCACATGTCAGTAAACAAAATTCAAATGTATAATGCAATGAAAACAGTTAAGGGTAGACAAGGTATTGTTGGTCGAAGCAACCTAAAAATTGATTTTCATTATCTAGATCTATATATTATTGAAAAACAACACCTTGATGTTTTGCAAAGGTTCATTCTACAAATCGTATACTTTGCAAACGTGCTTAATTTATTGTTGTAAGTGATTTATGCACGTTTTACAAAAGTGTTGTTGTGTCAGCCCTCTTTACAACGTAACTAAAGAACCGCAGCACCTATAAAAGTATATCTGTGATATTTTCATTCTTCTACACACTCGCTATGAATTGAGCAATGCACTTTTTGCCAAAGCTCACTACCATTCGTAAGATGCTGTGAACTACCAAATCACAACAATTTAAAATAATTAATAACCTTAAGGGTAGACGAGGTATTGTTGGTCGAAGCAACCTAAAAATTGATTTTCATTATCTAGATCTATATATTATTGAAAAACAACACCTTGATGTTTTGCAAAAGTTCATTCTACAAATCGTATACTTTGCAAACTTGCTTAATTTATTGTTGTAAATGAGTTATGCACGTTTTACAAAAGTGTTGTTGTTTCAGCCCTCTTTACAACGTAACTAAAGAACCGCAGCACCTATAAAAGTATATCTGTGATATTTTCATTCTTCTACACACTCGCTATGAATTGAGCAATGCACTTTTTGCCAAAGCTCACTACCATTTGTAAGATGCTGTGAACTACCAAATCACAACAGTTTAAAATAATTAATAACCTTAAGCAAACAAATAAGCAAACACACAAATGATTATTTGTCCTCCACCATGGGTGGGGTGGGTAGGTTGGTATATCCTATAAAATTATTACATTATAATATTAATAGACTAGTTTATGATTTGCTACACTGTGTTTCACAGCTTCCCGTTCATCAGGCAAATTACATAATAAAGGCATAATATTACACATAATATTATGTGTAATAATATTATGTTCCTTCGGCATGAGCTCTTTCTCACAGCATTTTTTTTGTGATAACTTCAACGTGTATCCTATGTAATTATATATAAAATTAGGGATTAGCATTTCGTAAAAATTTGTGTCGCATTAATTTTTACTTTTGTAACTTCAAACCTGTTCACAGGAAAAATAATTTGGTAGCCATTGGCTCCTCAAGTTGAAAATCTAGTTGCAAACTTTTTTACAGTACAAGTTATGTACCGTTACAGTACAATGTATAAGGCATAGATATTTAGTAACTAATAGTAATAAACATAAATTAACCTAGAACCAGTGGTGTCTTGATTTATCTACTGTTTGTTTGTTTAAGCTTTCCTGCAGTACCGTACAACCAGGCATACAACATGAACACTCAGGTCTGCTGGTCAATCATTCAGTTTTAACGATGCATGTGCGCTGAATAATTCATGAGTGCTGTACGCACAATGCTCGTATTATACAGATCATTGACAGAGAACCACAGTACTTTGAAAGAGGAGTCAAAGAGACAAGCAACATCCGGGCCAACCAACCTTCTCTGAATAAGGACGGGGGCACTACAACTTAGCAAGAGTCTATGATCCACTTCTGACGTCACAAGCCAAGAGTCGTCAAATCGATTAACATCAAAACGATTCAAACAAAAGAAAGAAATTGTGTTGGAATTTAAGATTTTTGGATGTTTTGAATACCATGGGCTGTTTCTGACAAGTATCAAATAATTTTAAAAAGGTAGAACATGAAAATACAAGGTTGATATAGAAAGTTTCGCTAGAATTATTTGAATCACAAACATGCTATGCATCATAGAAATCTGATACGCAGAAGTACCAATTTGTGTCGCAAACTACGATGCTATCATGAGCCCTGCACGCATGTGGCCTGATTCCTCCACCCACCTTTCCTGGGTGGGGTTGGTGGGTTGGCTTATCCTATAGCCTATATATAAATTAAGGAAAATTCCAAGCATGTGGCCCGATTCATCCATAAAAAAAAATATAAATAAATTTCGGATTTATATAGCGCCTTTTTCCAGCTAGATCTTGAAGGATTCAAAGCGTTGTAATTTCGCTGCCATGGTGAATCATCACAATCAGATCGCATCATCTAGGTCAGTTGCAGCCAAACCTCAAGCGCAGACCTATCCGCACTTAGATTGTAACATCCACCAAGTATCTGTGCAGCTCCCCAAATTCCATTGGGTGAAGGAAGTTTTTGATAACCTAACAACTAATCACCAATTTTTTTTTTTTGAAAGCAGTAGGAAACCGGAGATCCTGAAGAAAACCTGCGAGAGCGAGCATGGAACCGGGATAAACCAAATGCACATAGAGTCCTTGGGCACGGCCGGGACTTGAAACCGGGACCTCAGTGGTGCAAGGCGAGGGAACTACCGCTGCGCCAACTCGCTCTCCCAACCATCCCCTCTTCCGGGTTAGTTGGGTTGGGTAGTATATCCTATATATATAAATTAGTGAAAATCCCAAGCATGTAGCCTGATTCATCCATCCTTTTTTCTGGGTTGGGTTGGTGGGTTGGTATATCCTATATATATAAATTAGGGAAAATCCCAAGCATGTGGCCTTATCAGGAAAATTGAAGACAATTTGGTAAAATTAAATTTTCAGATATTTGTTATCATGGTCAGGAACTTTTGATTAGATTTAATGTGTCATAAATGCCATCATGTTTTGACATAAGAGGTAAAGTTAAAGTACAAACACTGGGTTTAAACAATTAAAGAATGTAGGTATTTAATGGTTAAAAAAAGCAAAACCCACCACTGTTTTGTTATCATGCTCAACCATACCCCTACCCTTATCCCATCCCTACTCAAACCCTAATCAAGTGTGCCAGCAGTAGATATCCTTCTTCCTACCAGGTTTTGCTACCATTAGCCAATCAGATCTGGAGAAAACTTGTCCACAAGGTTGAATGAATTTATCACATTCTCAACCAATTTTGCAGAAGATCTTTGCATAAATTATGCAAATTACCTACTAAATTTGTAGGCTTTAAGCTGAAAAACTAATCAGGTGATCATTCAATGCATACAATTTCTGCCACAATGTTTAACCCCACATACCTGTCAGATCTTGAGATCATTTTCTATAAGCTCCACTATCAATTTGCAATGATTTTTGCATGAATTACGTATATCACCTACTTAAATTTGCATATTTGTCAACGAAAACATACATGCACAGAGCAAAGCTGAATATCCTTCCTCCTATCAAGTGGTGTCCCCATAGGCCTAACAGATCTTGAGAAACAGTTCTGGACGAAAGATGGACATATTAGTGGTTACTAGCTGTCTTCTCTAGACAATAAAAAACCTTGGCACAGTATAGTGTATCCTGTCTCAAGTTGAGAGTAACGCCATGTTGGATTTTGCACTGTCAAGATTCAAATCATGCATGCTAACCTATTCACCAGTGCAACTTATCCATACGCTGGCAACACAACCGCGTAAAGTAAACACACCAATTAAATCTGCCACTGCAAAATCCAACAGTGTTACTCTCAACTTGAAATGAGACACACTAGCGTTGCAATTTGCAAATGTGCCACCCATAGTGTAATTGGGTATATTATGCTTAAGGTGGTATTGGATGCATTTTCTAGAAATTACGAAATGCTTTGGGCATGTTTTAAACAGATTAATTGAGTAGGGTTAAGTACACTGATCGATATGCTGTTTGTTTGTAGCAAATCGGACATATGGTTTCCATAATACATTAATTTATATTTTCTTTGTATCCTATTGTTTTTGTCAATAATCAATATAGTTAATGAGCTAAAAGGACTGGAAAGGCTCATTAATATTTTTTGCCAATATTTTGCTAAACATCAATGCATAAATGTTCATGGTACTTTTATTTTGCATATATTTGCCCTGAAACTTGGTCAAAGTGTTTCTAATATGTTCTAATGTATTATATAGTGAAGCTACCCTCTAATTTGCATATTTGCATAATTAATGAGCTAATGCTAATGAGCTTCTCTTGTCATTTTAGCTCATTAACTGTATTGATTATTGATAAAAACAATAAGATACAAAGAAAATATAAATTGATATATTTTGAAAACTGTATGTCTGATTTGCTTCAAACAAAAGGCATATTGATAAGTGAACTTTGCTCTACTCAATTAATCTGTTTAAAACATGCTCCGAGCACTTCCATAATGCCTCCAATAACACCTTAAATGCTACCATAACCAATCAAGGAAGGAAAAACATTTACCTGAGTAGCAATTTCTTTGAGATGTTGTTCATCTCTAGCCACACCAGAGCCAAGTCCTCCTAGGGCATATGCTGCTCTTACCATCACCGGGTAGCCAATCTTCTTACCGGCTTCCAATGCATCAGCTACCTGTAGGGCCATACAAAAAGAATTACATAGGTACTTGTGGAAGTAACATTTATAGACTATTGTAGATATCCACAACAAAGATAATCTACTTTAAGGAGGCTGTGTACTCTCAGACATGCATGTAGTAAAAGTGCAATAACTTTGTAATTATTCATGCAAGACATATAAAAGTATACATTTTTATGAAGGCAAGACATCAATAAATCTTAATATAAATACAGATTTGGGGTAAAAACAACAATTATGAAAAAACTCACAAAAAGTGAGTTTTTGGCAATATTTGTTAGGTACATCATAACAAAAAACACTCTTTCCAAAATATTTTATTTTGTTTTTAGCTCAATCTTGAGGCTCCATTCCAAAAAGGCTTTTTTTATTTTTTTGATATTGGCCTTATTTTTTGAGATATTGTTCATATAAGGCATCAAATTGAACTTTTTAAAATTCACAAATGCCTATTTGCACAAAATGATGCCTAAAATCGGAAATAGACTAAAATATAAAAAAAAATGAGAAAAACGTTTCTTGAGTCGATCATGCTTTTTACGATGATCATATTTGTTTACCTATAGATGCTGTATTTATTGAGTTATTGTGTACCTAAATTGTCATTTTACCGAGAAAATGAACATTGAAATAATGGCCGTTGAAGTTTAAAGTGGTCACATTTTGCACTTTCATCGAATCTCGGAGGAGAATGCGGCAGTTTTTATTTTTCTACCTTACATTACATAAACATCGGGTAAATCCACGGCCCCTTGAGAAGTTTGAGCGAAATCCATTCATAACTTGATATTTAAATCGGGGAAAGAACTTGAAAAACCCACATTTTATCAGCTAAAACGCGAGCCATTTGACAACTAGGTTTTTGTGCTTCCGTGGTGTTTCCATAAGATGCGCCGCGCATGCAGATAAGCGGCACGTATGCGTAGCGTATTTGTGCGCTAACAAATTGCGCGATACGCAACGCGATGCGTTGTTGCGCGCGTGTACCCTACAGAGATTTTCTTTCCTTTTCAATTTCAAACACGAGTGGAATAGTGAAATAAAATCCTTAAAATATTGCAGTTGGAGTTTACAAATCTGGATTTTCATTCCTTGTATTTATAAAAAACATAACAAAGTACAAACATATCAAAAAAACTAAATTTTGCGAAAGAAACAATGTCTAGAGTACACAGCTGCCTTAATGAAGCTTTCATTGTGTCAGTGTTATGTAGATATCAAAATTTATGAAGGAGTCAAATGGATATATCAGTATTACTTTTTTCCGGGTACTTTCAGGAATGAAATGTGTCTTGCGTAACCAATCCAAATGGAGGAAAACTTACTCCAGTGCAAAACAGGTGAAATAAACATGAAATAAACTTATCAGTTGAAAAAGATACTGATATACTAATATGACCTGACATATTTGTGTTTTCCATCAGCAATTTATTAGATACATGTATATCCATTAAGTCAACTATACCATTTTTCACCCTGATATAACAGTGACGTCAATGCGTTGGGGCAGAATTTGACTTTCAACGCCAGTTAAAACTAACTAGGATTTATCTAGATTTCCTTTGGTAAAACAGGATATTTTTTTAATCCAAAAAAATCAGTGCTGTATTTTTTGGGAATCGGGAGTACAACTTACATTCTCTACTGCTACACTTGGTGCAATTTTCTCTCCAATCTCTTTGAGTTTGTCATTGAAGGTCTGTCTGTCTTCAGTAGCCATAATGGACTCAATAGGTGTTCCTATCACCTGTAATAAGGAAAATATTACACCATTACCTACACAGTCTATCCTTCTAATACACACAAATTGCTGTCCAACTATACTGGGATGGACAATTGAATGAACAGTGTTCCAGCCACTCATCTATGGAGGTTACTGGATGCAGTAGACATGTGCAATTACATGTGCGTCTTTAATTGGCATGTTGTATTCATTAGATTGCCCATCTGAGTTTTAATGCTCTGCATGCTAGCCATTTTTGAGATATTTTCTCAAAATATCAATGAGCTATCTTAAGAACCACTGAACCAATACTATGCTTCTTTGTACTCAATTTAATGCATTTTTTATGCTGATACCAAATATGGTCATGTAAATTTACAATTCTGAAATAGCTCTATAAGCAAGCAGCTCACAAAACAATGTTAATATTTTGCTTTCTATCTGTGTTCTCATTTTTGCCTGCAAAAAGAAGTTCCTCATTTTGTGCATGACTCTCTGTGGGTGAATTGACTCTACTTTTCATCAAATTTAGCATAGAGTAGCTAGATGCATAGTTACTTTGTATTATTAATTTAAGACTAGTTTTAAAATTGATTATTACAAATTAACACATACTTTCTCTATTCAACTCACCCTGACTCCATTTTCTTGTAGAATACCTTTCTTGAAGAGTTCCACTCCACAATTGAGAGCAGTCTGTCCTCCCATAGACAGCAGTATACCATCGGGTTTCTCTCGTTTGATCACATCTTCCACAAACTCTGGTGTGACTGGGACAAAGTAGACACTATCTGCTTGCTTCTGCCCATGTTCATTGGTCTGCACTGAGGCAATGTTAGGATTCATCAAGACAGTCTTGATGTTTTCTTCCTGGCAATCAAAAATAATAGCATAGTTTATGTTTAAATATTTAACTGAATGCTTCAAGTGTTACACTGTTTCCTTACAATCAATCTTGAATCAAAATGCAATTAGAATATGGAATAGAATTATGCTAAGAAACAGCACCTGAAAATTAATGTATCATTGGAACAAATAAACTCTTCTACAAAAAAGCCATTCTGTCCTATAATAGGAGTCAGAGATAAAAAAATACTAGTTTGCGTCTGACGTCACCTGTCAATTAAATTCAGAAACAATTTGTTTACAAGTTGTAGTGATGATTGAGTTTCTGAACGCTGCGGTAAAACAATGTGCCTAGTAACTTTACCCCTTCAAATACACAAACTGTCTCAATAATTAGGTCTTCGTAATAGGGAACTTTCTTTCCTGAAGGCACTATGTCAACAATGCCTAGAAAAATTGCCTTTTCCTTGTTAAAATACCGTAATTTTTCGCCATTTTCTGTGATTCCTTTCCTGTGATAAAGGCATCAGATGAACCCTTCCTTTTACACCCTACTAACCAAACAAGGGTGGTGGGGAGTTTGATTGACAGTGACGTCAGATGAAAACCAGTCATTTTAATTCAGTCTTGGATTATAGGCTCAGTTTATCTGGTTTACTTACTTTGAGAGCTTTCACAGCTTGTGATCCAGAGTAGTCAAATTCTCCAGCCTGTCCAATAGATAACCCTCCTGAGCCGAGTACTAGAACTTTGTTTACCTACAGGAAGGGAGAACGAATCAGGAGTTAATAACAATTATGACAGAATATTTAATTTTTAACAGTGTTGCTATAGAAAGTTATGGTCTACATCATAAAAAAGGAGGCGAATCTGTATATAAACCGTGCCCATTTCATTGACGATTGGGCCAGACTCCTCCATGTAATGTTGCTACACCTCCTCCACAGCGAGTCTGTTACCTTCCCAGTATTAAAGAATTAAGGTACCCATTTATACACCTGGGTAGAGAGGAGTAATTGAGGTGAAGTGCCTTACTCACAGGCACAACACACATAGCCACGGCCGGGCTTTAACCCACAATCTCACGATCATGAGGCCTGTGCTCTACTGCTAGACTACACATGCCCTCTTTCTACATCATAAAGTCCAACATAATAAATGGAAATGGTGTGGAAGATTGGTAATTCCAAGCATTTCTCATCTGAGACAAAATTGTGTCAAATTCAACTGGATTTGATATGAAATCTCAACCACTCTCAACTGGAATTTAACATAAAACTGACAGCAGTTTCCAGTTGGATTGAACTTATGGTGGAACTGAAATTGACATAACAGTCTAATTTTCAACAAGGGTGTGTGGATTTTAAAAGGAATGGTGCATTATAAAGCTGTATTACTGATTCCATCTGGGAAGCATTTTGTGTAGGTCTAGTAGATATTACTTATTATAACTTACTGGTAACCTCAGGTTGTCATGTCGTTTGATTGCGGTGGGACTCATGGTTGATGACAGTGTCTTTGTGCCAGTCTTTACAAGGTCCATGAAGATGTCAAACAGAAACTGTAACAACAATACAAATCATGCATTAATCAATTATATGACTTTAAAATTAATGACCCACCCCAACAGACTCCTCAGCTCAGTGGTAGATAGAGATTTGGTCTAATAAACTAGGATATTCCCCCACCATTCTTTGTGCATAATGTTTTAGCACAAATGAATTGATATATTTACAAAGAACAGTGTACTAGTTTGGTATCTACCAAGAAGGATTTTGCATCAAACAAATTTGTATTGGGTTCAATTCCATTGCACATAAAAATAGGTGGCTCGTCCACTTTTTTAAATGCATACTCTTTTGCAGGTTCAAATGAAGTAAACATCTACATTTGAGGGTGATTACCCAAGTACATTCACAAATAATACACACATACACACCTAAAACGGACTTTTAGTGAAAATGTTCTAAAAAATTGCGGGAAAAATATTTCAAATAGGAGTGAAAATAAAAGAAAACGCTACAAAAGAATATGAAATCCTCTAAAAAGCTGGAAGGTTTCAGGTGTGCACATATGCAAACAAGTGATGTGGGCTCCTTACAAAGTTAACCCTAATTCTTATCCTTACCTCTGTATCAGTAGGTCCACCTTTATGCTCAGGGTGAAACTGTGCAGTGAAGATTGGTTTACTTTCATGCATGATTCCCTGTTAAGGTGATAACAAGAAAATTAAAGCTTATGAAAGTATGGCATGAGACAGGATTAATTATGCAGTACTTGTATGTAGTAGACATGAATCACACTCCTTATGAGTTTTAGGTGAACATTTCAGAAGCACTTTAACCTGATCTCCTTAAATCCCAATCCCCTGATGAAAGTATAGTTTGTGAGTCAATAACCATGTAGGTAGGTAAGGTTCATGGAGTCTTTACACTACTCTAACTAATGAATATCTTACGCCAAAAACACACACACACTTTTATGAGTCCATATATGCTAATTTAATTTCAAATTGGCGAGGTAGCCCTGCCCAACTAAGATTAACCATGCTTGGGGAGCACCTTAATTGACATATGTAAATAATAAAATAGTACTACTAGGCATGGGAACGTTAAACGCATGTACCTTTAAACGCATGTATGATCCGTTAAACGTTTAGCAATTGTCTTAAACGTGTAACACGCAAGTCATTTTCAACCTTCAATTTTCCATTCTTCAATGCTAATCAACACTTGAAGTAACAAAATCTGAAGACGACCTCAATAAGTTACATGAAACTTGTTCAAAACATTCATTAATTAACACTAATACGTTAAAATAATGCATAGTTTCTGACATGTTTGGGCCATTGACTTCGCGAATTTGACCTTATGTACGGCGCCATTGGTACTAACAACGGAATAACCCATCCCTAAGTATCGCCAATGGAAATTTGAAACACCACTAAAACTTATTATACACACACAAAGAATAAATAAAACCAACCAATAATAACTGACCTCATTGGTGTGATCATTTGCATTGACAAAGATAGGTTTCCATTCTCTTGGTAGTTTGGTATCATCAACACCAAAACCATGATTTTGTGATGTGATGAATGCCTGTCCATTCAGCAAGTTTATAACAGGTTGGTTGTGACCTCTGTGGAAGTAAGCACAAATAATGATAGGCTCTGCAGCTTCTGCACATCTGCACATACTATTGAATGACATGCAATGTCATAGTGCTTTTCATTAGACCAACAAGTCTGTATTGCCAAAATATTAGGTTAAAGATGACAGTTGGCACTGCATTTTGCTGAAAGAACATTGGAAATGACCAAAAATTTGAGTGAAAATGAGCTTGTTGTATTCACAGTTTCATTTAGTATTTTCTAAGTATCTTTCATATGGCATGCCTGGCGTTGCTGCGGGATAAAAAGTATCACCTGGTCCGGTTTTTTTCATCACTCATGGCGATATTAGGAGAGTCACAGGAATGGAATGAGGCCCGTCATCCATAAGATATAACCCTTGCACTCAACCAGTATTAATTAAAGTTCTTTACTGTATTAAATTTCAAGGTACGTTAGTGAGGTTCACAGTCGAACCTCAATGGTTCTAGATTGCAATAATATTACTTGGTAATATTCTTGTTTGTTTTGTGATTTTGTTAGCATTTTTAAGTGTCAAAATAATCCCATTAAATTACACAGCCGATCCCTAATATAGTAAATTTGTTACGCATATCATCTCTGGATAGAGGGGTAAATCACCCTGAATCTGGAGGGTGGGGGATGATACATTGCAGGCACACTGCCAATACAAGGCAACATAGTTTGCCTATTTCCCCAATATAAACCAAATAGTATATGTTTTCTTGCACCTCCCTGTGACTCTGGGGATAAGGTTAAACTAGGGAAATGGTACTTGTGATTAGAAATTGACCAATGATGTGGCATGGATTAGCTCATGAATATTTATAACAATCTTACCTATTTCCTAACGGTAGTTTGTAACATGTTGCACCAGCAGCTAATGATGTAAGCTGGTTACCCATACATATACCAAACACTGGCTTGGGATTATCTTGACTGATAACCTGAAATAGATATAACCAAACAATTAAAACAGAGATAAAGACTTCATAGAGGCCAATGTATACCATGCATGAAATATACCACATTGCAATGTCATGCATAAGAACCGGCCCAAAATCAACTATACCATTTTTCACCATAATGTAGGAGCGACATCATTTCAATGGGAGCAGCATCAAGTAGCTAGCGGATGCTGAAAGCACTGGCATATGCACACACACACGCTTAAAGACGCTGCATAGATGCGGCTGCAAAACAGCTACATCAACACATTGACGTCAATGCCACATCAGGGTGAAAAATATTATACAAAAAGCATTTCGTTCTTCCTATTGGTTACATCAAAGTGTTTAGATTTTGAAATATCACAGGCTAGAGCATGTAACTCATCAAGGGTGCCTTAGGTGGGGTGCCTTGGGTGGAGCTGCCTAGGGTGGGGGAGCTTTGGCGGAGGTGTCTTATGTGTTACCCAGCACCATTCATTCCAGGGTGTGACATTTTGTAGTATTTTTATTGAAACTTTATTTTTTTATTTTCATATAATCAAAACAAACAAAATACACTAATATCACATTATGGTAAAGAAAATGACACACACACACCCCCCCCCCCACACACACACAAAGACTATGAAGGAGAGGGTCAAAGTCAGGTTAGTATTGGCTATCTCCTTACTGAATCAAATCAAATTTAAAACAACAAGAAACAATTGTAAAACACAAAGAGGGTATGGGAACATAATACTTCACATATGCATCCGATATAAATACCCACCTCCCTGAGGTTCTGAATGGCTTCTGTAGCTAATGATGGATCTCCTGGACCATTGGATATGAAGAGACCATCAAACCGCTCTTTGCTGATATCATGATTCAATGGGACCAGATGCACTTCTGCTCCTCGCTATATCAAACAAACAAACACAAAGTTATTCCAATTTACAACCATGCATTGCTTTTTATATTCAAAAAGTTACTCTATCAAGCACAATATATTCACATCAAGTTAGTACTCAAGCCTTAACTTCCAGACTTTCCAAACACTTCACACTGTGCATACTTGATTCTACAGCTCTGTATCTGCTCTTAGAACAATTCATTCTGCAGAATACGTAGGTTGGCCATTTTCATGTAGTATGTTTCAGTGTACTCCTGATGAATAAAATAAAACCGTAAAACCAACTTTTACACTTTCCCACCATCAGGGTCCAAGTCCAGTGTAAGTTTCATCTCTTGGCACTGATAATATTTTATCAATAGACGAATCCAATTTCACGCATTCCTGCACCTCAATTGCCGCAATAGGTGGGTCCCCCCTTAGGTCTATTCACAGAATTAGAGAAGGAGAACCGGGACTCCCTATACCGCCACATACAATCGTGCCGTCAGCTATGGGGAGAAAATTGGGGGCATTCGGGTCCTTGCCGACGGTGCGTGGAGACAAACAAAAACAATTCTGCGTCTCATCTGAAGCGTCTTGGTACTCGTGTGCAGGTCGCATTAAGTGCGTCTATCAAATGCGCCCTTGCATGACAACGAATGCCTCGAGTGCATTCCGAGCGAAACCGAATACCCCCAATTTTTGCTCCATGCCTGTATCAAGATGGCGGTCGAGTCCTTATTCTCTGTCTTTAATTCTGTGGGTCTATTCCACCTAAAATGTGAAATGATGTGGCCTTGGCGGGGATATTAAACTACATTCTATCACCAGTGTTACATGTAGACAAAAGAATGATGAAAGTTTACAACACAATACAATTCAACATCGATTTTTAAGCAGATTTAATCCACCCAATTGGGCAGTAACAACACCAGTTTCATGCAGACAGGACCCAGTAATGGCTGACTGAATTCTGACCATCACTTGACTCTTTGGATTTGTCTATAATGCTTTTCTAAATATTACTACAATACTTTTTATCTTTTTTCAAGATAACTGGAGGAAAAACTCATATTGAACAGAATCAAAGATTGCAATCAATACTTACTTTGAGTAAGCTGCGAATGATGTGATGTTTGATACCACAGTCAATAGCTACAATCTTGTGTGGGTTGCCCTGACCATACACCTTCACTTCCTTGGTTGATACCTCAGCTGCCAAATTCCTCAGGTTAGGATTTAGAAATTCTATAGGTTGGTCTTCAAATTCTATCTTACCTAATAGAGTCCCCTGTTAAAATAAAAATGGTATGGAATTTGATAAACCAACTTTGCAGTTTGAATAGAATGTGCATAACTTGTATACAGCATAAAGGAGTCGCACTTCTTTCACAATTGAAGTTGGGATACCGATTCCATTTTGAAAGACAATATGAAGTACAATGAAATGTTAACGGTACCCACCCTACATCTGTTATGGCATAGTCTTCAAAGTGTAGTCCTGATATCTGTTTCATCTCAGGTACGCATTCTATGCAACTATTGGCCCTCATGAATATGCAAAAGCTCTAAGCATGGGGAAGCTGAATGTTGGGAAACTACCTGTTAGGCAACTACCTGTTAGGTGACTACCTGTACATTTTTAATCTATCTTTGGAATGTCCGTTGCATTGTGATACTTTAAGCAGGGAATGCATAAGATTGGGAGACAACAGCTAATGTAGCAGTCGGCAAAGCTAAGTAAGCCACTGAAACCCTGTCATTGTTTATTTTGGAACACTACTGGGTCTGGTTGGACTAGAAGAATCCTAACTCCACTGTGTTTGTGTGTCCATCATGAGTTCTGACTACCCTAGTATAACCTCTTTGCATGTAATGATATTCTCACCTGGTCTCTTATCCTCTTAGTAACCATCCTAGTATATATACCATACAAAGCAGGGATGTTTTCATCTGCTAAGACTACCCAAGTATAACCTCTTTGCATGTAATGATATTCTCACCTGGTCTCTTATCCTCTTAGTAAGCATCCTAGTATCTATACCATACAAAGCAGGGATGTTTTCATCAGCTAGAACTACCCTAGTATAACCTCTTTGCATGTAATGATATTCTCACCTGGTCTCTTATCCTCTTAGTAAGCATCCTAGTATATATACCATACAAAGCAGGGATGTTTTCATCTGCTAAGACTACCCAAGTATAACCTCTTTGCATGTAATGATATTCTCACCTGGTCTCTTATCCTCTTAGTAAGCATCCTAGTATATATACCATACAAAGCAGGGATGTTTTCATCTGCTAAGACTACCCAAGTATAACCTCTTTGCATGTAATGATATTCTCACCTGGTCTCTTATCCTCTTAGTAAGCATCCTAGTATCTATACCATACAAAGCAGGGATGTTTTCATCAGCTAGAACTACCCTAGTATAACCTCTTTGCATGTAATGATATTCTCACCTGGTCTCTTATCCTCTTAGTAAGCATCCTAGTATATATACCATACAAAGCAGGGATGTTTTCATCTGCTAAGACTACCCAAGTATAACCTCTTTGCATGTAATGATATTCTCACCTGGTCTCTTATCCTCTTAGTAAGCATCCTAGTATCTATACCATACAAAGCAGGGATGTTTTCATCTGCTAGGACTACCCTAGTATAACCTCTTTGCATGTAATGATATTCTCACCTGGTCTCTTATCCTCTTGGTAAGCATCCTAGTATCTATACCATACAAAGCAGGGATGTTTTCTTCTGCTAGGACTACCTAGTATAACCTCTTTGCATGTAATGATATTCTCACCTGGTCTCTTATCCTCTTAGTAAGCATCCTAGTATCTATACCATACAAAGCAGGGATGTTTTCATCTGCTAGAACTACCCTAGTATAACCTCTTTGCATGTAATGATATTCTCACCTGGTCTCTTATCCTCTTAGTAAGCATTCTGGTGTCTATACCATACAAAGCAGGGATGTTTTCATCTGCTAGGACTACCCTAGTATAACCTCTTTGCATGTAATGATATTCTCACCTGGTCTCTTATTCTCTTAGTAAGCATCCTAGTATCTATACCATACAAAGCAGGGATGTTTTCATCTGCTAGGACTACCCTAGTATAACCTCTTTGCATGTAATGATATTCTCACCTGGTCTCTTATCCTCTTAGTAAGCATCCTAGTATCTATACCATACAAAGCAGGGATGTTTTCATCTGCTAGGACTACCCTAGTATAACCTCTTTGCATGTAATGATATTCTCACCTGGTCTCTTATCCTCTTGGTAAGCATTCTGGTGTCTATACCATACAAAGCAGGGATGTTTTCATCTGCTAGGACTACCCTAGTATAACCTCTTTGCATGTAATGATATTCTCACCTGGTCTCTTATCCTCTTGGTAAGCATCCTGGTGTCTATACCATACAAAGCAGGGATGTTTTCATCTGCTAGAACTACCCTAGTATAACCTCTTTGCATGTAATGATATTCTCACCTGGTCTCTTATCCTCTTGGTAAGCATCCTAGTATCTATACCATACAAAGCAGGGATGTTTTCTTCTGCTAGGACTACCCTAGTATAACCTCTTTGCATGTAATGATATTCTCACCTGGTCTCTTATTCTCTTAGTAAGCATCCTAGTATCTATACCATACAAAGCAGGGATGTTTTCATCTGATAGGACTACCCTAGTATAACCTCTTTGCATGTAATGATATTCTCACCTGGTCGCTTATCCTCTTAGTAAGCATCCTAGTATCTATACCATACAAAGCAGGGATGTTTTCATCTGATAGGACTACCCTAGTATAACCTCTTTGCATGTAATGATATTCTCACCTGGTCTCTTATCCTCTTAGTAAGCATCCTAGTATCTATACCATACAAAGCAGGGATGTTTTCATCTGATAGGACTACCCTAGTATAACCTCTTTGCATGTAATGATATTCTCACCTGGTCGCTTATCCTCTTGGTAAGCATCCTGGTGTCTATACCATACAAAGCAGGGATGTTTTCATCTGCTAGGACTACCCTAGTATAACCTCTTTGCATGTAATGATATTCTCACCTGGTCTCTTATTCTCTTAGTAAGCATCCTGGTATCTATACCATACAAAGCAGGGATGTTTTCATCTGCTAGGACTACCCTAGTATAACCTCTTTGCATGTAATGATATTCTCACCTGGTCTCTTATCCTCTTAGTAAGCATTCTGGTGTCTATACCATACAAAGCAGGGATGTTTTCATTTGCTAGGACTACCCTAGTATAACCTCTTTGCATGTAATGGTATTCTCACCTGGTCTCTTATCCTCTTGGTAAGCATCCTAGTATCTATACCATACAAAGCAGGGATGTTTTCTTCTGCTAGAACTACCCTAGTATAACCTCTTTGCATGTAATGATATTCTCACCTGGTCTCTTATTCTCTTAGTAAGCATCCTGGTGTCTATACCATACAAAGCAGGGATGTTTTCATCTGCTAGGACTACCCTAGTATAACCTCTTTGCATGTAATGATATTCTCACCTGGTCTCTTATCCTCTTAGTAAGCATTCTGGTGTCTATACCATACAAAGCAGGGATGTTTTCATCTGCTAGGACTACCCTAGTATAACCTCTTTGCATGTAATGATATTCTCACCTGGTCTCTTATCCTCTTAGTAAGCATTCTGGTGTCTATACCATACAAAGCAGGGATGTTTTCATCTGCTAGGACTACCCTAGTATAACCTCTTTGCATGTAATGATATTCTCACCTGGTCTCTTATCCTCTTAGTAAGCATCCTGGTATCTATACCATACAAAGCAGGGATGTTTTCATCTGCTAGGACTACCCTAGTATAACCTCTTTGCATGTAATGGTATTCTCACCTGGTCTCTTATCCTCTTGGTAAGCATTCTGGTGTCTATACCATACAAAGCAGGGATGTTTTCATCTGCTAGGACTACCCTAGTATAACCTCTTTGCATGTAATGATATTCTCACCTGGTCTCTTATCCTCTTGGTAAGCATCCTGGTGTCTATACCATACAAAGCAGGGATGTTTTCATCTGCTAGAACTACCCTAGTATAACCTCTTTGCATGTAATGATATTCTCACCTGGTCTCTTATCCTCTTGGTAAGCATCCTAGTATCTATACCATACAAAGCAGGGATGTTTTCTTCTGCTAGGACTACCCTAGTATAACCTCTTTGCATGTAATGATATTCTCACCTGGTCTCTTATCCTCTTGGTAAGCATTCTGGTGTCTATACCATACAAAGCAGGGATGTTTTCATCTGCTAGGACTACCCTAGTATAACCTCTTTGCATGTAATGATATTCTCACCTGGTCTCTTATTCTCTTAGTAAGCATCCTAGTATCTATACCATACAAAGCAGGGATGTTTTCATCTGATAGGACTACCCTAGTATAACCTCTTTGCATGTAATGATATTCTCACCTGGTCTCTTATCCTCTTGGTAAGCATCCTAGTATCTATACCATACAAAGCAGGGATGTTTTCTTCAGCCAACCACTGTGACAAAGACTTAGTTGACTTCCAATGACTATAATGGTGTGAATAATCCTGCACTATCATGCCAGAAACCTGAAATTTAATAACAACAAAATCAAAGAAGCAACAAAATTATAATAAAAAATGTGAGTGTCAGAGGAGCTGCATTGAATTTTTATTATGAGCTAATGTTCTACCATCAGAAGTGATTAAGGTACCAGGATAGGGATACAGTAAGGTTGAACACCTTGATGAATTAGAATGATGTGTTTTAGTTTCAGCAAAATATGATATTTTTTTTATTTTATGACTTTCCATTAGATAGCCCAGAAATTAAAAGCAGTAATATCAGATTTGGTTATTTTCCCCTTTAACTCAAAATGGTCATTCCAAGGTGGGAGGGGAGGGTGGAATACTTTAGTTGATCAAGGTAAATTGCAATCATATTATATGAAAATCATAATTTTGAAGGCCCCATTTGAACAAGTCTTATTACATGACATGCAACATCTACTTTATTTTATTGTTTCCCAGCTCCAACAAAAAGTTCACCCAGAATTCAGTACACTTCCTCTAGTTCCATAAATCATTAATCTACATTACACGCAATACAACAAATCTGGTTAAGGTGACGAAAAGAAAAAAGACCCTGTTCTACGGGCCCGACTGACCCAGGATTTGCATTTTGGAGAATTTTTTTTCACATTTTGGTGAATTTTTAGGGTAATTTTAGCCTCCAGAAAAAACAAACAAAAAATGCCTGACCGACCAAACCTACTTGTAAGGTCTGTTCACCTGTAGAACAGCTGGGTTTTTTCCCCGTCTAAGTGGAATTTTAAAATCATTTTCACAAAATAACATACCTGTATCTTCTCTGACTCCAAGTTGACCATGAGACCATGTTCATCCCTTGCTTTTGTATCTGGTACTCCATAATTACCAACAAGGGGATATGTCAAGGTCAAAATTTGACCTCTATAGCTGGGATCTGTCAAGGATTCTGGATATCTGTGAATAGAATTGAGGAAGAAACATACAAAATGATTTAATCTAAAAATGTGCTTGGAAAGCAATTCTCCACCCTATAATGATGCATTCACTTCATGCAATCTCAATTTTTTGATCAATTCTGTCTGAAATGTGCTCAAGATCGTAATAACTAATATTCGTTCTAAACATCCCATTCCTCCTACTAGGATGGAAATCAAATCATGTTAATATCTTTTGTATTTAAAAATTGTGATATTTCAAATGTTTTTACTTTGTAAAATAATGCGCCATTTGGCCTTAGGGTCACAAAGCTTTATTAATTTAACTGAAATTAAATTAAATGAATACTCCATATTTCAGCCTACAACCCGGGAAATTAATAGTTGGCACACATGCACTAAACAATGGAAATGAGAGCCCTATTAAAATTGGGGAGGCGAGGAAAACATGCATACAATATATGTGTTGTACAGACTCCCCCCTATATCTCATCCTTCCCCACTCCCCATCATTCAATGTTGGAGGGTCTCATGGACCTGTTGACAACATGGCTTGGTCCAACATTGAATTGGGGGAGCGGGGCAGAGATATACCAAAAGACAGGCAAACTGTGCCAACCTTTTTTCCTGGGTTGTCCGAGTCAAATCCTAAATATTGCATCTGTTTTCCGTTTTTACTCAATAACCTTGCAACAGGAATGTTGAATTATCTTCATATTTCACACAAAAATATATAAGTGATAGGGCTTTACGATAAATAAAAAAAAAATTGAAAAAAATGTATTTGTTTCTTTAGGGAGTGGTCATTAAAAACATCGCTAATGCGTGGTTTTGCGTCTTGGCTTGGGTCTGAATTACGCGAAAACTGACAAAAAAAGAAAGAATGATTTTTAAATGCAGTATTACATCGAATTGCTTCTAATTCAAATGATAAATAAAAAGAACTGAATGAGCAATTTTCAATCAGCTATTATTACATCAAATTAATGTAATTGCACCCGTTATCATAGATAGGGCAATTTTATGTATGTTTATATAAAAACATCATCAGTCACGGAAATTACGATGATATTTGTACAGTGCCGTAAAATATAGGTAGACATACAGAAAAAAGACGGACATTGGCTTATGACAAATATAATATGATGAAGAATATTGTAAAATAAAAATGAAAAAGAAATCTAAATACATTCAGGGTCTCGAACCCGTGTTCCACTGCGCCTGAGGCAGATGCCGTATCAATTGCGCCACAGAGCTGTGTAACTTCAACAGGCTTAAACTATAATATAATGCTATTCAAGATGCATGTATATAAATATCGCTCTACATACGGTATACAGTCAAAAATTACTTTTTTACGGCATTTGTTTCATTAACTGAATATTTATCATATAGCAGGTGTTGGCTGACATTGTGCTTCACATTTAGTTCAGTTTTTGTCCGGGATAAATGACTACGGGACAAAATCGGACGGTATACACGTCTTTAAAGAGCAAAGAATTTTAATATAATATTACTTTCTTTTTTATTTATACAACGTGTACATCGTTCGTTTTTTGTCCCAAAGTCACTTTACCCCGGCCCAAAACTGAAATAAATGTGGAGCACAATGTCAGCCAACACCTGCTATATGATAAATATTCAGTTAATGAAACAAATGCCGTAAAAAGTATTTTTTTGGACTGTATACCGTATGTAGAGCGTATATTTATATACATGCATCTTGAATAGCATTATATTATAGTTTAAGCCTGTTGAAGTTACACAGCTCTGTGGTTCAATGGATACGCATCTGCCACAGGCGCATTGGAACACGGGTTCGAGCCCCTGAATATATTTAGATTTCTTTTTCTTTTCTTTTTGTTATTATTTTACAATATCCTTCATCATATTATATTCATCATTCTATTAATTTTTGCCAATGTCCGTCCTTCTTTTTTTTTCTGTATTTCTACCTTTATTTTACGGCACTGTACAAATATCACCATAATTGCGTCACCAAGTTGTTTGTCAAAATGGAAACTCGGATGGCTTTCAAAACAGAGCATCACGTGTCCACGGCCATGATGCTTGAACTAAAAAAAGTTTGAAATTGCCAATCACAATGCCTAATATGGCCATTATATACCATGAGAGATTTTTCAATTCAGAAAAAATATTTGAACCGCTTTTTTACTGAAAAATGTGAATTTTAAGGTGTTACAATCCAAACCGAAACAAGTTTCGTTCCTTCAGGTTGCATGAGATATGATGTGCATATAAATGGTAAAAAATGATGCTTTTATCGCACTTAGGAGAAAGTCATATTTTCAAATTACTGCAGATATACAGTTTTGTTGGTTATGAGGCCTATACATTTTAAACATTGAATATTAAAAAGGATTTATTGATTATCGATAATCGATAATAATTGATTATCGGTAATATTTTTGATTAATTTAAATTTTTGCATATTGAAACGAATATGGGGATTAATCCATGAACATTTGGTGGCCATATGCTTAATGCTTTATATTTTATAAGCCAAAATATGAAATTAGATGCATTTTTGGAAGAATTATCATAGCTTTAAACTACGAAAATAATCGGCAATCATATAATATTCTTTTGACTTATTCCTTATTTCACAATATTTTTTATCAATATGAACTTTACATATTGATATGAATGTGAGGATTACTCCCTGAAAATTTGGTGCTCATACCTTTTATGATTTTTAGTTTATAAACCAAAATATGAAGTTAGATGCATATTTTGGACGAGTTATCATAGCTTTAAACTTCGATAATAATCGGCAATTATATAATATTCGTTTGACTTATACCTTATTTCACAATATTTTTTGTTTATATTAATTTCATATATTGATATGAATGTGAGGATTATTTCCTGAAAATTTGGTGGCCATACCTTTAATGGTTTTTATTTTACAAGCCAAAATATGAAATTAGATGCATATTTTTGGAATTGATTCGGACAACCCGGGAAATTAATAGTTGGCACACATGCACTAAACAATGGAAATGAGAGCCCTATTAAAATTGGGGAGGCGAGGAAAACATGCATACAATATATGTGTTGTACAGACTCCCCCCCTATATCTCATCCTTCCCCCACTCCCCATCATTCAATGTTGGAGGGTCTCATGGACCTGTTGACAACATGGCTTGGTCCAACATTGAATTGGGGGGAGCGGGGCAGAGATATACCAAAAGACAGGCAAACTGTGCCAACCTTTTTTTCCTGGGTTGTAGCTTGATATTTTCTTTACTGATGAAAAATACTGTACCAATGTATTATATCTAAACTTGTTTATTTAAACTTGTACAAAACAGCAAACAAACATAAATTAAATTTCAAGTTGAGAATGGAATTGGCATAAAATATACTATAATTCTATATTTCTATTACTTTTGATAATGTAATTGTGAAAATTTGATAGTGAAAGAAGTGATTTTTTAATGGTTCATAAATAACTTACCCAACAAGTCCTGTGTTGAAGACAACTTCTCCAGCAGTAGATGAGTTATGACCAAAGGAGTACCCTTTATATTTGGTGCCATCTTCTAACACCAAGTAGGCTGTACGAGGCTGTGGGAAAGGTAGATGATCACAATCACTGATTAATCAAATATTTATTAAATTTAATTTGGTATCACCATTGTTAAAAGTAAGGGTCTGATTCTTGATATCATATGACCAGGCCTTGAAAAGATGGAGAATTCTGGAATCTCATTCCGAGGAAATTTGGTAATCTGGAGGGAAATTGTGGATTTTTTTTTCCTTTTCTTTTTTGATAAAGAAATACATAGGAAATGATGGGAAATTCTGATATTTTGAAAGTAAATTTGTCTACATTCCTGGGAAATGAAATTTTTTTTCCAGGCATGCATGTGACTAAGAGTAGCTTTTGGTTGGCTTCCATTTCATCCTTAGCTAGTATCCTCCAATACCATGAAGCCTATTAGCCTGAAGAATAGATACGTTCACAGAAATATAATTCAAACCTATTAACACATATCTACTGCAACTGGATTTTAATTTTGTGCCCTGGTTGTAGCCAGCAGTTGAATAATACTCTTTCTGTCAGATTACCATCTTCATGTGTTTGTGTTGAAGTCTAGTGTACATGAATGAGCTCCACTTAGATATGACTTCAACCTAAGCACCGGAGGAAGACACGATTTTGGAAGCCAAAAAACGCACCACAATTGTTTTTTCTTTTTTTAATATTTAAAAAAAAAATTGAGACCCTAAATTACTTAATATTGAGTTGGAACCAGAGAAATACTGCTCCTGAAAAAAAAATCCGAGGTTTTGTTTCAAAGCTGGATTTTAGAGTGCACACCAGTAAATACAAGCCTCCTACACCCTGTGAGGAAAAAATCAGTGTTTTAAATGAGGAAACGTGCAAGATGACTGAATTAAATCCATTAGAAAAGGCTTAAAACCCAACTATTATGCCCTTATTCATATTTAATCCTCATTTAGGCCTGGGAAATAGATTGTCTGTGACAAATGAGCAGGATCTGACTTTTTATTACAATTTGGCTAAACTTTCAAAATGTGTTACATTTCAGAAACACCAAGCTATTTGTGAGGTGGCGTACGCTGTATGGGCTATATAGGGTGATCTAGTCGGCATTTTCCTGGAAAAAAATGCTGGACTCCGTATATAATTTCTACAATAGATGATTTCATCTGACCTTCGACTTGCAGAAAAAGTAAGTTTTGAAGAACTGAGTCGCTCTGGAGTCAAGAAAATGATGTTTTCCTGGACCCTGTTTGTACAGAAAGTCAATGGGAGCTATTTACTGGTGTGCACCCAGAAAGACCTTGAACATTTTAATTACTTTTGCTTCTATTGAACAGCTAACAATCCATCTTAATTCAATATACCCCTGTCTGTTCAATAGAAGCAGCAGTGATTAAAATGTACAACTTTATCCAGCTTAAAAAAAAAAAACCTCAGATTTTTTCCTTTTTTTTTGTTAAAAAAACACAATTGCACCCAAAATTGTGTTTTCCTCCAGTACTTACTTGAACCTTAACTAAACACACTGAATAATGGTATGTGTGTTACTGTCTGTTGCCCTTACCTTAATTTGTCTCAATTCATCGAAAAATTCATCAAGTAATATAACTCAGTCTCATAGAAAGATTCTTGACATTTGACTGACCAAGTACTATAAGTTTATTATTTTTGCTATTTTCAGCATCAGCTGCAAAACGACGATTATTGCACTCTGTGTAGGTGCAACTCGACAAAGCCTTGTTGAATGGAACCGTCCTTAAATCACCTCTTGAAAATATTCTTAACATTGTACACATCAGCATTCAATATTTATATAATAGTACTCAACTACCAACCACATTGACATACCTTATCATTCTGTTGCCTGGCACTGCTAGTAGTTGATAGGAATCGTAACTTCCATCCCATAGGCTGGGATACATTCCAATGGCCTCTTACAGCCGTAGCTATTCGACTCAGGTGAGACATCTTGAGTGTGTATCTGTCTGTGAGCAGTGAACTATATGATCAACTGCAATAACAGATAATCTGATTTATATCTGGAATAAAAAATATAAAAATTACCAGATGTCAAGAATAACACATAAAATAAAAGATACAAGAAGATTTTATAATAACATGGAAAAATTTTTTAAATATTAAAAGCAGTCAAAAAATGGGTCTACTTTAATTTCTGACTTTTTTAGCTATCTACTGAAGACAGCTTAAAAATCACTTAATTTTTATTCTGTCATTTACAAATGACATACTGTTTTCAATAAATGTAAAGCCTATGTAACACACTGTATCTAAAAATGAAATTTACAGCATTCTTGGGGATGAATAAAAGTTCCTTTACTGTCTACCGAAGACAGAAGAGAGCCAAAGTCTGACAACATCACAGTGACAATGCTTTTCAACAACATTTGCATTTGAAAAAACAAAGAAGATATAATAAGTTTGTAATTTAGATGATTTGATTAAATATATCACACAATTTGTTAAAATCTAATGTAATTCAATCTTGTGCTGTAATGATCTTGTGATGTGAAGTAAAATTGCCTTGAAATGTTGATATAAAGTTGAAACTGCATTGAAGTAGTGATCAGTGTTTTTTACATGACATTGTCCCAACATCCACACACTATATGTACCGACAAAAATATGCTCACTGTTAAATACATTTGGCAATCATTACAATAATTGTTCAATGCATAATCCCCTCTTGCTTGTACAAAGCCAGAGGATAAAAATACTTTGCTGTCTACTGAAGATAGTCACAAGTCTGCCAACATCACATACTATCGTAATTCCCAAATGATTTTCAACAGCATTACATTCATTCAGACAAAATGATGCACATAGCAGAGATGTACATGTTAGTTTACAAATTATATGATTTGCAATAATCTGTGATGTTCTTGCCTTCAAATGTTGATATTGAAGAGATCTGCATGATGACCTGCTCCCACGAAATGAGCATAAAGTCGCCAAGGCGCATGTACTATAGAAGATACAGTCCATTAAACATGACAAAATTCAATAGAAAACAAAAGAAATTCTACAGGGAATATATTGATTTTTGAAGACCAAAGCAAGGAGACATTCTAACCATCAAGATAAAATATTTTAAAGGGTATTTTAAGGAATCGGATAGCAACATATTACATATTTGCACATTATTTTTTGTAGGACCTGATGAGACACGTCATACATATCAAATTGCATTCTGAATACGAGGAATGTCCTGATGATATCAAATAATTTTGTAATTCACAATATTTCAAACCTGAAATATCTCAGAAAGTTATTTTGTCAACTTTATGCTCATTTTGTGAGAGCAGATGTCACTAACAGGCTCATTATGAAACACATTTGGCATTCATTACTTGTTCAATGCATTGATCATATATTCTTGACCCCAGCTGGAGTTATTTATATCCTTTCATTTCCATTGTGTAAATGTCATTTATCCCTGTAGTAGAGCTTTCAAGGAGCGCAGGCTGTTTTCTTTTCATAATGTTCAATGTCTAGTGGTTATTGGCAATACACATTACAAAAAGTCTGTATATACAGCACCTGCACAAGACTGTGCACATTCTACATACATGTATGAGAAAAACCTGTGCCAGAATATTGCCAGTTTAAGGGGGTACTACACCCATTGATTTTTTTTTGCATTTTTTGCATTTTGTGAAGAAATTACAAAAAAAATTGGACAAAGTGGTATGCAAAATGAAGGGGCAAATCTTCTTGTTTTATTGGTGGCATCGGTATCAATGTAGCTTACATGCTTTTGAAGATAGAAGCCAAAAGGAGGTACATCACTGATGATTTAAATTCACTTCATTTTGGAAAGCTTACTATCAACAGATTTCGTTAAAATTTTGGATATGTGTTGCTAACACATTAGGGAAATAATGTTGATATGTAAAATGGGAATAAGTGGTCCCTGATTTCTTTTATGACTTCATGAACTTGGTGCTCCACAACTATCAAAAAACAAACCGGTTAAAATGCTTCTATTTTCAATGTCGAGCTATATTTTGTATTTTGAACTTGCAACACTATGTCACTGAAACTTAATTAAGCCATAGGTAACAGGTAACCACAACCACACTACAGCAATGTTGAAAAAGATTGTATTTTTTGTCACCTATACCACCATATTAGGTAGTTTTCAGTAAGCTTCATTTTTGTGATTTTGGTAACTATTTTATATTTATTTGCCCAATCCAACTCAACTAGGCAATCTAAATTGTACTCATCATTTACATCCCAAGGTATTTTAGTATATCCACCTCACACATTTCCATTATATATCCAGTAACAGACAAAATATCAAAATTGATGCCTCATTATGACATGTATGATATCACAGACTATCACATGTATTCAAAATTGATGCCTGATTTTGACCTGAACCAATTGACCTATAACCTGACCTTTGATGACCTTATAGCCTTTTTTAATCTCTTTTCCTAACAACATATTATAGAAGATACATACATGGCGTAGTATTAAATTGTCTATGTGGAAGAGATTATTTAGGCCTATTTAATTTATTCAGTGTTATAATCAGTGAGTATATTTCTATAGATAGTATAACAAAGGATTTAATGTATTGTATTCATGTATTCTACTTGGACATGTTCAATAGAATAAATTATGGTTTGTTATGAAACACACATCTCAGTTACCAGGATACAGTAAACAAAAAAATATATAGGGCTAAAATGATTTTCTAAAATGGTTTAAAACCACTTTGTATGAAGAGATATTTTATAAATTCAGGACATGAGATGATGAACATATTTATGTACTTCATAAATTTGCAACAAAAAATAGAAGATGGGTACTGATGAAAATCAGGGTATTATATCGCCTTAAGATGGACAAATTATTAAGTGATGTACATTGTACTTTTGGTGTGAAATCAAGAAATCCTCTCCCTACAGTAATACCATTTCTATTTGAAAAACCTAGAGACAAAGGTGCAAGTTCATTTTGGTGCTTGTTTTTTATTCTAAAAAAAAAATCATAATTTTATAATGCACTCTCATTTTGGGGGTAAAATGTTTTGAGAATACAGCTCTTTTTGGGTACCTATGGAAAAGAAATTTATTCTGAAAATTTTAAGAATTCTTTTCAGAAGTTCATATTGCATTCTATTTTATATTGAGTTACATTGCTCCAACAGTTTGGATATCAGAGGCAAAAAATGTATAACAATGACCCATAAACAATCTATATTTGTCTTCTGGCGGTGGCTAGGGCTACCACTTCTTAACACATTTTTGTTCACACCATCCAAACTCTGCATTTTGATTGATGAGTAAAGTGGGGAAAAGGAGTGATGTTGTAAATCGGGTAACACACCTTTATAGCAGATTCAACCCATCGTGGGACGTTTTTCAAACAAATCCAGGCTACCAGGTGATCGTGCATATCACGCTATGCATGACTGGCAGATGATTGACCGGCAGCCTGGATTTGTTGGCAAAACGTCCCATGATGGGTTGAATCTGCTATATAACTACATTGTAATCAAGTTATATAAACCTGAGGCTGATAATGACACTATTTTTCACAATCATGGTTCGATTTACTTTTGCATATAGCCATTTTTACCGAAAACATTTAGGTGATGTCCTTATGATGAGCATGTTTACATTGTAATTTGTATAACGGTTTGTCCAAAAAGGGGAGCATTTTACTCTGCCCGTGAAGGTAGTAGAGACTACTACCTTCATGCTCTGCTACACCAGGTGGATTGAACAATGTACACAACACTTAAGTGACCTGCCTAATTCACCTGCTGTCACTGCCCTTCATGTATTAAGATTCCACCTGCTGCTTTTATATATATATCCCCAGGTATTAGCCACAAATAAACCCAATCAAGTAATGAGAGATGAGAGTGTTTCCGATGACACTTCACCTCTGGGCATGTTCTGCGCTCACTTTGGAGCAGATGTATCAGTTCCCCTAGCTACAGGTCAAACATTACAAAGCTAATCTTATGAAGTTACCCAATTTGGAACGTCCATAATTTTGCTCAATAAATTTTTCTAATTTTCTTTTTCATGCCACAGTTGAGATAAGATCTACTCCCTATTCCAGCAAAATACAGCACTAATTTTTTGGAATTAAAAAAGTATTATCCTATTTTGCCAAATGAAACATATCTAAATCCTAATCCTTTAGTTAGTTCTAACTGGCAATAAAAATTGTGCATGTTTCCTTACAATTGTAGTCACAAAATTGTAAAACTTGGCACAAGTCTAAGCATTCAAAATCTTGAGTATAGGCTAAGAGTTGGCTCATAATTTTAATATTATGAGTTATTTTTGCTAATTGGCTATGAAAAAGATAGGAAAATGTGTTTTCCAAAAATTAGAATGCATGACTTGAAATATTGGTCTTTGTTCAAGTCTTGGGCTTGATTGTCACAGGATAAGAAAAAGGTCGAAAAATGCCTGAAAAATGCACGTTTTTGGCCCTTATTTTCAAAAATTGACCAAGTATTAAAATTAGACTTTCATTGCCAAAAGGATTAGGATTTAGCTGTTTCATTTGGCAAAACAGGATCATATTTTTTAATCCAAAAAAATTAGAGCTGTATTTTTCTGGAATGGGGAGTAAACCTAAAATGAATGTGTCATCATTTCTTGGGTTGCAAGATCCAGTAATAATGATGGTTACTTTAATATAATTCTTACATAACATTATTTTAACAAGGAAGAATAAGAATGCCTTTAAATTTTGTACATCTATTCTACACATGAACAAATTTAATGGAGATTGGAGACAGTGTTGCCAAAACTTTTCAGCGTCAAGGCGCAGCGCATTGACTCGCCAGGCCGCGGTAATGGATTCTCAAGTAGCCCAATTTTTTAAGCTTCCAAAACAGCGCCCAATACCGGATATTTGGGCAGATTTACCTGAATTTAGAACGCAAAACACCCAATTGGGCGGAAAAGCACTTGACTTTAAAACTTTCGGTACTTACTGGGAAGTTACTGACCGATCAATAAATGGTCACAAAACCCATTGTAATTTCAATTTGGAGCTTCAAAGATGAGTCTTTATCAATCGGCTAAATTGAAAGGAAAATACATCAAATTACTGCCACGGCCTGAGACTGGCAAAAGTAGCCCAATTGTAGACAAGTAACGGCATGCTTTTTTGAGTAGCGGCAAGTGATCGTCAAGAAGCCCAATTGTGCGCCTAAGGCACAGCGTTGGCATCACTGATTGGAGATTCGTTACCAACACCTCTGTACGTGACATTTAATTGAAGACAAGCTCAGTACACAATGAGGTTACTGAATTCACTTAAGAGTCCCAAGTTGGCATCCTCATCCAACCCACGTCCAATCAATATGTACACAATATGATGGCCTGTCTGACGTAGCTGCAGCTATGAGGTAGTTGGGTACACTTCCTCACTTTAGTTAATAATTTTATTATTCATTACACATGTACATCCAGTATTCTTAAATTTCAGGTGATAATATTCAGCACAATTACGTTGTAGTGTATGATGAGGTTTGTAATTCAATTTTACATTTCAAGCATGATACAGAAGCAAGGAGACTTTACAAGAGTGATGCTCATCATTTTATTACATATAATTATTTCCTCAAATTTGATATTTTGAATCCAAGACATTCAAGCAAATATCCAAAGCACAGCACTGCAGTTCTGAGGAGTTCTGTGACATTTCATCCTAAAACCATGCACATATGCATTTCAATTCAATTCTAGATACATGTACAGTACAAACAGAAGTACGATACTTACCCTAAGAAATTTTAGATGATACTATAGAAATAAAAGTGCATGCTACATGTACATGAACAGTCTATGATTAAATCTGACAAGCTCTGAGGAAACATCATCCATCCATTCAATTTACTGTATCATCTTTTGGTGTCAAATGATTGCATCAAGAAAGATGCAAACCATGCTGGTATAAAATTAATATGATACATTTTTCAGAAATTTCAATATAAAATGAAAAAATTAATTACTTATCACCCTTGAAATTGATGCACATGAAAAGGGCCTCCTCTTGCCAATCAGCTTGTTTTTCTATCGTCAGAATCCACAAGTGGGTTATTTATATACAGAGGAGCACACAAATCAATGCATTGTGCTCTTGGCAATAAACGCAGTGCATTACCTGCTTGCTTGCTCCACCTCAGCAGATGGACTACTCAGGAGTGAACTAGGATTATATGGTGAACATCCTAGCGATCAATGCATGCATAACAAGTTGATGCCACTATTCTAGCATACTTTTACATATATGTAAAGATGCACACATATTATGAAATTATTGAAGCAAAAATAAGTTTATTTTTGTGGCAAATTCATGTACCGGTACATTGTATAACATTTTAAATGCATAATATATAAACATTCATTTAGTGTTTGAGAGGGTATCGGAATGCAGTGCGGTGATTGATGGAATTTTTTTAGAATGTTTTTTTTAATGATCAATTTATTCAAAATTTGGTAATATTCCTTGTTTGTTTGTTTTTTCTGAATCTTGAGACTACATTCCAGGGATCGAATGCTTTTTTCTTCTTCAATATTGATGGAAGTATTTGACAACTGAACCCTCCTCTTGAGTCCAAACAAATATGTTCATGTTAAAAAAGGTCAGTATATATTCCTGTGGCATTTCATTCAATACTTTTTTAAAACCCAAGTGAGTTTACCGGCAGTCATGCCAGCACCATGTATGTACTATACAGTGCATGAAAATGCATAAATTTAATGTATTGACATTCTTGATTCTTTAGATGAAGAAATCTAGTACACTCTTGTAGAATGACTCAAGGTACAAAGGTATGGACACATTTTATGTGTACCGGTAGCGACAACAAAATACAATGTACGATCTTAAAATATATGAAACTGGTTCAATTATTTAAAACCTGATTTAAAAAAAATAATGTTAAGGGTAGACTAGGTATTGTTGGTTGAAGCAACCAAAAATCCATTTTCATTATGTAAATAAATATATTATTATTGAAAAATAACACTTTGATGTTTTGCAAAAGTTCATTCTACAAATCATATACTTTGAAAACTTGTTAATGAGTTATGTATGTTTTACAAAAGTGTTGTTGTTTCAGCCCTCTTTACAACATAACTCAAGAACCACAGGACCTATACAAAATCTGTGACATTCGAAATCTTCTACACACTCGCTACATGTATGAAATGATCATTGCAATTTTTGCCATAGCTCACTACCATTCGCAAGATGCTGTAAACTACCAAATCGCAACAGTTTAAAATAGTTACTAACCTTAAACGGCCAAATGGGGTTTCTTATATCACTTTACAATTGTTTCTGCACATAGCGCACACTTGTCTCAGCAGTCAGCAGTAAAGTCATTTGCAATTTTTGGCCACTGCGACACCGAGAGGTGGGTATGGGGTGATCACTGATAGGATTATGCTTGACACAAGAACATGATATCATGTTTTTTGTCATTACATTCACAAGTTTGTGCCCACTTGTGTCGAAGACCTGGCTATGCCACTGAGCTAAATCCTGGCAGTGGCATGCTACAATCGCAAAGGTCGAGAGCGTATGATTTTGCATGAGGTCAGATGGCATGATGAAGTCAACAATGAAAAAAACGCAGGTAGGGATATGCAAAAAAAAGAAAATTGTTTTAAATTAAAGTGAAGGAGAATTTTTCAAGAACAGCAGCCTTGAATTTAGTAAACTAAAATGGGTTTGCAAATGAGTTTGTTTGTGTCTTTAGCATGTTCAGTGGCGGTAGGATTAAAATGGGGGGGGGGGTGGGGGGCAGGCAAGCACATTTTGTGCCAGTTTTACTGTTATCAACAGTGCCATGAATAGCCGATCATCATTACTGAATGAGTCTCATACCGACACACACAATGTCTATCCTTGGTTAGCGGCAAATTTCAGGCTAATTCCTCGCTTAAAATGATAAAGGACGCAACAGTAGGATGTTTCTCACTAATTTCAACTATAGTTTTCAGCAGAGAAGTTCAGCGGGCTTATACGAAAGTGGGATTCTGATTGGCTAATTGAATCACGTCATCATCACATCAGCACTTCATTCGCTGGTCAAGCTGCGTAGCAACGTGTGACCTTGTTCGTTTTACGCAATAATCAGGAATCACACCGGTATTTAACAAATCTCTATCTACTGGTAATCCGCCTCAGGATTTATTACAGCAAATATAACACCCATAAACCTGTAACAAAACAACACCAGCTAATTACAGACTAGTGTCAATCACTTCAATACCATGCAAAATTTTAGATTTTAGAACACATAATCCACAGCAATACAATGAAACATCTGGACAGACACTCAATACTAAAAAGCTCTGCCAGCACAGTTTTAGGGCTAAACATTCATGTGAGACACAATTACTTCCGACAGTGCATGATTTCTCCACTTCACTTGACAAAAACACACAAACAGATATGCAATAATAATGAACTTTAGTAAAGCCTTTGACTCAGTACCTCACAATAGGCTACATGTATTGCTGAAGATGGATAGATATGGAATATCTGGTAGCACACATACTTGGGTAAAAAACTTTTTGACTTTGAAATGTAAACAGAGTGTAGTTGTTCATTCAAATGATGTTGATGTGCGTTCGGGCATGCCACAGGGCACGGTGTTAGGCCCATTACTCTTCCAGCTCTTCATCAAAGACCTCCCTAAACTCAAAGTCAACAGTCGGACTTTTTGCTGATGATTGTGTGACGTATAGGAACACTAAAAATGACACAGACGCAAAAACACTACAGAATGATCTTGACACCCTTTCTGTATGGTAAGACAACATGGCAACTCAGATTCAACCCTGATAAATGTTATGTGCTCAAGATATCTTGTTCAAAGAAACCAAAGACTCATCAATATAAATTAGGAAACAATTATCACAAACATCACACATTTACCTACATGTAGGTGTTGAGTTATCTGAAGACCTGAAGTGGAATAATCATAATATCAACAAGATTACCACTAAGTCTAGTAGTGTTTTCGGTTTCATCAAAAGAAACCTGAGTCCTGAGGTTTTGTCCAAACAATTTAAGATCCAAAGCTTTCCAGACACTGGGCCATCCTCATTTAGAATAAATTGCTCAACAGTGTGGAGGCCTCATACCAAAGAGTAATTGATTGATAAAATTGAAACCATCCAGAAAAGAGGAGTGCTCAAGATTCATATTCAGTGATTACAGATGTACCAGTAGCATTACCACCATGCTGGAGAAACTATAGATAGACTGGAAACCACTCCACCTACGGAGGAAAGTTGCATGTGTCTCTATGTTCCACAAGATAGTCAACAATCAGGTAGCCATCCCGGCACACAAATTCGTGCAGCCGGTCCAAACATGCAAATCCTCATGCCTTAACCATAATCAATTATACGATTGTGAAGATTATCATTCATCCAGGTAATAACAATTATGAACTGAGATTATAATCTGATCTACTGGACTAACGTTTTGATGAGTGGCAATATTTCACATCCTATCTCGGATGCATCATCAGGCCCACTGATGTTATCGCAGGAAAAGTTCGTTGACCTGTGATGAGGATGTTGTGTCACAGGTCAAGATGAGCCGAACCTCTAAGGGATCTTCTTGATCGCTGAACAATAGGCCCCTGCCAAGTTGTGTCGTAGGCTGCCTCCCTTGTTGAGTGAAGGCTCCTCCCGTTTTACATAAATCGCTTCCTTGACACCTCTCTCAAACCATCTACTTTCGCGATCTAATATCTTGACGTCTTTGTTGTCAAATGAGTGATTAGTGCTGTCTAAGTGCGAGTACACTGCCGAGTCTCCGCAACCAGTGCTAGCCCTCCTATGTTGGTACATACGCTTCGCTAGAGTTTGTTTTGTCTCCCCTATGTACAGGTCGTAGCATCCACTGTCATTACACTGAATTGCATACACAATGTTGCTCTGTTTGTCCTTTGGTTGTTTGTCCTTAGGGTGGACCAGCGATTGCCGCAAAGTGTTCTGAGGTTTGAATGACACTGGGATTCCTTGATCGCGAAAAACGTTCTTACCACGCTTATTTTCACCGTCACCTTGTGTCACATGTGAGGTACGTGGGCACTTCATCAGTTCCCCGTATCCTACTGGCTACTGGCTAAAACAGCGATGCGGAAGAAGTATTTATTATTGGGACTGAAAAATGTGCCATTTTCGATGTTTGTACCGGGGATTTTCAGACACCGAGATTTTTACTAATTCGTCCAAAGGTGTAGTATATTGGGAATACGCCCATCCCTACTTATCATAATACGGACCTGATATCGCCCAGGACGTTGCCTTCGACCTTTTGATAATCACTGGACTCTATACCATAACTGGTAAGTCCCACCTAAATACATAATATTGGCGACGAGGATGGTCAGCGCCTAAGTCGTACAAGGGAATGGACTCCAAGAGAAACGAGTCCAAATCTTCCGACTCCAAGTGAAAGCACTAGTGACATGACACCGGTAGATGTTCCAAGTCCAGCGATATATAGTACCTCGCGGAATTGTTCTGGAAGCAGCAGCTCAAAGAAATGCACATCAAAGTCCATCATCAGTGCCACGTCGTTCGCAGAGGAATACACGACCTCCGCGGAGACTAATTGAGGAGCTGTAACAAGATCGCATTTCTAACTATCACTAAATGTTTCGGAATAGAGGCCAACTAAAAAGTAGACCATTTCGGGGACTGTAATTGGTGTACATGTCACATTTTGAATAGTGAGTGAGAAGTGACCTAATTGGCTGTCAGCACAAGTGTTGGGTCTTACTCAGAATAGGGGGGGGGGGGTTACCCAAT
Source organism: Amphiura filiformis (assembly GCF_039555335.1). NCBI lineage: Eukaryota > Metazoa > Echinodermata > Ophiuroidea > Amphilepidida > Amphiuridae > Amphiura > Amphiura filiformis. The sequence goes on along the minus strand of NC_092632.1, from coordinate 49,158,568 downwards.
TTTTTAAAGTAAAATTTTACAGGTGTTACACCCCCTCCCCTTCAATACCCCCACTGGCCTCGAGCTGTTGCCCTGTTGATGGTCAAAACGGTATAGTTTCATTAGTTTTCTACAATTTGTGCAACTGAAGTCCATAAAACTTGGGGGGGTACAGAATGATCTGCATCAGTAAACCAGTAAGGGCAGAAACAAACCTGGTATTTGTAGTTCTGCAGTCATGAATCTCTTTTGTGGCTCGAGTTTCTCCATGGACATAGACACTGCCCCTCCCCCCATTTGATTGGGTCAGTTTCACAATTGACTTTTTTTGTCTGGGAAATATCACTAGCATAATAAACCAACAGAACCCGACTTCATGTTTACACGTACACCATAAACTGCGCCAAAAATAAAAACTGTGAAGAATTTTGCAAAAGATAACCAACTACCATGACTACCAACATGCAACATGAATACATGTAAAGTAAATTATTTTGGTACAAGCAGGTGCAAGTTTGACTATGCTTTACCATGTTCTACTACAACTACATCATAAGTACATGTACAACGTACTGAGCCATTCAAAACAGGCATGCATTGAATAACAATGAACTGTATAAACATGATGAAGTAAGCTTATAATTAAATTTCAATATTATTGTTTTTTACACGCTTCTGAAAACTGTCTGAGTTGCCCTACCTTTTTATCGGATCCTGACGCTTCTCCTGATTAACATAGAACTTCTTAATTGCAAGATTTCCTCTGTTTTCCAATGTAAATTAACGTTTTTTATCGTGATCAATCGATCACATATTGTCGAGATCCCTCCGTACTCGTCGTGGCATAACACCAAAAGCGGCGGCAGCCCGCCACATGGATCTAAATGTCAACAATCGCTTACACATCATTGTTACGCACGATATGTTATACAGACACACGGGGGACTTCGTATTCGGGAATTGAGAGTGACACTTTCACTCGGAAGTTTTGATGGATAATGCCACACGCATGCACGTGTATGCAAGCATTATTTATTGCATCATCACATAGTCCACTGTTGTTGTAGACCACATCCAGATCATGTCCAGATGTTGATAAGTACTGTAGCATAAAGTATAGAAATGGTCAAAATCTCATCTTTTCCATTTTAAAATAAATAATTTCAGTTTTAAAGTAGAAACAGTTTTAAAGAGCCATAATTGGTGACCAGGCCAGCCAAGCACCATATCTGTCACCAAAAGCACCCATAAAATTTGACATTTATTGACCTTTTTTCTATTTCTAAGATTCAAACCTGTTTACAAGTTGTCAAATCCCAATATACTAGATTGTAAACAAGAAATGTCTTTAAAAAAGACAATGCCTCCAAGATACCAGTGGGCACCTTTTGTTATTAGTTAAGGAGGCACTTATAATGCTAGCTTTAAGGTAACGCTATTGGATATAGATTTTGTCTGATTGAAATATGTGAGTCCATTCTCTCCTGATTACAAGACTGAAAATTTTATTTTAATCGGATATTCGGTTACCAAAATATATGGCCTGTCAAAATGGCGCTAAAACCAAGAAGTTGGCAACAAATTTTTTTATTTTTGATATGCAATGATGTCAGGTAGGCCTTATTTTCTAATTATATATGCAAGAATTGTACAAAGTAGAATGTTCAGATCGGCTACAAAATAAGATATAAAACCCATGAATGCCTTTTTCCATGCAAATTTCCATTTGCATAATTAATTAGGGCCCTAATCAACTTTTCTAATAAGTGGCCCAAATTAATTATGCAAATTGAAATTTGCCAAAACGCAAACGTAATTTTGTAGTAGGTCTACAGTGTGTGTTCTACCCATGTACCATGCCTCAGTAGGCCTACTATAGCTCTTTTAATTGTATCTGAAATCTTTACTTTGCATAATTCATACATGTAATTAGAAAATCATCTGGCAACTGGACTTGTCAAAAATATAGAAAATAAAAAGAAAGTTGTTGCCAATTTTTTGTTTTGGGTTCGCACCATTTTGACAGGCCATATCTCAAGAACCGAATGTAATCTACAGGGCATAAGCTTTAACATATTATTTAAATAGAAAGAAAATCTAAATTTGTGCATTAGCCAATAGGGCCACGGTCACCTAAAGCCATCTTGCAATCTTGCAGATAATTCTGATGTATGAAATAAGACCTTCAAACTTTCAGATATGAAGAGTTCCAGATGCAGGCAGCCGTTTCTGTTTTTTAAATGCATATATGCCTAAGTTGTATCAAGAGTCATTTCTCGTGGATTTTTTGACTGAAAATTACGATTGTAACGTTTCAGATTTTTGTAATGCTTGTTTATTATATTTTGTATTCAGGACTAAAATAATATTAATATTATTATATTTAGGGGGGTCTTTTTATAGGTCATTACTCTTTTGTATGTGTAGGCCTAATTGAATAAAAAATCAAAAACATTATTGTTTTGTTTTGTTTCCTTCATTTGTGCTTTGTCTTGCATCGAAAGGGCCAATATCAACACCTTGTTTGTAAGAAGTATTGTGTGGGGAAAGATGATTCTTGCATTTTATTTTTATTTTTATCTTAACAAACAAAAAGCAAATTTCTCAGTCAAAGTCTTGAAACGGTCATGGGTATGCATGCAAAAATATTGCAACAGTACTCAGTAGAACATAAAAAGCTGCTGATCACACCGAAGGCATTGAGGTGGTGTGGCTGCTGATGAGCGCTGAGGCTACAACCTATAATTAAAGACCGAATTAAAAAAGACTAGTTTGCGTCTGACGTCATGACAAAGGCGCCGTGATTGGTTGCTGACCTGCGCAGTATGGCATTTTTGGTCTGGTTTACAGGACGGCATACGCAAGCTAGTCTTTTTTAATTCGGTCTTCAATTATACAACATATGAGTTTGAAAATATTCTAATGCATAATTCATTAACTTGATAGACCCACGCCATTGGCGCCACGTGCTAGGCGTTTCTAGAATCCCTATAGAATAAGATTAATTTTAATGCTAATTTATTGCACATGCTGAGGAAGCGTGATTACCTTTTTTTTGAACATTCGAAATGGCGATAGGCGAATTTATGTATGGGCGCAAAGAGGTGGGGGATATATATTGGGCTCTCGATATTGGGCGGAAATTAGAGTACTTGTCAGAATATAAATTTGTACAATCGGCCTACATGCAGCGCAATGTGCGGCATTTTAGGTGTAAATTTCAAAGCATACTACCTCCTGCGGAGGCAGAAAAATGTCATTATCCAATTATGAACACCTCCCTGGTGTATGTAGTTGGGGTGGTAAATACGGCCCTTTAAAATGTGTGTCTGAAAATATCTTTGTTGATTCATAAAAGGCCTTTATTTATTTAGGCCCTAATTCAATTGTTTGTCTATAACTTTTGATCTTTTCCCCCGGCTTTTTCCCAGCAATTCATTATGATGATAAAAAAGTTAATTGAACAATATGAATCAATTAGAAGTCTCAGAACTTTCAAATCAAATAAAAAAAATACCTCGTTTTCCATATTTAAGGGACCGTTCACAAACACTTCGGGGGGCTGGTACAAAATGGGGGCCTGGGGGCCTTAAAAGTTTTGACCCTCCTAAGGGGGGGGGCCTAAAAATTGACCACAAATTTTCCCAGGAAAATTTGAGTTTATATGCTTTTCTATGGGGTTGACCCATAATTTTCATGTCAAAAAGGAGGGCCCGAAATTTTTGAGATCTGGAAAGGGGTGGCCCCGAAAAATATTTGCGATGAATTTTTTTTTTCATCAGGCCCACCTAATAAGTGTTTGTAACAGTCCCTAACAACCTTATTCGGTGCAACTGTAGAAACTTCTGAAGTCCATAAAACTGATGAAACGTAACAAAGTTGATATTTACATGTATCTCTATCATGAATATCTGCATAAAAACAGCTTCTGACTAATGGGGGGGTTACTACATGATCTGCATCAGTACACCAATACAGGCATTTTAAATAAACCTGGTATCTGTTTTTGTGGCTTGAGTCCCTTGTTGGTTGGGTTTCTCCATGGACATAGACACCGCCCTTCCGTCCATTTGACTAGGTCAGTTTTACATCATTGGTTCTTTTTGTCTGGGAAATATCACTAGCATAATAAAACATTCTCTGCAAAAGCTGGGTCAAAATCCAGCAAAGGGTAACCAAAATAAATTGAAGCACTGATTTTCAAAGACAAATAAAAGACAGCAACAACAACACATGTCAAGTTCCATAATTACAATTTTATTTTTCTTAAATCAGGAGGCATTTTATACTCATACAGTACCATATTAACAAAACAAAAAAGAAATGAACCACTTGTTGATATCTAAGCATTGTAAACCAAACAAGAGGCATCATATATAATGTATATACACTCACCTGTTGTATATATTTAAGGAACTATAATGGCTAACTGCATGGACAGTTAAGTGGGATGCTTGCTTGGTACATAGTTTTAGCTTAAATTCAAAGTGAGATTTCGGGTGTATGTGAGTGGCAGGAATTATACAGTCGAGATGTCACTAAACAAAATATAGACATAACTTGTTGACTAGTTTCTAACATTTTTTTATTCATGTGCTGTTCCTCAATGGAGTGGAAATTGTGCCTCAATCTATTACAATTAATTTTGAGTATGTCAAAGATTTGAGCCACAAACCGATGTCATTCAACCTCTTTGCAATCATACCTCTTGTACATTATGATACGTTGACTTTTGAGATGTGTGCGCAATTCACTGCACACTGGCAACAGGGCTTTAAGCTACCTCTGAACTCACACTATGAGCATTATTACACACACCACAAAAATTACAATTCACAATAGAACTTCTAATATAGTAGCTGAATCTCACTTTCCAAGCGTCACATCTCATAAAATGGTTATTACATCTCACATCTCATATAATGGTAAATACAACATGACAGCTCACCTCTTGGAGATACTGTTATACTTGTGATCTTCCTATGCTTGAAAATTACACCAATTTTGAATCTGCCAAAAATATACAAATATTTTGCTTTGAATAGGCAATTAAGAATTTAGACATGTGAAAATTTCATGGTGCAAAAATGTGGGTTCTTTCCCAATCACAAGCTGCAAAAATTCTGCATGTTATAGTATAGTACATACACCAATCCGACTAGGCCATTCCTGCGGTGTCCCCGACGTAAAACTGCGGTGTCCCAAGGTCGGGGGTTCAATCAATTACTTGTTAGTGTGCTATACAGAATTGTACACAACAGTAATTTTCAATACACGACCATGAATTGATTGAACAAATTAAATCTCCCGCACTGGTACAATTGTGGTTCCGTCAATAGAGGGCCAAATACAGTAAACGCTTCTCGGATTGGTGTATAGTACAGCTGCTAAGCTCCCAAACAGGGAGCCATTGTGCACTTTTTAGTAGAAGCATGAGAATTTCCACACATAAAGTTTAAGGTCAAATGTTGATTTTATGATGTGAAGAGCCATTTTGGATTTGACCCTTGGTAACCGCTGTAAGTCATGAAAGGTAATATAGGGGTTAAAAAATTGAAAATGCTGCGATCTTGTTGAGAGATATACCAAATTACTTGTCTGATCACAAGGATCAAAACAATGTATAGTTTGTGCTAGTATTTACGACCTATCGCTACAGAGTTATCCTACAAAAACCTCATTTTTAGGTAAACAATCACATTTTTGGTTGTACAGGGGTAAACATTCATGTGTGCTGTGTGGAAATTCTCATGCTTCTACTAAAAAGCACACAATGCTTCAGCTCAGCAGCTGTACTAGTAGTCCCAAGAAAAAGCTAAAATAGTGCATCTACCTTATTTATTTCACATCCATCCTTTTATTCTATTACAACTGATAACCCACATATAACCCCACCCCATTAATAGTGCATTGTCCAGTAATTACTTACAACCGTTCAAACTAGTGACATGCCATTGTGATTAATTTTTAAGGCTTAATTTGAATACAAATTCTTTCTAAAATTATTTTTAGTGGAATTTTAAATTATGGAGGAAAAATTCAATAAAAATATGTGACATGATCTGGTCCATCGAGGCCAAAGGAGACATTTTTGAAAATTGAGTTACTATAATTATTTTCTTTAATAAACATTAGGCTATCATATACTGAAAACAAAACAGGTCGAGCATACTTGGTTCCAAAGTTATGAAGTTTTGTGATGTCTATTTTCTTATGTATTTTATTCTTTTTTACTCCATATTTTTGCCTTAATTTATCTCAATTTTAAATTTGCAACCTTTGGCCTCAATGGACCAGATTGTGTCACATATGCAGATTACATTGTTAGGAAACAGTTTGCTTTCTGAAATCTAAAGTCGATTTCCATCTTCAACGTGAACATTTAAAAAAATTAATGCATGGTAAAAGAATTTTATTTTTATAAGTCATTTGAGCAAAACAAATCTCATCAAATCCTTGATTACTGTGTACATCACATTCTTTCAAGCAGAATTTTCATATCATACCATTCAGTTCCAACTAACACAACATATTGTACAAACAGCATACTGCAGTAATGGTTTTCTATTATTAAATTGTGAAAAACTCTCAATAGGTCATTCCTTTCTGTACATATTCTTTGAGGAGTAAGAATGCAACAATTATACACAACTTGGAAACATAATGGGTTATTCCAGTTGAAATCCATACACTCCTATGGAAGACATGACCTTAATCTCCCACACAGAGAGTGTGAATTTCAAATGTGGGGACTTCACACTTTGTATGTTGTGAACTAATCACTACATTCTTCAGCAGTTCTTTCACATCCCAACAAGTACATCTTGCATAACGAAACATGGACTGATATCCTCTATACCACCAAGAGTAAGCAAAATAACTGGTGTGAAGTGAATTTCATATTCCAAAAGAAGTGTTCATCCGCTTGCCATGACCAAAACACACATAAAAACATTGCCGATTTCCAGGCAAAGTGATTTCTTCTCATTACTTTTAACCGGTACCTTTCATGTGATTGCATACTAATCAAATAACTATGCCGTGTCTCATCTCAAGTTGAGAGTACTATCGATGCATTTACGTAGTTACTTCGAAAACGTGTGGACAAACCAACCTTATAATGCAAATGTATATGCCTCACAGGATTATGTTAGTGCACACAATTCGAACCTGCCACTGCGAAATACATACATCGCATTACTCAACCACAGATGCGACTCATAATTCAAAACTCCCAAATTCGTTATAGCGAGATGTGACAATGGTTTTGTGACTGTCAACAGTTAAACCGATGTCAACTTGAAATGATTTACAAAATACCAAACTGTTACTGACATCAGTGACATAAAACAACCAAGACATACAACAGATTTGTTTCATAAGTAGACCATGATAGATCTAGTAGTCCTCAGCAACTGCAGTTAAATGTCTGGTTAAGCCAGGGTTGTCCTCAAAAGTTCCTTTATTAGTTGCACCACTGGGTTACATTTAGTAAAAAAAATTTCAAAAAACAACCAAATTCTGGAGAACATAATTTTGGATGCAATGATTAATGTAAATATTGGATAACCTTTCAACTCAAGCAAGGTGACGACAACCCTGGGTCGACCATATGGACAATATCACACACATAATATAGCAGTTACTGATGGAAGCTACAACATATATGTAAATTGATACATACATTGTGTTAGGATCGTGTGCATCATAGTACAGCAAATAAGCATTTAGATTTGAACATATTTACTTAGTTACTTGAAAAAACTAATAATCAATTTCTCTGGGGGAAAATAAAAAGGAGAGGTCCAACCACAAGTTGCTTCACACTATGTTCCAAGAATTTCTGTATTAAATAAATGTGTTTTTCCATGCTGCTCTCTTGGGTAGTGATTTGTTTATCACAATCAGAAGACCTGAAATTTACACTAAATGCATTATATTGTACATTTATTACATAATGCTATTAAGCCAATTGAATTTTCAAATTTGCATACACTGCCCGATTCCACCAGTTATTCCTGGTGTACATCAATAATAGAAATAACCTTGTGCATGAAGAGTATTTGATGTTGAAAATGTCAAAGTAACTGGTGTAGACACATCTCAAATTTCAACTCCGGTAAAGACTATTTGACTTCCTCAGTTCTTTGTCATAGTTACTTTGTGACATCACTGCACTGAGGAAACCAAATCAAGTATACCTGTGTTAAGATATGAGATGCATCTACACCAGTTACTTTGACATTTTCAACATCAATTACTCTTCATGCACAAGTGCATTATTATTATTGAAGTACATGTGCTGGAGATGGTGACCTGGCAGTGTACATGTACACATTACTTACATAACTAAGAAAATAAAAAAGATTCAGCATGCTTCATGTCAACCAAAACTACCTTTTACCAGGCAAAACATGTTTATTTATTTCCCACAGAAAGCCAAGTATTGATTTTAGAAGCGCCAAGCAGTTTGCAAGACTACTTACAAAATTTGAAGTCATGTGCTAGTCACCCATTATGGTTCCATACAAGAGATATTAAATAAGGTCATTCACAAGTTTTCATAATCAGCATCATAATATAATTGAAACATTTGGCATAAATTTTTTCTTTCTCGCTAAGAAAGAAAACAAAAAATAAAAAGTTGCACAATATAAATAGCTGTCACCAAATACCTCCACGATTTGATAATTTTCTTATAAAATGTATACAGAGCTCCAGCTAAGATGAGAACAAGTGCCACATCCCATAATAATACTTGTGTTACACAGTCTGTGTAACAATTAAGACTTTATTGTGTACAAACATACACTATCATCACACAACAACAAAAGTCATCTCCTCATGCCATGTTTGCACCAATTCATCTTTCCCACCCGGCCGACCACAACCCAGCAAAATAAGAACTAAAAAAAAAATCACCACTGAAAATTGTGTTGTTGCTGAATTGTTTATCATACATATGGTACTGCTGCTGTTGCCTCTAATGGGTAATAAAAGGATCAAGGGTAAATTATAAAAGGGTTGAAAAGAACAACAACAAAAATTCAGGAAACAAAATTACTAAATATTTGCTGTATTTTAAGTGACAAACAAGTATAACACCAGAGATATATATTCAAGCATACAGGATGACTACATTCAGGCAGAAGTTAGAGAATAAAGCTCCCCATCATTGTATTTTTAAGTGTTTTAGCTTTCCAAAGCATATCTGGGCTGACAAATTCATAACCTTTCATTGTTTGTTGTGCTTTATATTTGTTAACAAATGAGACTGTATAGTCAGTCATTAGTGGATTCAACATTTTTCAAATGGCTGTTGAAAATTTTTTTCCCTTGAATTCACTTCCAAGAAAGGAACATCGTTACTTTAGATATGATGCATTCCATGTACAGTACACCTATCAATGTCTCTGACCAACTGCATTTGGATTTTAAGTACCGGTACTGGTTTCAAAAATTAATACTGCATTAGTCTTTTTAATCAATTCCAGCCCAAAATTGATAAATCATTCTGTATGAGAATATCCTGATGTGGTTATGCCGAGTGTCTCTAAAAAATACAGCAAAATTTTCCTGTCACTCTCAAGTGGAAATGTACAGGTAAAATGTTAATTCTACTAGGAACCAGTTGGTTCATTCTTACCACACAACTTTACTTTCACATGTGTATATACATGTGTGCGCATATTGCGTATTTGAAGTGCACTTCCAATGCCATGCTACTCTGGACTAGACTGCCCAGAGTCTTGCTATTGCTTCTTAAGTGCCCAAACCCAAGCAAGTCATTGTAGAATGCAAAGTTGTAATATAATCAAGCTACACTAAAGAAAAAAATAAACCCATGTTTGTTTTTGCTTGATCACATCACAAAGCGTTTAGTGTGTGGTAGAATGAAGCCAACAAATCCTGGTGATATGTAATCTCTACAGTGGAAACTGAAATGTTATTTCCTTGGTTTTACAATATTGTACAAACATGGAACCTTGCTTATACCCAGCTCTTACAAACATGTATTACATCTATACAAAGAAACTGCAAATTGCCAATTATCTGGCAGTAAGTATAATCCATTAATGTGCAAGGTTCAATCTGGGTGCTTGTTTTTTGTACGATTCCAGGGTTAGAATTTCCACCATAGACTGATGATAAACAGAAGGTGCACCAAAAGGCAAAGTCCCAATGCTTTGTATACCATGCCAATTCTCGCATATTCATGAGGGCCGACTGTTCTTTCACCTGTGCCTAACCAACTTTGCATGGCGTTGTATACTTTTTTTTTGTGCAAACATTTTAAAGACTGCGCTTTAAAACACAATTTTCAGTAATGGACGCAGAGTGGGCGTAGGAACGATCAGACCTCATTAACTTATGATGCTTGACTTTGCCATATGGCACAACGTCTGCTTATTTTTAGTCCGTGGAAGTTCCCCACACAGTTCAAGAATCAATTCTAGCACAGGACTTTGACCGGAATCATTTGATTCTTGCTAAATAACCTGCTGTAAAGACTTTGAAAATTTACAAAAAATTAACAAAATCTTTTTACAAGAACTGATTTGTAGAATGTGCCAAATTCTAACCTTGTGATTCTTTCGCTTATTGTTGATACTTTTCAGTTTTGTACCAACATAGATGGCTATAAAAAGTACTATGTCTAAGAGATGCCATAAGTGTTGAGATAATGGACTACAAAACCAGACAGGAAGCCTGAAAAAAGTCAGTGCTACAAAAACAATTCGACTCGAGAATTGCATCAACAAGTGCCTGCAAATATTTCACAAGTTTCATTACTAGAAATAGATGATGATCATGGTTTTGTGGTAAGGCCATAATAACCAAAAGGAAAAATTTGATGATACAAAAATAATTTTGCAAAACATGCTATTGATTAAAAGAAATCCATACAAACAATGATTTGCTTAACGCTTCTAATACAGCATCATGATCTAAACCAAATTGAATATATTGTAATATTTTAACAAAGAGATGCAAAAAATATTAAATTAATAGATAAAATGTGCTGATTATCATAATCGGAATCATTTGTCAAATAAAATCAATTATAAATATTGAAAAGCAGAAAACAAAGACAATTATATGAAGTCATCAATAACATTTATATTTCCATTTGGTCACTTCTTTATTTTTAAATCAACAAACAAAATCAGTGATAATTGGCCCCCTGATTTCCATAGCAACTAAATGGTAAATTAACTTTCTCATGACTAAACTCCAGAATTATCTTTTGCACCTAGCATTTGGCATAGGATTTGTCTTAGGGTAAGGGAAGGATTAAGTCAGGGTTAGTACAAGGATGCGTATATGAATAGGTTTTTTGTTAGGGTTAAGCTAGATCATAAGGTGCAGAAGACTGTGCAAATTCTGGAGTATTTTTTTCTTTTCAGTTCAATTCCTAGAATAATTCCAGAATACCCTACACACTGTACAGAGCAAGCATTATAACACATAAGGTGTCAAGGGTATTCCGGAGTTACACCAAAACATTTTTCTTCCTAATAATAGCAGTTATAATTGAAGACAGAATTAAAAAGACTAATTTGCGTATGACGACCTGTCAACCAGACCAAAAATCCGCCTTTGCCTACCTGACATCAGACGCAAACTAGTCTCTTTAATTCAGTCTTCAATTATAGCGTTGGGTCATTTATTGAATTGTAATTCATGTTACTGCATTTCTAACAGATTATCAATCAAGTTTGATCACAAAGCAAATCATCATTTGTTAATGGTCCTATCATACTAACCAATTACTAGTCATTTACAGAGATTACTTAAAACATTTTACTTGAGTTTACGCCAGTCGTGTCATCATTTAATCCCTGCAAAAGATTAGCGATTACTGGCAGACAAGCGAGTTGTCAGCGACTGCATCATTAGCAGTTGAAATCAAGCCATCTCAATCACTAGTAATAATCACTGGTATAATTTGGTTCACCTCAAGTTTGGTAGTGACGTCAATGCTTTTTCATTGTTGCGCTGCAAGCGTGCCAACAAAACGCTCATGTACGCGTGCATGTACACTTAGGGCGTTTAACTTTACGCGCATGATTTGATACTGCGGCACAGGAAATGCGCACATATGTCACTACCAAACTTGAGATGAACCAAATTATAGTAATCACTTGTCCCTTGGCCAGTGCTAGTGCTGGTATGATACCACCTTTTATGGTTCAAAACAGAATTCACACTTATCAACTTGATGTCTTGGGATCAGCATGATAACATCAAGAATCTGCAGCTCCAAACTCTGGAGGACCTTTTTTTTTTTAAATGTCACTTTTACTCACAAGCACTGAAATGAAAAACTTGGAACTGTTTTGTAGCTTCAAGGGGACCACATGTTTAAAAGTACCATACACACAATTCACTACTGGTGGCAGTAATGGCTGATTTTACAGATGAGTTCAAGGCATTCCTTAGTCAAACTAAAGTGGAAGATTTCTTGGAATAAATGTGCAAATTATCATTTTCAATTTAACACCTGATAGCTCTCATATGTGACCATTCAGCACAACTGAGCCCTGAAGTCGCCAATCATCATTTTTGAGATATTCAACCAAAATATTCTGCTTGAAATTAGCTTTAAAATGATGTATATCAGGTCTATAGTACATGACATTTAAGTAGTGAAAAATCAATAAAACAGTCAATAAATCCTTTGTTTCCTATTGTTTATTGTTAAGTTCAATGGAGCATATCTCAATAGTGGCCCTGGCAACATCCGGGCTCAGTTGTGGTGGATGGTCACATATTTGGATTTTAAAACAAAAAAGTTAAGCAGTTATTAAAATTAATTTTAAACTACCGCCTATTTGGCAAAACAGGATTTTTGGACCGTAGCCAAACATGTATGGTCTATTGAGATGTGAAGGAGTGACCGGTGTGAATGCAATAAATCATAGTAATTATATTGCACAGCATACTTAAGCAAGCTCATCAAACGAAATAAGCTCATGCCGCTTTGAATCAAATACCCCAAAAAGAAGTTATGCAAGTCTTCTGGTTGTTTCCTGAAGATATCGGATACTCAGACAAACTTAAAGAAAAGAAACTGAGCATGTTTGCCTTGACACCATCTGTAAAATTAGCACTTTCATGCAGCACTATTACCATTCTGCCTAAAGAAATTTCTAGAACAAAAAAAAATATTCAAATTGCAGTTTCATATATTTTTTTTCTGATTTTACATATATTTTTTCACTTTTTTTGTTAAGTCATTGTTTATTTATACCTTACTAAAATAAGAAGCAGTAGTTAATATCTACTACTACCATCTGCTATGTCACATATGCATTCTCACTCTTCAGTTTTTCTAGATCCTTTGCTTGCTGTCGCAAAAATAATATTCTGGAAAGAGAAAAAGACACAAAATGTAAAGATAAGATGTAAGATTCAGCTCCTTATTAATTAGGATAGGGCTGTTAACATTTCCAAACAGGGCTGCAATTGAAAAAGGCATGTGGTAATTAGGGATTCAATCATGTTACACCATTCAGGGCTTGAAAAAATGTTTCATTTCCCTGGAAGCAAGCTAAATTTTCCATAATTTATAGCATGTTTTTATATACAAAAAAGACACAATTTCCCTCCAAATACCAGAATTTCCCTCCAAATACCAGAATTTCCCTCCAAACACCTCATTCCCATTTCCTGGGAATGAGCTTCCCAAATTCCCCACTTTTTCGAGCCATGTCACCGTTGTTCATCACTGTTTAACAACTCGTGTCCATAGTCTCTGTGTGGTTTACTTCACTCGGGCAGCTTTTCCCTTTCAACAATGAAAACAAGCTATAGATCGTCTTAGTCTAATTCATATCATTTCATGAGGAATGTCAGTTAATCATTGCCACTCAGCCTTGCATAAAGATCAGCGATTTCTCTGTTGATATCAGCAATAAAACTACAAAAAAATGGCAATGTTTAGCTGCTACCGCCAAAGTACTGAATTCAACTTGTAAGCGTGTACGAGGGGGTATCCAAAAGTTTTTGACATCACACAGAAGTGAAAGAGCTATACCGATGAAATTTAGTCAGTGTAATCACTGGTCCTTATGTACATTATGGTCCAAAAATGGTCTCATAAGTATGTTTACTTTCTTCACAGGAGGCGCTAGATGGGAAGTAGGCGCATAACCTTTTCATGATAAGATCCTCCACTTTCTTGAGTTTTTTCACTGTGGCGCATCATCCGTTAAGTGATGGACGTCCACTTCTTGGCTCGTCTGTGAGGGACATGTGGCCAGTTTGGAAATTCCTTTTTCAAAAAGCAATAGTGCCATATGATGGGCAATCATCACCGTAGATTTCATCATAGATTTTCTGAGCATTGTAGGCCTAACCCTTCAAATGCAGGAACTTAATCATGCTGCGTGCCTCAATTTTCACCATCTTTCAGGTTATGCGCCTACTGCCCATCTAGCGCCACCTGTAAAGAAAGTAAACATACTTATGAGACCATTTTTGGACCATAATGTACATAAGGACCAGTGATTACACTGACGAAATTTCATCGGTATAGCTCTTTCACTTCTGGTTGATGTCAAAAACTTTTGGATACCCCCTCGTATGTGCACACAGGTTGCAGGCATGACAAATTTTATGTATAACACGTATGCACGCTTCCGTTAACTTGCGTTTGTGTATACGCTACTGTCAAGGTGTGGATTCATCACAGATTAACAACGGTTGGCTCCTGTACAAAGGTATGGGAAGAGTTATTAAAATTGAGATACACATATTTTTGACCCACAGTTGATGTAATCAAAAATACAAATGAACCAACACAACATGTTCAGGTTAATGCCAGGCTACACTTTGGTGGTATGTCACTTTGGCTACAGGCAAGATTTAAAATGGAGCCTGAAGGCCACTTTGATTATTTAGTTTGATCCAAAAACGTGTGTTTCAGAATTAGAATGTTATGTACCTTTTGTATTTTCTTCTTTCAAAGTATGCAGTGCTATTGATAACCATGTTACTGTACACTACTAATCACTATGCTGCTTAATGCAGTCCATGACGCCAATGCATTGAGGTAGCTTTTTTGCAATCAACATCTTTAAGCATGCATTGTGTATACCCCCAGTGCTTACAACAAGTGAAACATCATGTTTGATACTGCATCCAGTGAAATGCACAGTGACCTGGTTGAGTGAAATTTGGAGTAATTTGGTCAACAATCCTTTAATAAAGTTTGTGAAGCATGGAGCCTGAACAAGGATTGATCAGCATATCAGATCCTGCATGCTGAGTATCCAAACCATTTAATTGTACGCCAGGCTAATGCCATGAGACATTTCAGCACATACATCTGATTCTGAACACATGTATAGTCCATAACACATGTGCAAAGAACCTATTGTTTTGCTGCTAGTTTAACTGCTCAAATTTTGGTTGCTCAGATTTAAAGATCTATACAAGTGGATATTCATACGTAGTGGTTAAGATCTAATTAACTGAATTGTCCAACACTCACCTCTGTTCCTGTAATGTTGCCTGAATCTCTGAAGCCCTAACCAATGATCTAGCAAACTTGAGATCAACAGATATTTGGGAGCTATACTCTGCTCCAAGTGTGTGAGATTCTTCACCAAATCTCTGTGCCTGTTTCAGAGAAAGAACAAATTATTAAAAAAAAAAAAATATGACCACTTTTTTTTTTTTTTTTACTTCTGGGGAATGACAAATTAATAAATATCTCAAACATTTACATAATTGTTCCGAGTTACTAGCGGTCTTTGTTGGGTGATGTATAGCTATGTATGCGATGATCGTGCTCACATTGGACCATTTGATCTTCTTCACAAATATCAAGATTTTTAACGAGCCATGGATGACCGTCTTGTGTATACTATGTACTCTACACAGTGGACAGTGGACACTCGACATTAATGATTACAGCATACCACTGTTTGCTGTTGGTGAACAATTAATATTATAATTGAAACTTTGCCAATCAAGGTTTTAAGGTGCTGTATTTGTGACAATATCCAAGATTTTAATAAAACAATGTGTCCTGTTTGTTGTTTAATTCATACGATCAAACACGTACACAATATTCATAACACTGTACGTGTATGACATACACGGGATGTTCATAACACATCGATCCGATCAACCTCAGTTACGGCCAATGTATCGACATGCATTGACATATCTGACAGTGAAAACATTGTGTGGGAAAAAATAAAAATTTCTTTTTTATGTAAATGTTACAATATTGTAAATTTGATTCATCTGTAAAAATAAATAATTGGTACTGTACCTGTCTTTCCACATGGTCTGCTGGCCAGTTGATGGTATGCCTAGTAATATTTTCATCATAAAATTGGATTAGACTTGGAGAAATGGTGGCTGTGATAGGTTTCAATGGAGCACTAGCTAGTGCTGCAGCGATTGCAGCAGGAGACTTATGCGGCGTTGTCACCTGCCCGGATTGACTTGACACACTATGAGTTGGGCTAAGTGATTTTCTGTGGAAAGTGAAAAACAAGTAGAAAATGAAGAGCATATTTAAATTGTTTTATGATCTGCGGGGTTTCTTGGAAAATACAAAACATTAATTTCCAAGTCGTGTTGAAATCTCAGAGATCATATTATGCAATAACGACAGTGGGTCTTTAGTCACATCAGCATCGCATTGTCAAAGTTGAATTTAACATTCTGCTTCAACATCTGCTGCTATTACAAAACTGTGAACTTTCACTGGCTAGTGGCTATTCTTCGACAGATTTAACAATGAAAAACAAACCACCATCTATCTGCTTTATTATCACAAATATGGCTTTTATATTTTCTTTCTTTACTGTATTGCCTGACATTTTCACTGATGATAAAGAATTTGAACAAAACAATTGAATAACAAAAGCCATTGTTGACCTTACCTGGACGATGTAGGACTAGCTTGGGGAGGTCTACTATCTTCATCTACATTTTTAGACTGCTGCTGCTGATCATCTTGCCTTGTACCTTCTCCTTGTGTTGATACTGTTGCTACCGCCACTGCATTCTGTGTCGCCTGTGAAACACTCGTCGCTAGCGATGGCTGCGTATGCTGCTGTTGAGTTTGGCTAGAGCTGGACTGCTGCTGCTGTGATACAGGTGTAGACATCTGCGCTTTGGGGGATGGCTCTGGGTGCGATGGGGCGGGTGATGAAAGGTCAGATACTGACTCTATGGACATGGGGGATTGGTTAGATAGTCCTGGACACAAAGCAAGTAATAACAAGTCATTAATCAATAGAAAAGAACCATGGCAAACTGACATCGTGAAATAAATTTAAATCATGAAACTTTTTTGTATGTATGTCAACATTTGTCTATTTTTCCCTGAACGTTATTCTTTGAGAGTCATCTTTTTCACACAAATTTTATGTCTTGGTTTTCTGCTTCAACTACCTAAAATTCACTTGGCTTTGTGATCAATTTGGTAAGCGATGAAAATTTATAATTTGGTTCACCTCAAGTTTGGTAGTGACGTATGTGCGTATTTCGTTTGCCTAAGCAGTGAATCGCGCGCGTCAAGTTAATAACGCAAAGTGTACACTCACGCGCACAAGAGCGATTTGCCGGCACGCTTGCGGCGCAATCGCGAAAAAGCATTGATGTCACTACTGAACATGAAGTGAACCAAAGTATAGTTGCTTTTTCATACTAAAAAAGTAGAACAAACAGGATTTGTTAACCAAGACATCAATTACCCTTACACATCAAACAATTTTTTCTCCAAGTCTGTGTCTCCTTGACAAATGCAATGGCATGTGCCCAAGCTCAATACACTCTATTGGATGTGACAACTTATTGTATCCAACTACACACCCTGTTTCGGTCTATAATATGGCATTTTTGCCATTAATTTGATTAAAAGACTAACAACAAATCAATAAACTTACTTTCATGAGCCCCATCCGTTTTGTCTCCTTGCTGTACAAGTGGATGTGACCCTTGGTTCTGATGCTGGGATGATGCATTTTTATGATCTAGCGAAGGCGAGTGTGATGATTGGAATAATCTCTGCGCTGATGATGGTGGGTGAAGGCTATGGCTATGTTGATTATGGTGAATGTGTGTTTTGGGGGTTACATTTAGTGGTGATGCAGTGACTGGTCCGGGTGACGGTGTCCCCTGCACTCGTGGAGAATCTGTTTCAAATGTCAAAAAATATCCAAGATCTTAGTATATATAATGGAACTGGTGGAATCTGACACACATTAGTTGGTATATGTATGTAGATTATAGATATAAGACTTACTCCAATAGTAGCCAGGACTTTTCTAATCATCAAGACTTGTTTTTTACATCTCTGAAATGGTTGATGTTTCTTATCATGGAAATGGAAAAAATATGATCCCCTCATCAAAAGCCAAAATATACCTTCCTTAGTCTAGAACTTTTAGTTCACACGGAGCCCTCTTTGTTAGTGCTATTCATCATCCCAAGTTGTCTTGTATGTGATCATACAAACTTATTCCTAAACATATTTTATTCATGTATATACTACTAAATACCAAAATCAAATAACATTGTTGGAAACTGATACATAAACTTCTCCCACAGTATTTGTTGTCCTGCTTGTTCATGCAATCCAAATATCACATCAACAGTCAACACTGAATCAATACAGTCCCAAAATGGTTATATTTTATGCACATAATCCTACAAATCTATAACTAGTTTTTCACATTGGGTGGACCCCCTATGGAACATCTCCCCCCTCCACCCCTCAGATGCTGGCCACTGTGATATTGTTTTGACAATTTTGTCAAATGTTGCCCCTACCCCTAAGTTATCTTGGCTCCTTTTTTTGGAAAAATCCTGGCTACACCACTGCTGATGATGCCATATATCCAAGTTGTGAAGGATTGTTTGCTCAAAGACTCCACACTTAAATGTAGTGAGCATAATGTCACTTAGCTTAGCTGATCTTACAGTGGAACAGATTGTTGTACTTGTCACACCTAAAATTTATCTTATGATAACAACATTCATATTCAACAACATGGGATTGCTATGGGCTGTGGTATCGCTAATTGTTGTTAATTTATACATGGAGAAATTTGGCCAGCAAGTGCTGAGTACCTGGGGAAAGCACTGAAACTGTGGCTTAATTTTGTTGATGACACTTTCATCATTATACAAGCGAAGTCGATTCGTTCTTTGACTATATATTATTTACACTGGAAGAATGAAATGAAACAAATTGCCATTTTTAGACTGAGTAAACCTGAACTGTGTCTGTGACGGTTCACTCGGAGTCTCAGATCCCAGTCTCAGATAAAATCAACACATCCCTTCAGTTGGACTCCCATCTAGACTTCAAAGCCACTAACATGTACAGGGAAATTATGTTCACATCAAATACAACCCTGTAACAATCCAATCTTGTTTACAGAATCACCTGCGCTGCCCATGACTGCGGTAAATCCTATGTTGGCAACACTACATAATCTCCAAAGGCAAGACTGAATCAATACCAGAAAATTCAACCTCCAACTACATTGTAAATGTACAAAACTGTTTACAACCCATTGTAATTGTGATCAATTGGCTAAGGCAAAAATTAAGATTTTCTTTAAATTTAAATGTTATACATGTAGCTCTTCTGTAGATTACTAAACTGACAATTTTGTTTCAATCAGACATTCGGTTCTGGAGATATGGCCTATCAAAATGGCATGAAAGCAAGAAGTTGCCAATATTTTTGACAAATCCAGATAATTTTCTAATTATATAGGCCTACATTGTATGCATGAATTATGCAAAGTAAAGTTTTTACAATTAAAAGAGCTCTGGTACCAAGGCATGGTACATGGGTAAAAACAGAACACTAGTGAGCAATGAAAACCCATGCATTTAATTTCTTAATATGTTATTTATAATTATAAAATCTGACCTTGTTACACTCAGGAAATTGTTTTTGTTACCGGTACTTAATCATTTGTTTTGATATGAAAAAAGGACAAAATTTTTCACTTTTTTAGTTTTTGCCATTTTTGCAGGCAAATACTGGCAAAAACTGTCTCTGCCAAGTGGTTAAAGCCACGGTTTTTCCACCTTCGGCAAAAACCTGCGAACCCTGACCCTAATTAATTATGCAAATGGAAATTTGCCAAACGCAACCATACATGTAGCTTTGCATTTTATGTGTAATATTCCATGTACCAAGTTTCAGTATCATACCTCTTTTAATTGTATTTGCATAGTTCAAATTATCTGGTAACACTGCATGCCAAAAATAAAGAAAATAAAAAGAAAGTTGTTGCCAACTTCTTGGTTTCGAGCCATTTTGACAGACCATATTTTGGTAACCAAATGTCCGATTAAAATAACATTTTCGGTCCTGTAATCAGGAGAGCATGGACTTTCCCATTAGAAAAAAATCTATATACCGTAACCACCCGGGTATACATGTAAGCCCACCTTCGGCTATAAGCCCACCCCCTATTTTTCAAAGCATTCTGGGAACAAGGGTGCACTCAGGTATAAGCCCAGTACTTAATTTTGACCAAGTTCTTAAATCAAATCAATGCTTTGCTCTCATATTTAAGAACAAATATAAAAAATATCAGTTGATAATTAACATTCCACACTTATAATTTTAAGAGAGTTCTTAAATCAAATCAATGTTTTGCTCTCATATTTAAGAACAAATATAAAACATATCAGTTGATAATTAACATTCCACACTTATAATTTTAAGAAATTGACATAGAAGATAGAAATTACTGGTACATTAGGCATATATGCAATGGGGTGATAGTTCTTATTTTTAAATTCAAGCACTAGCCCTTCCCCGGTTATAAGCCCACCCCCATTTTTGAAGTGAAATCTGCCATCTGGGGGGGGGGGTGGGCTTATACCCGAGTGGTTACGGTACATCCAAAAGTGCTACCTAAATTTAGAAATACTTGATCTGCTAGATGACAAAGACCATTCAGTATGACTTTCTCAGAGGATTTGCTTCCTGTACAGGGTAGGCCTAGGTAAGTTTCCAAAAACACAGCCATCTTGCTTTACTTGACCTCAGATGACTTTTTAAAATGTTGGCCATCTTTAATATGCTTATCATTACATTACGATACATTACAAATTACCTAACATTACATTAATTACACTTATGGACAGTAGTGCTGTGGTCGACATGCCTTATGTCGACATAATGTCGACGTCGGCACGTATCCCGACACATGTCGACATCAAAAAAATATTCTTTAAAAAATATAAATTTTTTTTTTTTTTTTAATTTTCAAAAAATATTTTTGGCCAGAAAAGCAAGTTATAGGCCCAAAATTACTTGTTATTCAAGGTTGGAAACCAGAGAAATACTGCTACTAAAAAAAAAAAAAAAAAAATGCCAAATTTTTTTTACAAAGTTGGATAAATTTGTATATTTTGATTACCTTTGCTTCTATTGAACAGTCAGGACACATTGTATTAGTATGCATTGCTAGCTGTTCAATAGAAGCAAAAGTAATTAAAATATACAACTGCATCCAACTTGGTAAAAAAAAGTTTTTCTCTGGTTTCCAACCTTGAATAACAAGTCATTTTGGGCCTATAACTTGCTTTTCTGGCCAAAAATATTTTTTGAAAATTAAAAAAAAACATTTTTTTTTTTTTTTTTAAGAATTTTTTTTATGTTGACATACTGTCGACGTCGGTATATCGAATTATATCGACATGTCGACATTAAAAAACGGTGCCGACCACAGCACTAATGGACAGTGCCATTTCCAAAAGTCATCATTGCAGTACATAAATACCACAGCATAAGAATACCAACAATGAGAAATTTAAACAAACTACATGTACTAAACAACACAAAATTAATATACAGAAAACTTGTGAACTGTGTTTTCAGTACACTTTTAAAACTGTCAATGATAGGTGCTTCACCAATGCGGCCCAGAAGATCGTTCCATTTAGGGAAGGCCTTTGCAACAACAAATGCCGCATTCACCTATTCATGAATATTCATGAATAAGCAAGTACATGTACTATGTACTGCTGAAGAGTGAAGCAAGCATCAGGGCTAACATTCAATTTTAAATCTAGAACAAATTCAATGCAGGAGTATAAATTTGAATTACAGACAAATGTCTACAACAAGGTGGCAGCAACAGTGCTAAACCGATGATTAAAGATGTGGGTGTAACCTTGAACTAAATAAGCTGATAAGAATATCAGATTAAGTGACACAAGTTAGTAACTTACGAGAAAATATATTCTTCATAATGTTTTTCAGTATGAACACTTCTCAAACATTATAATAGGGGGAAAGTTCGTAAATTGATTAATTGAGGCTTATGGGATCATGAATCAAGTTTGCCTTGTGTTTTGCTGTATTTTGTATCATTACTTTGCAATAGAAGAACAATAATTGATTTTATCAATAAACACTATTAGTTCAAGTCAAGCACTGAGTAGTTTTGAGTATGGGTGCTATAAAATATATCAATGTATATCATTATGATATATTCTGTTCAACCCAGTGTTCAACAAGTCAAGTGGTAACATTTTATATGATCTTTTTTCTATTGAATTTCCTGTGATGAATAGGTTGGTCTGCAGTGGATGAATACCTCACTACCTCAGCAACACGGTTGGAAGTGACTCGGATGATGAAAGAAAGAAACAGAAGCTCAAGCAAGAGTGGCGCATAAGAAACGGGCCAACAAAGTATGTCCTCAACGAAGCATAAATTCCAGGGCATGCCAAAGTACAGTCAGTGTTTGGGCCCAGCGCTAGTTCTGAGCTTTTTCTTTGACTTACAATACAACCATACATATATTGTTGCTTACAGCCGCACACATTAAGGTCCAATATATGGTCCAATACAAACAGATATCTCTTTTAACAGTGACAAGTCTGGTCATTAGAAAGAAACTGCGGACAATCTAGTCAAGTGTAGCTAAGTCAGATATAAGTGATAACATCATCCAGTGGCAGCAACAGTGTGTGTGTGTCGTGGTATAATTCTTCATACCAATCATGTACTGCATAGCTCTTACTTGACGCAGCGAATTGAACAGTGTCCAATGAATGGTCTAACATAAATATGCATTCAAATCACCAGAAATTGATTGGTTGAATATATTTTGATGCTTGCTCATGGTCAGTTTTTCATAAAAGTACTCCTGAAAAGATCTATTGCCTTACAAATGTTGAACATATTTCACAGCACCCTTTACTTTTTTTATATACTACCACTAACTGTAATTCTTTTGTGACCTCCTTCCACGAAACCTAGAAAAATTATGACATTAGAGATTCAAAATGTTGACAATTCACACATTTAAACTGACCAATCCTTAGTCTATTGAGAATTAATTTTGCTCTTCAAAATTTCTTTGATTCATGGCAAATTTATTGGTTTAGGTCTATTCTCTGGCTGCTTTTAAATTTTTTTTTTATCTTGTGGAAGAAGGTTACATCTTTTAGTACAAAAAGAAATAAGCAACAATAATAATCTTAAAATAACAATACACTAAGCTTTCATTTCAGATTTTAAACCATTCTTCAATCTGCGCCTTCATTACACTTAAAACAATTACCCTTATTACAAATTAACAATTTAAACAATAAAAATTTCAAGTTACTTACCAAGTTTTTCATTTTTTGAGCTTGGATGATTTGGTACTTGTGGTACAAGTGACTTAAGCCTGCCATACATATCTGTAGCCAGAGATAAACTACTTCCACCCATGATCTGTAAACCACCACTACCACCATGGCTTGGACTAGGGCCTGAGCCAGGGCTCCTAAGATCTTTATTTCCTTCATGTTCTGTTCTATTTCCATGACCCCCATCACTATGTGGATAATGTTGTTGGTGGTGGTACTGAGACCTTCCATATGGTGATTGTGTAGGTGTGGAGGTACTTGTGGGGGTAGATCTAGATGGGGTACTTCTAGGGTGTCCATGACCACCACTATTGTTGTTGTTACCTGTAGAGCTGCTACTACTACTACTACTTGTTGTTGTTGATGATTTGTTACCAGAGCTACTGGTATTTGAAGGTCTATCATGTTGGCGTGATCCACTATAATAGTCATGTTGTTGACGCGATGACACACTGTGGGATTCATGCTGGTGCCGGTCCGAACTGCTGTGTTGTGACTGTGAGTGATGTTGGTGAGATGTTGGTCTGTCTCGACTGGAGTCACTGGAATGCTTCTCATTGGATGCTGTTGAAGTTAATTACAATTAAAAATGGACATTAATCTTCTGAGAGCATGTGTGTTTTTGTACAGAGATTGCTAAGTTCACACAAACTGCAATAATTTTGTATGTATTGGCAGCATACCAATGTGGTCCACTGCCATTCATTTTTTATGGCACACTGACAAAATATGTTCATGGGATGTTGTCAGCATAATTCACAAATACAATGTTGTAGGTCAGCAATTTATACAGGTGGTGAACACAACAACAAAATTAATACATCAAGGTGCAATAATAATGACTTTCGCTGCAAATTTTGGATCCGAACTGTTTGTACTCCATGTGACACCATTTTTGTTCATTACATCAGTTCATTTAAAAAGATGACCTCAAATGGCTTTTAACCTCAGTAACTTTGTAACTTTCAACACCACCATTACATGATTGAACAGATTCATCAGGATCGGTATAGTAAACTGGTTAAAAAAGTTCTTAGTACCTGATCCAGAATTTTAAATGGATAAAGGAGGCTATAGAAATAAGAAAGAGGAGGGGCACCACCATGAACAGAGACGAAGGACAGTACCAACTATCTCACATATTTGATGAGTTTCTGAAACAGAGATAAAAAAAATCCCTTGGAGGAAAACCAACTGGCAACTCCAAGATCAACGCTGGAACTACTTCTAGCGTCGGTTGTCAGTAGCAGTCACTACCCATCAAGTGTTGATAAAGACAACAGGTGTTGTTGAAACGTACACAAGTAAGTGAAAATTCTGGATCAGATACAAAGAACTTTGTTAACCAGACCACCATTACATGAATGTTCCCATATTGCGGCTGTGCCCAAAAGTTTGGTTGCAATTGCATTTGAACTGTTTGTATGTGAAATTGAACCAAATGACTTCAATAAAAGTGTTTACTGACAAACTGGCAGATACACAAATCATGCTGCCATAAGGTCTTCAGTCAACTTCAGAATCAATTCATTTTCCCATTTAACTCAATGATACAGTTTAGTTGGAGTATCAACTTTAAAAACAATGATATAAGTCCCAATTCTAAAACAGTGCTCAGCAAAATTGACCAAGGTATCAAATAAAAGGGCAGAAGAGAAACTCACATTTAGCTTGGCTGGAGTCGGCAGTCTGTACAGGTTTTGGTGAATCCTTAGCGGATAACTTCTCATTTGCATTGACAACTCTTTGAAGTCTTTCTCTGCAAGAAAATAAAACAATTGACATCCTGAAATCTCTACCTGGGTCCATTCTGATGTGATTATCATGTCATGATTATACTTTGATCAATGTCTCCAGCATACAATGTATAGTGGCAAAACCTAAATTGATATTTGGCAATGGCATCTTCAAGCTTGAGTGCTACGAAGGTTTGTGCATGAAGCTTTTAACATACATTATCAGCACAACTAATTATACACAAAATACATACACATGGAATGATCTGGAGCTACAATATTTGTATTGAGGCTCGCAAAATACGCTGTATAAATCCCTTGTATATATTATTCTATTACCCCCACGACCCATTATTCAAAATCGCGCACTGTGATTTGTTGGAACGCGTCACGTGACGGACCATTAATTAGCGATAGTGTCAAGGGCAACAAACTTTATGTTCTTATATCATCACAGCGCACAGCACATCTGCTTATGAAGGGGAGAATGGAATGCCAGGGGTGTGTTATTATATGTGCATACCTGCTTATAGAGGAGAATGGAATGTTAGGTTGTGTTATTGCAATGTGCATACGCTTTGGCTACGTGTAGGAGCTACACCTTGAGGTAAACAACTTGATATATTTGGGCAAAAAAAAATGTTATATTTTCTCTTTAAATTGCACTATTTTGTGGTAATAGAATAGAAATAAAGGGTGCAGCATTATCCTTTACACCCAAACAATGTGTCCTCGGCAGTAAAATCGTTTAAATAATGGGTTCGGCTGCGCCTCACCCATTATTTACGTTTTAAAAGCCTCGGACACATTATTTTCGTGTAAAGGATCATGCATTACCCTTTATTTCTTAATTACTTTTCTTGTTCAACATACCTCTCAATCCATTCCTTTGGCTTCTCCCATTGTGAGACTTCTGTTTTACAGTTGTAATAATATTTCTTTTTCGATGAACTAATGTGCTCAGACCATTCACTTGCCTTTGCCAAAATCTGAAATGAAATCAGTCACAAAATAATTAAGTGCACTAAACTTTATTACCTACATATGGCGGTATTGGAATCGTGATTGCAGCATCTCTGGTCATTTCATGAAATTTTACAATGTGTGTGTGCCAGGTGGTAAAACACATCATACAGGCAGTCCACATTATTTAAAACTGACATAGGACATAGAACATTAATAACTACATATTTTGCAGTTCTTGACATTAATTATACATTGTAGGCACTATAATGTATAATGAAAGACAGAGATAAAAAGACTAGTTCGCATCTGAAATTCTGACAACTAGACAGAAAATGCCGTATTGCGCAGGTCGGCAACCAATCACGGCGCGCCTTTGCCCTGACGTCAGACGCGATTTAGTCATTTTTATCTCTGTCTTTCATTATAATGGAATTGCAGACATGCCAATTGTCACCCCTCCACCAAGCCACTTCAATATAGTTCTGAGAAATCATGCTCACAAGCTCAGAGGGATGGGCGGACAGATAGATGGCACAACAGACTGATGGACAACCAGGAAAAATAATGTCTCTGGTAGAGGCATAAAAAAATTAATTCCACGAGGTTGGAAACTTACTGTTTTGATATGCCTTTCATGGCTGCTTTGGGGATCACTAGGATGAGAGTTTGACCCTTGATGAGTCTGGTTCGACCCTTGATGAGCCTGGTGGTTAAATGTGTTCTCTGCAGGAGAAGTACTTGAACCTGTAAACACACACAAAAACAAGGCAACATGCATTTATCATAATAATAAAGATTTATATGTAAGGAAATACATTTTGAACAAAATGCTACATGATGGTACAACTCACCGACTCCCCTCATATCATTTTCAAAGAAGCTGAACCCTTAAACTTGAAAATGATTCAATTTAAAGGGCAGGTCTACAGCAAAAACAACATCATATCATTGGCAAGCTAATATTATGAGGGCAATGAAAATGACTCCTTTTTTGAGAAAATAAGACGTTTAAAATTGATATTCCGCAAAAACCAACTTAAACGGTGAGTTCCTTCGAACGAGACAGATTTGGCCTAGAAAACTGGTGACGTCATGAAATGAGATGTGCCCGCTGTGAGAAAAGGGACTATAAACGCTCTCAATGGACAGAATGTATACTGTTGCTGTTCACAGAAAAAAAATCCAAATTAATTATTACAAATTTCATGGTTTTTAAACATATGGATAAAATCAGCTGCTTCTTTTTTATATATTAGACAATTGTGATATTACAATTCATATGTATATCAATATCATGAGAAATATTAGGCCTAAAAAATAAATACATAATTTGAGCTTAGAATTTCATCTGAGACTAGCATATAAACCGTGTTAGTCCACAACTCATGTATCTGATTTCCCTGTATATTGCAATGCTATAGTTTCAGTTGGATGAAATATTACAAAGCAAACGCATAGTAACAATTACTTTGTGGGCTTTGTTCCCAAAAGAGAATAATAGCGTGCATATTGTTATGGTAAGTGATAGTACAACTCATTGTTGCTAATGTCAAACTTGTCAAAGTGATTGTGATTGTATGATGAGAGCACAATAAAATTGCAACAAGTGTTAACTTGTAATGTAATAATTATTCTCTTCGAATAGAGATAAACTTGTTTTTGCTATAGACCTGCCCTTTAAACAAAAAATGTTCTTTGACAATCATTACAAAATACTGACAAATTTGAGGGGAACTTTACCTCAAAAACAGCCAAAAAGATGTGACTGTCAATTGGCCACTTTGTCTTGATTATTCAGCAGCCTAGAGGGCAATCAGGGCTGGACTTAACACATCTCAGTACGACAGCAACTTAGCTCACTTCCGGTAATTTTTACCAGCGTGACCTCTGCTGTTACGTAACGCAATGTTGAAAATCAGGTGGCAAATACAGGTTTTCAGAAAACATCAAAAAATGGAATACACGAGTCGCTCCTCCTTCCTTTCCATATTGAACCCATAGATAAGATATGAAACATGAGTATAAGGCAAAGAATAATGTGTAAAAGTTGAATTATTGTGGAAAAAATGAATGCTTTTGGTGCGCGAAGTAGCCTAAAAAATGAGAGAAAATGCATGTCACGATCACTAAAATGGTTATATCTGGTCAATTCCAAGCAACCTCGCCCAAATTGTCAAAATTTAAAAATCAAGTCAAGTATGTGATTTTGGTCTCATATTGTAGCTAAAAACCTATATATTCTGAAAACATACTTTTTTAGGAGGAAATGGTGTCCATTGTTAGAAAAACATCCTAATTTGCATAAATTTGCATATTCTTGACTGGTAAAAGCAGCAAAACTAAAAACACAGCAACTGCTCTGTACTGTAAAATTTTGGAAACAAATTATGCATGTGAATATAAAGTTTATAAGTAGCTCAAAATATAAACACCAGAAATTTTCAAATTTTATAACGTGTAGCTTAATCAGCATTGTTTGAGTACCAATTTTACGATTAAAAGCATCATTCCGCAACGCAAAAGTATCATTTATTACCACTGCAATTTTAAAATAAGGTTGATTTTCATTGAAACTAGAATGCAAAGCAAATTTATTCATCCCTATCTAATGACCCAAAAATAATTTTCAAAAAGTCTAATTTATGCGGTAACTAACCAATTAAAGTTGCATCATTCCATAGCGTTATGGAATGATGCATAATTCATAATCGCCCGCTTGAAAAAAAAAATATTCACAATTTTGGGTTAGAACTTTCTGAAATGCATTGCACAGAATTATCTTTGCAGTAATTGATGTTTCAGCATTGCCTGAACCATTGTAAGTGACATAACTCCACAAAAAACCCTGCATCATTCCGCAACGCCATAAGGATTCATGGATTGCAAGGATTTTTGCTTTAAATTTACGATAAAATAAAAACAGTGATGATTATTTCTTGATAGATGGTGATAGTTGTTATGTTACATCCTATGGCTAACACCCAGTACTAAATTTCACTTCCAAGAATTTTAGACTAGCAAAATGTTGACATAATTTTAGTTTCAAAATGTGACCATGCAACACAAGTTATCTGATTTAAAAAAATCGGTGATAAATATTTTTGGATAAATATTGATATTTGTCAGCTAACGTAAGTAGCCAAGTATATAAAACACAATTTACTTAAATTTATTGATCTATTTATTTTTATTTTCAAACATGGACTGCTTTTCATTTTCTATTGTATTTTACACACAGCATCATTCCATAGCGCTCCTTGCATCATTCCATAACGTGACCTAGTGTCGGAAAATTTGGCATAAAGAGACGATGCCCAAATTTTTTTAAATCGATACTGACAATTGTCAGTTTACATCCTAAGCTTTAGATTAAGTGGCAAATTTAATATCTCAGATTACTAAACTCACAGAGTTTGTCAAAAATATTTGAGTGCAAAAAATACTGGTCCCGTGCGCATCATTCCGCAACGCGAACTTTGCATATGCAAATTAGGAAATTAGGTGGTTTGGAAAAGTTTCTCCTACCTTAATCATTCACTAACCAAAAATACTTTAACATTATGCTATTCACCTTGTGCTGTTAATACATATTAGTCCCAAACAAAAATGTTTGGTAGACTCATAACCGGTGCGATCTTACCTTTCCGATGTTGATTAAGATACTTCTTGCATCGATCCCGAGATGCGGAAAAACCAATAGTCATTTTGTCCCACATAAATGAATAAATAACAAAAACCCCGATCCCCGAGTGGACTCACCCATCTGGTGACGTCACACACGATAATCATCCCTTATCCGACTTGGGCAGCCCCTACTCGCCAAACTTATAGGGGCGGCGGGGTCCGGGATAATCAACATCGAAAGGTAAGATCGCACGGTTATGAGTCTACCAAACATTTTTGTTTGGGACTAGACTCAGTACACCGTCGATCTTACCGCTTCCGATGTTGATTAAGATACTTCTTGCATCAACATCTGAAAGATCGATCTAGCAAGTAACCGACGGATGGAGGTACAAGATTGGCCAGCATCTGATAAGGATCGGGAGTGGGTAGCATGGTAATCGCGAGGTCAAACTATTTCCCCCCCTCACGGCCGGGAAACAGAAAGACTACGTGAACAGACAAAAACCCCTGAACTGAAAGTGCAGTGGTTAAGAATAGAAACACTGGTTCTTACCATGTTGGAATTCTGATTGTCCATAAAACACCTGATACCCAACCACCATGTTATCTCCCCAGAACAGCCCTGGTGAACTTATCGCCTGGTCGTTGGTTTACGCTTTTTGTAGTAAACCGTGGAAAAGGACGACGGTTCTTCCAGGACACAGCCTGACAAATCTCTTCAATGGGGACCCCCTATGGTAGGCCCACGATGATGAGATAGATCTGGTTGAGTGGGTCTTGGGGCGAAGCGTCTTTTGTCGCCCGAGTCCACTAACACCTGGACCAGCCACCGTGCCAGAGTCTGCTTAGCGGCTGGACCGTGCGGTTCTCGTGGGTGATAAATAAGCGGTCATGAGCCCCTCTTAAGGTTTGTGTTCGGTCAAGGTAGTGCTGTAGCGCCCTCACCGGGCACCACAACCTGTCTTCGGCTATTGACGAACCCTGCCCAATACTGGGTAGGAAGAGGGGCGAGTGTCGGAATGTACTTCGCTCATTTTTTGCAAGGAAATCCGGGCGAAGAAACAGCGTCGCTCCGTTGTTAGTAAATACGGAGGCTGACTTTGAGACTGCGTGCAACTCCGAGCAGCGCCGTCCGAAAACGCCAGAAGAAAGGCCGCCTTAAGAGTGACGTATTTAAGGGTCGCTTTTGACAGGGGCTCAAAAGGGGACCCTTAATATACTCCAAGACTGTGTTGAGGTCCCATGGAGGGACCACCTTCCTTGCCGGCGGGCGCTCGTTGAACATACCGTCGAGAAGAAGACTTAGGGACCCATCTGAATTGATAGTCGACCCGTCTTCAAATCCCGATGAATCGAGAGAATGGCTGACTTATAGTTGGCTATCGTTGCCTGCTGAAGTCCTGACCTGAACTTTTCTGTCAGAAAATCTGCCACTAGAGGCACAGGGGCTCTAGTGGGAGATGTATTGCTCTCATCGCACCATGCGTAGTAGGGAGCCAAACGCTGACTATACGTGCGGAGGGTAGACTCTCGTCTACCCCGGCGATGAGAGAAGCAGCCTCTGATGAAAAGCCTCCCTCCGCCGCACGTTCCCTGATAAGGGCCATGCAGCTAACTGCAGGTGCTCTAGTGGTAGACTTGGTACCTCTCCTCCGGGCATCCGGAGTAGATTTGGTAACTCGGGGAGTACTCGCGGCTGTGCCGCTAGTAGATCCACCATCGGTCGAAACCACAGGTGTTTCGCCAGAACGGTGCTATCAGAATGACGTTGCAATCCTCCCTCCCGATCTTGGTCACCACCCTTGCGAGCAGTGAGATCGGGGGGAAAGCGTAAGCAGTCATTCCTCCCCAGTCTCCGGACAGAGCGTCCACGGCGAATGCCTGGGGGTCTGCGACCCTCGAGCAGTACACCGGCAGCTGATGATTTCGATGAGATGCGAACAAATCTATCGAGGGGTGGTACATCACCTCGAAGATCGCTCTGGGCGACCTGCGGAGCAAGGGACCATTCTGTAGGTCCCGACACCTTTCCTCGTGACAGATCGTCCGCGAGGATGTTGGTGACTCCGCTATGTGCATCGCTCTCAACGTAATCTGCCTGGCCTTGCACCACCCTATCAGGCGTAGTGCGTGCAGGCACAACCGTGGTGACCTGGTGCCCCCTTGTCTGTTGAGGTAGGCCACCACGGTTGTGTTGTCTGTTTGGACAACGATATGAGATCCACGATCACCTTCTCGAAATGCTGGAGAGTTCTCTCCACTGCCCAAAGTTCGAGAAGGTTGATATGGAACTCCGTCTCCGTGGCCGACCATAGGCCCGAGACTGAGTCCCGTGGATGTGGCCCCCAGCCCAGCTTTGACGCGTCCGGTCGTCACTGCGTGACCTTTTCACCGCTGGTGCAGGAAACCTGACACCTTGAGTCAAATTGGGCTGATGGGTCCACCACCAGAGTTCCTCTCGCGCGATCTCCGACATCGGAACCGCGAGGGATATTGGGTGACGACTGGGCCTGTAAAAGGCTAGAAGGTGTAGTTGTATAGGCCTCATGTGAAATCGGCAGGACGCTACGAGGTCTACCATACTGGCCATAAGGCCCAAAACCTTCATCCATGCCACAGCGGTGCTCCCTCTGACTCGCCAAGAGTCGGGCACACCTCGCCATGTTCGTCACCCTCTCGGGTGAGGCGCCGCGATCCCTCCTTGAGGTTGATCTGGGCCCCTAAGAAGAGTGGTGTCTGCGACGGGACCAAATTGGCTTTCTTGACGTTGATCCGAAATCCCAGGTCCCGCACCGTACGAACTACTAACTCCACGAGACACTGTGTCTCCAGTGGGGTGCGTCCGTAAATGAACCAATCGTCCAGGTAGCAACACATGTTGACTCCCCTGCGCTTCAGGTACGCTGCCACCGCCTGACCAGGAGTGTAAACACTCTGGGGAGGTGGACAAGCGAATGGCAGGCATCGAAACTGGTAAGTTTGACCCTGTACCTTGAAACGTAGAAACCTCTGATCTTGAGGTGCGATCGAACATGCAGATATGCGTCCGAGAGATCTAGCGATGCCGCCCACATACCCTTGATGGGGCAGGCTAGCACCGGCGAGAGTCTCCATTCTGAACCTCTTGGGCCTGATGAACTCGTTCAACGGCTTGAGGTTCAGAATGAACCTCAGTCGCCGGTCTTCTTTGGAGCCAGAAAAAAGTGCTCCAAAACCCCTTGGTGAAAGGGGGTAGACCGAACAATCGCTTGCTTCGTGAGAAGCTGAGTGACCTCTGACAGTAGTGCCCGACGCTGGGGGCCGTCTGGCGGCACTACCGTGGACCTCTGAATCGTGCTGTAACCCCCACTGACCACTGACAATACCCAGGCGCCCGGTGAGATGGCATGCCATCTCTGGGCGTAATGCACTAAGCGGCCGCCCACAGGGGGAATCCCCTGTGGGTAGTCCAAGGCCTGCCGGCATGGACTGTCGACCGCCGTGCCCTCAGGACCGATCTGGTTTGCCACCCTTAGAAGAACGGCTCTTCTTAGGGGGGCTTGCCATCGATCCAGCACTACTCTTGCGCTTCCCAGTTTTTTGGGAGGTGCTGGAGTAGCCTCGGGCTCGGGTGTAGTCTGTGGTGCTGGCGTCCTGCTGAAGCCGGAGCTGGCGCTGAAGAACGCTTAGAAGACTTCTTCTTCTTGTGCTTCTTCTTCGCCTTACTGCCCTTCCCCTTGGTCAGGGCAGCCTCTGACTTCTTCAGAGTGCTCTCATTGGTGGCCTTCTTTGCCCGGTCCTCTACCGTGGCGCAAAAGGCCTGTCCAAAGAGTAGCCCCTGTCCCACCGAGTCTGACTTCTTCATTGCTTCAGCAAAGTCGGAGCCGTAAGTTGACTGGAGGGACAGACAGGCATTCTCCGGCGAGATGACATCCTATGGGCTAGGCCCATAGAACTCTCGTTGAGGTTAGCTGTTAGCACCGCTAACAGATTAACCTCATGGGAAGAGTTCCGACGCGTTGCCCGTGGTCGTTAAGCTACCTTCCTACCGAGGTGCTCGGCAAGCGTGGTAGCGACGCTAGAGACTCTGATAAGCGAGCGTGCTCGCTTATCGATGAGCTTTAGCTCCTCCTCCCACTGGGGGGAGAACGACCCGTGCGCCTTGGCCGCTAGCGGCAGGCGCTTGGCAACGTCTGGATCCCTGTCAGGGACCCTGAGGTAGGTTTCGTAGTCCTCCTGCGAAACACGCAGTGGAAACGCGTGCAAGCACGCTGCGTCAAGCTCCAGCGAGCCTGACAGCCCTCTGAAACCTACCCTTGAGGTCCGCCGGGGAATGCAAGTGCGGGCGACCCTTGTGTGGACGCCAGCTAGCTGGGCATCCTACTGAAAAAGATGCCCTGGTCCTCCTGAACGGACTCCTCCTGAGAGAAAGCCAGGCCCAAACCTTGGGCCACACGGCTCATCACCTCAGCGGTGTCCGCAGGCAGACCATTGCTAGCGAGTTCCTCACGGGGAAGCGGGGGAAGGATACCTGAAGCTACCTGCACAGCCTCATCAGACTGTGAGTCGCTACTGGTTTCATCTTCCGACTCCTTTCCCTCGCTTTCAGACTCTGACTCACTCTCTGATGAGGAAGAGATCTGACGACGGGCATCTGAAGGTGGACAGGGAGGTGTCGCCACCGTGTGGCTAGCCAACTGAACACCAGCAGAAGAGGGAGTACTCCCGCCAGACCCCGAGATGCTAGCCATAGCACCCGGGATCCATGACGCTCTCGCTGCTGTCGCCCTAGCCATAGCAGCGTCGGCCTACCCTGAGCTGTATCAGGGTTAGCCACTCGCCGCCCAGTCTGGGTAACAGCTGGTGGTACTGCTTGCCCATCGCTAGGCGGCACTTGCCACGGTGCTAGACCGTGGAAGAAACCACCCTGCGGCGGATACCACGGGCATACCCTGTCGGTAGCTGACCCTGAAAGGATCCGCCACCAGGGAAACCCCATGGAGCGGCAGTACCAGTACCGCCTCCCCCCCCCCCCTGTTGCCACAGAGACTGTGGCAACCAGGACGCAGTACTGCGGTACCTGCGTGGTTGTAGCGTAGGTGCCCGGTAGGGCTCCGGCTGCGTACCACTGTACCCATGCCTCACAGCGTTCCCGCTAGAGGATCAAGCCGTGTGTATGGGTACCCGCTATACTGGCTGTCCCTTGGCTAAAAGGAGCTTGCCTAGTATCACGGGTAGCTGAGCGTGTATACCCTCGATCAGTCACCTCGCTACCTGAATAGGCAGTATCAATCAATGGAGCCATGCTCCGCTGAATAGATAGTGATCGATCATAAGAGGGTAATCGACCCATTGACTGTAATGGATCACCCACGCTCTGCTGGCTCTCGAGGACATAAGTGGGTTGTTGATCAGCCAGGCTGTTCAAACTACCTACCCTAACCTCTTGAGCCTCGCCCAAGGTGCTGTGTGATGGCGGGTCAGCGTCGTGCTATGGGCAGTGTAGCTCTCGGTGGCTACCACTGAAGTCGAGCCGTGGCTCGTCTCGGTAGCTGCCACCGTTTGCACTTGGGTCGCTGTCCCGTGAGAGACTGCGAGCCCACCCCCGGTATAGCCGCTAGCCAGTCCCGGAGGACAGCCGGCAGCCATTCCAAGGCCCAGGGCATCACTCGGCGGTCCCGCCATGGAACGCTGCCGTGTGACAACCCCAGTTGGTTCTGCTAAGACTACACCCGAAGCGTTAGCCCGGTATCGTCTCTGCTAAACCCATGCACGTTTTCATTCGACCCTTGCGGGAACGAAAGGCGTGCTGCGTGCGTGGATCAACCCAGGCAAGCCGGGTTCCACTGGCACGCTGCGTGCTACAGACCGGCCGAGGCAAGCCCGAGGTCCGTTCGCCGCGCTGTATGCTAGGATTCAACCCAGGCAAGCCCGGGTACCCTTGGCATACTGTCCGTCGCCGGCTACTTCATGGTGCTAGACCCGCTCGTTACCAGCAATAGACGGGTGTCCACCTGCAAGAAACTTCGCTAGAGATCTCACTGGTAGACTGGTACTCGCCTGTTAGGGCAAGTACCGCCCTGCTGCCTGCTACTAGCTTAGACGTTAAGTCAGTGCTTTACGCTGGCTGCTAGGCCTTCGGGCTCGCTAGCAGTCCCGGAGGGTCCGCCTGCTTGCCCGGGACCGGAGCCCCAGAGGTTACCTTAGCGTGGCCCTTGCCGGCCGCGCTAGTACCTACCATATCAATCTTACCTGTAGGCTTCTGTTTCTTGGTCTTCGTTTTCTGTCTGTGTCGAAGACCCAAACGAGCGCTACTTTCTAAATCCTCGAAGTGGATGTCCGATAAGCCTATGCAAAAGGAAGCACACTTATTTGATTTAGAGCAATCCCTGTGGGTGTAGCAGAGTGGATGCGGGTCCCACTCTGCCACAAGGGAAGGGCATGATTGACAAGGCCTGGACATTGTAGTAATCGGGAGCGTATAGCACTACCCCCGAACACAAGCTCAAGCCCAATAAACAGACCCACACGCACAGTGGCTGGCGCTGATGTAGTGGTATGATATAAAAATATATGTACAAAGGGATGAAAAACTGAAAACCTTTTGGTATAGATTTGTCAGGCTGGTCCTTCGAAACCCACGAACTCTTAGCAGTAACTTCGTCATCAGACGCAGCGTACTGAAAGATATAACGATAGAGCACACCATAAACATAGCG
Organism: Amphiura filiformis; assembly: GCF_039555335.1. NCBI lineage: Eukaryota > Metazoa > Echinodermata > Ophiuroidea > Amphilepidida > Amphiuridae > Amphiura > Amphiura filiformis. Next base: position 49,121,916 of record NC_092632.1, on the reverse strand, counting down.
ATAATCACTCACCATACATGTATACACAGTACTGTACAAACATCTATTGTAACTTACTAGTCTGCTATAGTTGTTTTACGTGAGAACAAAAATAAAATGACGTCCTAAGGGCGGCCATTTTGAAACGTGTGTTCCGTATACGAACGGAAACACTCATACAAGCTAAGTTTTTGGATCGTTTTTGTCACTTTTCTAGCCGAAAAATGTCGTCAAAACTATCTCCCTAGCGTACTATACTGGTTGGTTTTTACCTCAGGTGTAACAAACAAACTGTATATCTCGTCCTTTGGTTCGTAATGATACTTAGCGTTGGTAAAGAAAAATCCACACGTCTATCTCATCTAGAAACCAAGGAGGATAAGGATGATTATCGTGTGTGGCGTCACCAGATGGGTGAGTCCACTCGGGGATCGGGGTTTTTGTTATTTATTCATTTATGTGGGACAAAATGACTATTGGTTTTTCCGCATCTCGGGATCGATGCAAGAAGTATCTTAATCAACATCGGAAACGGTAAGATCGACCGGTGTACTGAGTCTTGGCTGCTGCATCAAAAAGAAATTCGTACAAAGGCAGTTTGCATCATTCCGCAACGCTTGGAATTGCCCATCTACAGCTTGGAGGAAACGCCGGTCTAATGCTTTTCTGTTATTATAAACATTAATTAACCAGAGCTTGTATTAAATTTTCAGCGAAAATGAGCGGTGGAACAACCTAGTCGTAGGTTGAAAAGTTGTGTTCTTTGAGTTCTCGTGTCGTAAGCGCACGTTGCAAGTGTCACGATGCTTCACGAAATGGATCCCAGCCGGCTCTGTCTATTATGCATGTTATATTGATCAATATAGCAATTAAAAACGTCTATTGTTATATATTTTATTAATGCAAAATACTCTATTGTGTAACAAAATATTGTAGTCGTCAAAGAAGGTAGTATCATCTCATTTAATTGAAGAACGCGCAGTTTTAAAAAGACTGTTGATGAGTGAGATACTTGAACATGTTGAACGAGAAATAAGATAGCAAAATAATACCCGTTGCAAGAACAAGATGCGATGGCTTAGTGGACCGAGCGAAGGTCTGCAGTCTTGGAAGGTTGAGAGTTCGATTCCCATCATGTTATTCTTAGAATTTTTCAGTTCGTTTTCTTTCTTCTTTTTTTTCTCTCCCTTTTGTCTTTAATAATATAGGCCTAATGAATGCAGCTTGAAGGCCCACCTTTTTCATGATTTATTTCTTGTTGCTAAATATTTCATATTTAGGCCTAATCCTACATTCGATTTGATCTTTTTTTTAAATTGCATTTAAGTGAATTCAGTAGCTTTCATGAAATAATGTCAAATAAAGCATGTCAAACTTAAGTAATTTTTAGTTCAAGATTATATAGGCCAATAAAGGAACATCAACACAGATTTTCACGATTGTTTAATTGGACTAGACCCCTCCCCTATCGACAACATATTTTATGAGCTTTTATGCATTCATATTAAATCACGAGATGCACAAATTTCAAACCTAATATTTTGGCATATTTGTCATTTTTACACAATGTCCAACTTACACCTCGGATTACACCTAATTGGAATCAGCAGAAATTCGTTTTCCAGATAGAGCTTTTGATGTCTTATTTAATCCCCCATTATAGAACACCACAGTTAAGCGGTCAAGATATTAGGTGTTTTCTTTCATTTTTATCTCGCTACTCCTGCTTCAAATGTAGGCCTAATGTGAAAACCTTCCTGACAGCTATTTATTAATATTATAAATATTGTTATAATTTTTGGAATTACAAAACTTCAAATTTAATAAAAATATGAAAACTAGGATTTAAAAAAAATTAGTTAAAATAAAATCAAAAATCAAAGAGAGGTGCTAGCGGGTTCGAACCAAGATCGAACTTCCAAATATTTAATTTACCCCGGTTTTTACCACCAAGCCATACCAGTGATTTGATAGATACAGTAATAATAGCAATGTTATTCCCACTCATGGCTCACTCGTATATTCTATTTCTGGAATGAATTAACACCTTCCAAATAATGTACATGTAACACAAACCTTTATGCTGACTTTAAAATGGTTTAAACGTTGGGAGTATTATTTTCAAGGTAAATAACCAACAATGAACAATTGACAATGCAAGTTTCTTTGCAGGAAAAACATCGGGCCATCGGCCTTACAATATATCGCGTGACAGTAGTCACGCACAAAGATAAACATTTCAACATGTTCAATATACGACGCGGAATATACCCCAACCAAAATTGATGAAATTTTCAGGCAAGCTCACTTTAGTTATTCTATAACATGACACCCATTTTTGATTCCGGCGCTTTTTCTTGCTTGATGATACATGTATGAACATTTTTGTGTTCGTGACATGCAATTTTTCTCATTTTCCGAGCTACTTTGGACATGTTCAAGCTTCTTTATTGTCCATTTAATTCAACTTTTACAAGTTATTTGTTGCTTTACACAATGTTTGATATCTTATCGGTGGTTAGGGTACATAAATGGAGCAATATCGACCCGTGTCTTCCATTTCTGGAGCTATTTTGATAAAACGTGTTTGCCGGCTAAAATTTCAACATTGCGTTACGTAACTCGTGTTCACCAACCCATATAAATTTTCTGTCGAACAAAAGAGGTCATGAAGTTGCCGTCGTACTGATCTCAGCACGCCAATGACATGCACTTTTACTGTCGGGCGTGTAACTTTTTGGCATTTTGACGCTCATATGTCACTCTATTTGGCAATTTTAGTGCTCTTCACAAAATCTTATTCTACTCTTTCACCATAAGGCCCGTCTCAATTTTAGCTTCAATATGGTAAAAATGTTCGTGTGCTTCATGCACATTTGTACCATAAACTTAATTCTGTCGCCAAAGGAGCTGGATTCACTATTCAAGAATTTTTTTCAAACCTCCCCACATGTCATAAAGAAATCTACACCACTAATAAAGAACAAGTCACGAGCAGGACTCGCATCTAAATGTAAAACAGTAACACTTTAAACTGCTACGTGTATTAAAGTTTCTAGACCATCATCTATCATCTTCACATTTATTATAACATTATTTTCAGATAAATTTCAGGCTTGTAAAACTTCTGTAGGGCATGTAGACATTGAGCCAGAGCTCAAAGAAGGATGGCAAATGCAGGGAGCAAGACCCAAACAGGTATAACAAAATTATCTTTCAAATAAATAGGAGCTACTGCAGAACTACATGTATGACAACATCTTTATCAAAGAACATTTGTTCTTTAATTTTGAAAATGATGTATGGAAGACGAGTCTAATAAAGGCACCTGTTTGCCAAATCTATTGATGAAGATCCCATTTTGCGTTGACAGCGTCCACATGGCTATGGAGGGGCAGCGATCTTCATTCAAACACAGTGGGCTGCAGTGTAAAGATGGTGATCATCAGTGTTCGAATTAAGGAAAAATAAATGGTTGTCCCACGGACAACCAGATTACAATTTCTGGTTGTCCGTCTAAGTTTTTGGTTGTCCGTAGGCCTACAAAGGTGAGTTTTGGCTACAGATTTATGGTTGTCCGGCGGACAACTGAATCAGTTTTTTTGGTTGTCCAGCGACTTTTTTAGTTGTCCCGGGCGAACGGACAACCAAAATTTTGAACGCTGGTGATCATACCGGTTATGCGTTGTTACAAACTTCAATCAATCTATCAGGGTGCCATTTATGCATTACTAACTGATATCTACCTTGCAGAGGATATGGATCTTCAATTGACATGCTCAAAGAATCCCTTGACCAATTGTGTGAAATTGTTATCAAGTACAGCCATTCCTACATTGTCACTGTTTGTGGACACATGAATGCATTCGTATTGCATCAGTATAGTCAACTAACAATGGACATTCATGATAGATTCCTTATAGTGAATTTGAATCAGAGAGTACCTTTTGTCAAGCAGCTGAAAGCACAATATGAGAGCATGTACCCGGAAGCTGGTTACTAATAGTCGACTCCAATGCAAAACTTACTCAACTTATTCTTGATCCAATCCACTTTGCCTGCAATCCCAACCTGCAGATCCACTCTGAACTAATTTCAAGGCTACATTACACACTGTAACTTATTACAGAATTTATTTTCTGGTGCTCCTAATGCAAAGGAGGGATTTACGTCAACCAACCAATGGCAGGCAGTTTGAAATGAAAGATGAAACAAGGTTGTAAATAAATATTCACACCAAACTCGGTTGTGGAGCCATCTAAATTCAGAAATAGGAGAAAAAGAGGTTGCAATGAGGGGCCTCTTTTTTTTGGGACACCCTGTATGACAATCATTTGACAAATGACACACCATTCCCGGGGGTCTTTTTGTCCGTCATACATGTGAAGGCTTCATGATAGTAGTAGGCTCAGAAATCTGACGCGAATCCTCAAATCGATTTGCCCAAAGATTAATTGTAAAACATCAACCGGGTGAATCCATATGAATTCGCGTAATGCATTGGCAGTTCACAGAAAGAAAAAAATATGTACCAAGTTTGACTCCGATTTGACTATTTATACTTCATTTTTAAGCAACTGAACCCCCCCACAGCCTTAGATCGCCTTGATAAGAGTTCGAAGCCCTGTCGTCAACAGAGGGCAGTAAACTCGAGGTAAAGAATATCCCATATCGCGCTAATGAGCTGGGCAGTAACCGTAGAAAAAGTTGTTTCTGGCGAAAATTGACAAGTAACTTGCACAAATTTCTATACAGTTACTATAAGGTCGTTCGATGTATTCAAACCATTTGTTAACCATTTCTTTTTTAGGGAGCAATAATTATTTATCATGAATATTATTGTCATGTTGATGACATCATAGTTACTCGCATTTTGTTCATTTTTAAATTTTGAAACATTTAACGCTCAAAAGTTACACAAAATCAATCACATATATTTTTCTTTATTTCACCAGCGTGTTCTTGCCAAAATTCTAGCATCAAACCATGCGCTTTCTCAAGATACAGCCTTCATAAGTGTTAGGTCACTCACTTCTGTACAATTCTTATAATTTGTTTCATGCATACATATAGCGATGCACGTTTTTGTTGTGTTTTTGATAGGTTTTCATGTCCGATTTTAACGATAAAACATTATTCCCTATAGAAAAACAATATGGCAAATGACATACAACAGTTTGTAACATTCTACATGAACTTAACCATCTATGTTTTGATTGTGATGTAATTATCATGTGTAATGAGATTTTCTCTTTATGAATCGGACTTGTAAAATATTATTTTTCATCACAATTTCTCATCAAATTCATACATTTCTGGATCAAAAGTCAGGTAAAACACTTTGTGGTTTTGAAATTTGGTTTAGAAATAAGGCTTATAAAATCATTTGGGTTGATCAAGCAGTTGCTTTTTATGATTTTCAAGGCAATATGCATACATGTAAATGATGAATCTACATGCACATAATTTTTCACTTCAGTAAGCTCGTCTTTTGACCAACGTTCATTATTGATCACAGGTTATATTGTATGCGATTGACATCAAAGAGCGTGGCGTGAGAGGGAGAGCATGGCGTAATGGTTAGTAGGGTACTTGCCTTTAGTGCATGAGGTCCCGGGTTCGATTCCCGGCGGTGGCGATTTGCTGGGATATTGACTTGGAAAAAAAGTCTGAAATTAATTGGCACCTCCTGTAGATTAAATTCAGGCTTCCGCTCTCCCATGGTTCATTTAGAATTGGGTAAATGAATCATGAAAGTACTCCGCCCTTCGGAGGGGACGTTAAGCCGTCGGTCCCGTGTACAGAGAGCCATACCTGTACATGTATCTCGCAGCCAGTTTCGAAAAGAGTAGGGTATTAACCCCTGACTGTTCCCAACCCGTCCCGGTGTTCAAATGGACACCAATGGAAATAAGCTTCAATAGAGGCTTTCTTGGGTTATCCAGGGTTGTCAAAACCGAACAAATCAATCAATCAACCACATGTGTATGAGCTTGTGCATTGAATTGAATTACACAATGGTTATTCAGGTTATTGATCGCTAGATGGAAGCGAACATGATACATATTACGTAGGATTCCATGCCTGTGCGGGGATTTGAACCCTAGCGACCAGAACTATGAACACTTTGAATTGTTAGCACCATGCAGGGCTGTGCCCAATGGTGAATTATGGTATAATTTACTTAAATCATTAATAATTTGTACAATACTGATTTGAGAGGGCATTTTAACAGCAAAAACAGCCATCGGTTGCGTGCCAATCTTTCGTTCACCAAAGCCGCCATCTTGGATGACTAAATCAGACTGTATGAGATGAGGGCAGTATTTTTTCAATCATTGTGCAGCAGGAACGGGAGGTAGATTTTGCGCAAATCAAGGATTCTGGCAAAATGCTCTTGCGAGAATCCAAATGGATTTGCCTGTGCTGCCACAAATTTCTAATCCTGAGGAGGAACGCTGGTTTGAAAGGGGTGTGTGCGAAGCCATCTGGTTGCGAGTCAAAATCACATCGCTGAACAGGGCAGGAGTACTACGCTTTTACCCCTTGCTTGCGCGGGAGACCAGGCAATTTTGATCAATGTCTCCCACATGACAAATCAACCCAAATCCATCACCTGATGATGTCCGATGGTTTTGGACGAAATGTTGTGTTAACGAAACGTAAGTTCCCTTATTTGATTTCTGTACTTTTGATTAACCAACTGGATGAATAATCGACACCAATATTTTTTGAAAACTTCCTGCAAAATATTCTAACATAACGTTTGGCAATTGCCAAAAAAACATTTTACAATATTAACATTTTGACGGCATTTTAAGTTTGTTTTCCTGCAAAACATTTTGAAAACGTTTTCATAACCTTTATATAACCCAACATTTAATGTTTTAGATTAAAATGTTTCACCAAAATCAAAACCCAAAATAAAACCCATTTCAAACACTTTGTGTTTGCTGGGATTTTAGGGTTGTAGAATTTGTCATCGCCGGCCGTCAAGGATGCATAAATAACGCATTGACTACCGAATTTGGAAGCTTTATCAACGCAATGTTTTTCTCTACACTGTGCTTGCTCAAATCTTTGTGGGTCTGCGGACCTACATGTACAGATCCTCATCTAATTTTGCAGGTATTTGACCCGAGGACCCACCTTATTTCGAGGCCTGTCCCTGTTAGAGGGGGTAATGAGGAATTGTTCGCAAATATTTTTCCAAACCTCATACAGGAAATCTTCAAAAGTGGGATTTGTACAAGCTATTACAGTCAGAATCATCCATATTTGTAGAGTCTGGCACATGAGCTACCTGATATCATGTAGTTCTAATACAATCTTGATCAAAATATACTATTCTGGGGAAATGAACAGATGGAATGAATGGGCTAAAAACGTACAGTCATTGGTCAATATGTAATTCTTGCACACCCCGTCATTGAGCAATCACCTGCCCCCATCACAAAAGCCTTTGTCAAGTGTAGTATGGGCGTATGAAATAGCAGCTGTGTCTGATCTGACTCTAACTATATTTGGTTTGATTTTCGAAGGTCGTAACCAATTGTGAAACAAGAGCGCAACGTACCAGACATTATCAGGGAGTAAGTTGGTGTTCACATTAGGCTTGTTGTTGTTTCCTTTTTCTTCAAATGGCGACATGTCACCAAAACCGTGGAATCGACATCGAATCTTTGTCGACAAACAAGTGAAAAATATCGTCTTTATAAAGCTTCCAAATTTAGCCCTCAATGCATTTATTCATGCATCCATGACGGCCAACAATGATAAATAGTTGGCCTATACCTCTGGCTGCTAAGAATACGCAATTATGTTAGTTGCGCCGCAATTTTGCGATTTTTAATTTTTTTTGCGGATTTGGAGAGTCCCTGGACCTAACATCAAGTTGTTTTTTTATAGCTTTGGAGTTTTTGGCGGGAAATCACGGATTTTTGCGTTTTTTGGAAAATCGGGGTGCGTTTTTTGGCCTCCAAAATCGCATATGATTTATAGCAGGCCTACCTATACCTGTCCCAGTGTAAAATATATTAATTTGCTTCCCTTTGTAGAGTCATTTTGATGAGATTGTGAAGCTCTTGATTGGTATTTTTTACTACTTTTTACTAGAAGCTACATGTCCTTGCCCCTATAATATACATATCTTACTTGTCACCAATGCACTATAATTTTTGAGAAAAATGGAAAAATAGGCACAAAATTGGTCAGGGGTGTATACCATTAACTGCACTTGAATTATTATCCCAATCCTTCAATCAATCAGTCCTAAGTCAATTTAGAAAATAAAAGTTACATGCACCACTGCAGTTTTTTCCTTGAAGATGAGCTGAATATCATAAAATTTTGCACACACAGGCAAAATTTTACATGAACAGAACCAATGTTTCATGCAGAATGCATATGTGCATGTTAAACCCCTCTAAATCCTGTAAAGCCCTGTGTAAATACCTGTGACCAGGGGCCACCCATTTTTTTCAAACTGGCCCCTGGCCCTAAAAGTAATTTTGACTATTAATCAGAATTGTGCATTTTGTTCATAGAATTAAGGTTATTTCTTGCATTTTCTGCCTGTTTATCTGGTTATTAAGGCATTTATCATATAACATTGTCGAACATCAGTAATTACATGTATGTGCTTTCAAAAAAATTATTTAAAAAAAGCGCAGTGATTTATAATGCGCTACACACAGGCACAACGCCTAAACGCTGATCCACAAGCCTCAGCACACTTTACAGGCTGTCGCTGACCACTGCGGCCCACATCATTCCATAAACCATTTTACAACAAATCAGGGACTTAGCTGCTTCAAGAGCGCTCGCACACCCTAGACATTCCACAAATAACCTTCGCAATCAGGATCAGCTCCCCGAGTTTTGTATGGGTTACAACAAGACAATCAGCAGTAAGTTCCTTGTCCAGAGGAGTTTCAAGCCAACTTAACTTTTTACACGAGAGCGTACTAGGCACAACCAGGGTTCGAACCCTCAACCTCTTGCACCATAGTCGAACGCCTTACCGATTGAGCTAACTTCACTGCTTAAATAGCCCCTGGTTCATTGAAAATAATAAAATCCTGTGAATCAGGGGCTATTTTTTTACAAAGTAGCCCCTGGTCCAGCGCTTATTTCCCAGCCTGGGCTTGCCTTCAATGCGCATGAACTCATCAGTACAATCATAATTTACAAATCTCTTGAAGAAAAGTACTGTTTCCCAATCAATAAACCTCAAGCGTGACTGTGAGGTGAGTGCGTGGTTAACCATTCCATTTTGGTTTACATATCACATTACTGGATGGCCAAGTCCGCAATCTAGTCTCCAAGACACTGATCAAGTTGATTGGATTCTTAGTTTTACCACATTCAAGGACAGTGCCGTACTATTACGCTGACTTTCGTATTTGGCGAGGCTCCTCATTTGTTTACAAACAGAGAGGTAGACAAAAGGTGCTGTCAAAACTGTTCCGCTTGTCCAAATACTCAAGTATCAAAAGGATGGTCCACAATAGAGTGATTCACGCAACATGAATAGGGGATTAAAAAACTGTGAAGTAGGACCATGTGCTTCCTTTGTCCAATTTGCCATCAAGATTTCGAATGAAAACAGTTCAGACCCAGAACATGATCATGTCAGAAATTAATATTTTGTTCTGGGTCTGATTATTCGGACTAATTCAAGGATACATTTTCTGGCTGGAATAGAGCAGAATACCATTCATTGAACTCCAATATGTTATAAAATTAGCACATCATGCCAACAGTGGCACCTCAGTGTGGAACACAGTAACTATGTGTTCAGCTCATGTCAAATTCCATAAAATTAAGCTATACTCTTTCAATGTGAATTAGTTTTTGGAATATAGAGGAAATGATTGAACTGATTAAAGCCAGAGCCACCGACACATGTCATGTACAATTGTACATGTAAAAAAATAAGCTGAAACTCAGGCATAAATCAAGTTATGAATAACCTTGATAATATTTAACTTTGACAAAGAATTAGAAAAACCATTGATATTAATGATATATTCTCTATTAAGTTTTCTTACAAGTTTGCTACATTATGTATGATACTGTACAGTTCAAGTTTTGTTACAAACAAGATTTAAAACAAGTTTTTGACTTTTCCAAGAACCACTTTCATGTTTAAGAGAACCTTGAAGTACTGCTCTGAAAGTTTACTGGTTTAACATTCTCAACAATTTACAATATTTACCAAACATGACTCATAATCAACTTATGAAACTAAAATATCATTTTTTAACAAACAATTTAAAAAAGAGAAATTCTTTTTATAGGCCTACCTCTCTGTTGCCTGTCTCTCTGCCTCTGCAAATATGTTGATTTATTGCGATAGGTTCTAGGACTTCCACTCTCACTACTAGGCCTGCTTCCCCAGTGCTTGGACTAGCCGAGTGACGCATACCCGATGCAGGCATTTCTCGGTGTTGTGGATGGAGTTGAGATTTGTCACGGTCCCTTTCTCTACTGCTCCCGTGGTCACTGTTCGTCCCTCCAGTATTGAGACTCTTTGATGGGTACTTGTCCACACTTGTCTGCAATGAAAAAAGAAAATCCTATTGTGGGACCAAGTTTTAAATGAATGACTGGATGTGATGCAGGCCTATGTCAATTTACATCTAGGGTATGGCATTTATTACTTAGCTGATAGTGATACTCTACATTTCACAAGTTAACCTTACCCGGTTAACAAGTGGTATTACCTGTTGCTTTTTGGGCATAAGAATTGCAAGGTGGTGATGACAATGTTTAAAATGTGGTCCTAATTTAAACAAATTTAAATAAAATTTCGGCAAAAATGGAAAATCATATAGCAAAATATTCAATTGTGGATACAAACTAGCAACAAGTCTCAACCAATGGTTATCTTAAATACCATACCATACAAGTCTAGCCTACAGCATGCAAAAATGTTAAAGACCCAATTGAAAACCTATGCAGTAGTTGCCATCATTGTATAATAGGGTATATCTAAAATATTGGTTATTGCAATATTGGGATAATGGGATTACTTGGTATAAATCCTAGTTTAGAATATCTTACCATTTATTCTATTTACTATGCATGTCTATGCATTAAAGACCTGGATTGAAAACCTAGTGACATAGTGTTTGGGTCTAGTTTCTACATCAGTACATGAATTTAAAAAGTACTATCATGTAAACTGTCAATTATTGATTGACTTGTCCAGTACTCGGTCATGTCAGTAGCTGGGTTCATTGAGGTTGAGCTGTCACAGTCTTCTTGCACATTTCACAGGACTTGTGATGGTATTTTAAAGCTCAATTTCAATTTCTTAAATTACACAACCTTGCAAAACATTTCAAACACCCATCTTTCTTATATACTTGAGTGTGTGTAATGTTTATTGCTTGGCTGTTTATTTATTGATCATGTGATTGATTCTACACTACAAAAATACATAAACAGATATAACACTAAAAAAGTGAAATAGTCATCATTTAGGCCAATCTTCTGCACAGCTTGCACATCAAAGCACAATCTTCTTGGCTTGTTCTTCCATGTTTTCATCACAAAAGTAGAGAACTTTGCCAATGAATGAAGAAGCTGCTGCAGTGCTGGCACAACAGATTTGACATTTCCAATTTGAGAAGAGTTGAATGTTCTGTAGACAAACCTGGTATGGATGGGCTTCGTTCCTGTCGTGGAACCTGTTAAAACAAACAAAACAGAAAGATATGTTATTAGTAAGGTTCTCTTCTTTGAATGAGGGGCAAATGAAGAGTTTAAAACAAGTTGCGTATACGTTTTCGAAGCAGGAATTCAACAGAAGAAATCATGGCGGATTGTTTGTGGCGACAATGAAATTTCAATTGCATAGAATGGAACTAATTACCCATCGCTGAGTCGCGGAAGTTTGCTTGCATGCATTACCATCAATGCAAGTATGTGTGGAGTGAATCAGAGACCAAAAGTCTGCCTAGAAAACTGCGAAATTTAGCAATCATTTCTCCCCTCAACGCACAACATTTCACCTAGGTGGGGAAGTCGCCATGTTACATACGGGCACCTTTTGACCTTTTGAACAAACCCATTTCCACATATTTTGTTCTCAGTCAATAAATTGTTGCATAGGATGAGTAGGGTATTTCTTAGTTATTGGATGGAAAGGATCACACCATTAGTTTACTTACTTCATTTTTTTGTTGAAAAACGTAGTTTTAGGACATTTTTTCAGTCTCTTTCTGTGATGACCTCAATCCATTAGATTATTCTATTATAAAAATATAGGTAGATATATGTTCGTAGTAGCATTAGAAAATGTATGTATCGCCTTCAAAATGATCTGTTTATAATAAAATGATATATTTGTTATTTCAGGCATGTTCTTTTGTTTGTGCTAGGTTCTTGTAAATACTGTTAAATTGCTAATAAACTTACATATTAAGTTTAATAAACTTACATATTATAATTGTACCCCTATTTAAGGTAATGAATCGACCCATACGTGGAAAGTAGGCATAGACGTAGCTGGTTTCCATTTTCAATGATCTCCCGCAATTCACAGCATGTGAAATCAATATGGATAATTTTGTAAGAACAAACCGGGGAGCATACCATTCAGGAAGCGATGCAAAGCTGATGCGATCAAAACAACATCATTTTGTGTGAACACCAGAAAAATAGAATTGATGTTTTTCTACAACTAAAATTTGTAATATTAATTTTAAGTTAACATGTAGGTAAGTAAATATTAAAGCTTTGATGTAGAAGTGTTCGTAATGTGCTTGTATGTGAAGATAATGTGATATTTTCGTAAATATTTTGTGCCCAGAACGGTCAAGTCAGATGTTGATGATGCAGTATCAGTGGACCCACACTGCACTGCATGCACTGTACAGTACAGTGACAGTGTTGTGGATGTGGTTCACCTGTTCATGTACATGATCATATTGATTGTAGATCATGTCATCAGTTTAAGGCAATGCATGATGAGTAAAATGATACTATTATAGAAACTACACCAGTGTTTTAAAGAAGTGTACATTCTTGTTTAGTTTTAAAAATTTAAATAATTAAAAGCCATGTTGGTTGATATGTTCATATTGGTGAAGAATAAATTTCAAGTTTACACACCCAAAATTAGCCTAGGGGCTGTCATTTTCTTCGGAAGGGGGGGGTCATGAATATACTGGGGGTCACAGAATTTTTAGACCAAATACAGAAGGGGGTTATAATTTTTAACACCCAAAATAGAATTATTAAGCACTGCATAAAATTTGCGCGTGCATTCTTTTAATTTAATAATCAAAATGTGCGTACAATTTTTTGTTATATAATGCACAATTTTTGCGCGCGCCTTTGTTCCGGCAATGAATAATTTGTCTGTGTAGGGGGGTCATAAAAATTTTCGACCCAAGATAGGGGGGTCGTGAATTTTTTGTTCCGCGATATACCCCCGAAGAAAATGACATCCCCCTTAAGGCACTGTTCATTATTTATAGCCTATAGGAGAGGGGACTGGATGAAATTGAAACTTGTAGGGCCTACATGTATTTGGAAAATTACATACCCCCCTCCCCACTGATTCTGTTATGAAATTCCCCCCCCCCCACATAAAATTATGTACAACATATAAAACACCATTTAAGGGCTGGGCAATAATTATGAGCCTGGGGAGTAACATTTCCAAATGGCTCGCCAAAATTGCATACCCCTCTCGGCCTGCCAAAATTCCCCCTCTCGGCCTGCCAAAAATTGTTCCCCCCCCCCTCGGCCTGCCAAAAAATCTTTGCCCCCTCCCCCTTTGCACATGCCAAATTTTTGGGATCCCAATTTGCAAACCTTAAATCATGGTCTAGATTTATGTTGCGAGCACAGTGACCAGGAAAATTTGCATATTTTAGTGTTTCCAATTCCATACTGTTTTCCTAAGCCGTTTTAGAGTGTTTTATTTAAAAGGCATCCCATGAATGTGTGCCAAAATTGCTTCCCCCCCCCTTGGCTTGCCAAAATTGCTTGCCCCCCTCCCTTTTGGCTCATCAACAATTTCTTGCACCCCCCCCCCAATTTTACTCTCCCCCAGGGCTTATAATTATTGCACATTTGCACAGCCCCTAACAATGGACCTTCTTGCAGAATTTTGCAACTGCAAGCATTATAATACAGTACAATTTATTTATGCTGTGACTTACCACACATGATAGCAATTAAGGCAGTCAGATTTGTACCATTATCATGATTATGACCATCTTAAAGGAAACCGGGTACTTTAACCCTAACGGCCTAAGGGCTTTAAAGAATAAAGAGAGAAAAGAAGGAAAGAAGTTGTTTGCTCTGGGTGGGATTCGAACCCGAGACCCCTCGCATGCCAAGCACTCGGTCGGCGACACTTTGCCACGGGTCTTGGGCTTCGCTGGCCAGCGAAACCGTGCCTACATATCACTTAGGGCGATTGCGTCATCACACCACGTGGGATGCATGCACGAACAGCGCATATATCAAGTAGTATTTTGTAGCATTCAGGAGCGTTAGGGTTAAGTGAAGTAAAGCATGCATGCATGCAAAAAAAAATGAGTGATTTTCCTTGGACAGGGTAGCTTTAAAAACTGTAAACTGTGATCTCAGTCTTGTTGTTCATTTCAATGAGAGCACAGATCCTGGAAAGAGAGAGAATATTATTTTTACTTTTCATAGCAGTTGAATATTGCAATAGGGTGATTTCACGAAAGGTCATTAGGTAAAATTTGACTCCAGAAGACATGATGCATGCAAAGCACAAAAAGAATCCCCAGTTGAAGTGATATTGATTGACTCATTTGCTTTGTACTTTTTTCCATGTATCATGTCTTCTGGAGGCAGATTTGAACTTATGACCTTTCGTGAAATCGCCCTATAAATAATAATAAATGACATTTTTGGTTATGACCTATAGCTTCTTGCTTTTATGGTTTCTTCAGAAAATGCTGTCTCAATTGGTTGGAGAAATGCATATTAAACTTTTAAAGGTGCTTTTTAAACCTTTTTTAAATAATTTGTTTGTTTTAATCAAATCATGCAAAACATTGATAACATGTGGAATAAAAATGTTGTATGCTACGTTATTGTAGGTATAGGTTTATGCCGGGGGGCGCTCAACTTTAGAAGTGATGGGTATGTACCTATCGGTACAAAACGTTGTTTTCAAAAAGGGGGGGTCATTGGACACAATTTACAAACAAATTGAAAAGGGGTGGTCATTGGGTAACTGTATAATATTTTGAAAAAAGGGGCCATGATTGAGTATAAAATTTTTAAAAAGAGGGCCATGGGTAGAAAATTTAAAAAAATATGTAGCAAAATTCAGTTTTTTGTTCCAAATTTCCAATTAACAGTACAAATTTGCTGAAATAAAATAATTTGAAAGTTTCCGCATTATTTTGTGACATTTTGGTGATACATTTCCAGAAAAAAGGGGTCGTTGGGTAGCCGCACCTAAAAAAGGGGTGTCATTGAGTAGCAATACGGTACCTATAAAAAAAGGGGTCATCGGGTATGACTTTTTAAAAACAGGGGGTCATCATCACTTCTAAAGTTGAATGCCCCTCCCCCCCCAATGTTTCTATAGCACAATTACATGTAGTATCGCAGATGCCCCATTGCGCTTTACACAACTATAAAAGGAAACACACACACATCAAATACAATATGAAATTATTCATACAAGGTATTAAAATTCCAAAAGAAACAAATATCTACAAAAGTGATGATACTGGATATGAAAAACAAATCTTTTAAAAGGTAATGTAAAACAACCAAATTATTGCAGCAAAGATGATTGTTTACAAACATATACCGTATTCATTCTAATAAGTGCCCATGCCCCAATAAGCGCCCACCCAGGGTATTTTCAATTTGCTAAAGGGTACCATTAATGTTGAAGTGACGGATAGACGTCGATACAGTGAAATAGCTGGGGGATTAGAAGTCCTGTGTAAACATGCAATATATTTTCTGCATCAGAAAAGCTACTGGAACGTCTCATTTTTATAACGTATGTAAATTTGTCTCTAATAAACGCCTGTAAGAAAAAAATTGGGTAAACCATGTAAAATAAGCGCCTGCACCCATAATGACTTTGTTAAGTGCCCTGGGTGCTTATTGGAATAAATACGGTACATGTGTGCCAAACATAATTGTTTCCACTTAAATTATTTATTTTATTACTGTGTGATAATGATGCCTGCAGCATTTTGTTTTCTTGTCAGTGATGTCACTTTATAATTCTATAACATTTGAATAAAATGGTAAATTTGGGTCTTTTAGGCTCAAAAGAGTCTAGGAATGACTGAAGATATGTATTCCATGTTTAATTTCCAAGTGTCATAATATAATATTATTTCGCAGGAAACATCAATTTGAAACAATGTTTTAAGAGATAAAATCAATATTTACTAAAATGTCTTCCACCCTGTGCAATTTTAAGACATTTTAAATGCTGCCCTCTATAATATACATCTTCAGATTGCTCAGTGTCTTGACTGGAGCAAACTTGTCAACTAATTGTTTGTAGAACTTTCACAAAATTCCATTCCATTCCTACTAAATTCAGTACCAGGGTAGCCAAAAAAATACAGGGTGAAGAAATTTCTATATTTTGTTGATACAGGTACTTATAATAATGCTTCTAGAATTTCTGCCAAGTGCCAACCCCATCATTTTTCATTTTTACTCACTGATTACAAGAATTTTTTAGAAAGGGACTCGCTTGTCTTTCAACATGTATATTTATTATATTATGTATACTTTACTAGTGCTGTTGTCAACATACATTTTGTCGACATAAGGAATATTGCAGTGTGAAAACTGACTGGACCCTGTCATTTTTAACATTTGCCTAAAAGTTGCCTTTGTTTTCAGTCTTGGTTTAGCAGCGACTTAGCTTGCGACACCATCGCAGCATTCGGTGAAGTGTTTACAGTCTTTGATTGCTGAAGGCAAACGGCTATAAGTCCTGGAAGTTTAAACCCAAAAAACTAAGAAAATCAAAGATAGCAAAGAAGTCACTAATTTCAGTTTATGCATTCTAATTATTGGAAAAGACATGTTTCATTCTTATATAACCAACCATTTAATTAAAAACACAAAAAAGTGAAAATTATAGCAAAATTTCAGCATATACTCAAGATTTTGAATGCATAGACTTGTTCCAAGTCTGTGATTTTTGTGACTCGATTGTCAGAAAACATGCTGAAAATGCATGTTTTTGGCTCTTTTTTCAAGAAATTAGTAAACTAGTGAACTTTTTCTTTTATCTCCAGTTAGGACTAAATGAATGATTAGGATTGAGGTATGTTTCATTTGGCAGAACTTGATAATATTTTTTTAATCCCCAAAAATTAGTGCTGTATTTTTCTGGAATAGAGAGTAGATGCGTGTCAATGAATTTGAGAAAAGACAAACAAGCTGCCAAAGAGAGATGAAGCCCTGGATCCTGGTTTGTGAAATGAAACTTTTCAAAATTCACTGTGAGTCCCTTCCTTTTCTGTCTCATATTGCTGACTGACCCCTTGGTACATTACTCATCTGCTATATTTCCTAGGGTCACCCTATGTGTTTATTGTCAAAGTTTGAATTTATCCCAATACAGACTAAGAGTGTGTGGATTTAAGGGGTACTACACCTCTGCCCAATTTTGTGCCTATTTTTGCATTTTTCTCAAAAATTGTAGCGCATTGGTGACAAGTAAGATATGTATATTATAGAGGCAAGGACTACAACTACTGCACTGGAAATTTTATTTCAGCACAGACAACAGTTGTGGAGTTACAGTCAAAAATGAGGGAAAACCAATATTTGATCAATAAATCAATAACTACTTGCCTTGAGTTGATGAATTTTCAGTGCAGTAGTTGTAGTCTTTGCCCCTATAATATACATATCTTACCTGTCACCAATACACTATAATTTTTGAGAAATTATATGCAAAAATAGGCTAAAAATTGGCCAGGGGTGTAGTACCCCCTTAAAGCAGGATCAACTATAAATATTGATAATTTATATGCTGTAAAGTGGTACTGATAGATATCTTTATATATTCCCTTACCCCCCCCCCCCCCCCACACATGCACACAATACCCTGGTCAGCAATTGGCTATGCCTGGTTTTGAACAAGGGTTTGAATGGAAGCTCTTTCCACCAAAGACAAGTATATTTTGTACATGATTTCATCTGCTGTGTTAGTATTCATCTGTTGCGTACATGTATTGGATGAATTAGATGACAAATGATCATTGGGCGTGGTCATTGGTGTGGTGTATATGATGATATCATCATGGAATATATTTGTCTTATTATTAGTGATCAATATTACTGTTGGTGGCAATTTTGAAGAGATTTGATTTCCAATAAAATAAAAATGCAGATTAACATTTTTATAGTATTGAAAATTAAACCTTTTCAAAATTGTGACCAGCAGTAATATTGATAATGCTGGTCATATCATGTGTTTTATGTTCATGTGTTTCCCATCGACAAAAGATGAGAATGCTATATATTGCAATTAAAATTTGCCACTGAAGAAGTAAAGCCTTTCTATGTTAAATTCGTTTTTGGTCCCCACCACAATTGTTTCAGTGTAACTACATTGTAAGCTGCTGAAAATCAAAAGTCACAGTGATGATGAATGTTGGGGATAAATTACTAAACATTTGTATAACTTCCTGTTTTGTGAGTGTAGCATCATACTATCATGAATGCACATAATGTTTATTGAAAAATAAATAGTGACATCTTTTTCTTGTCCATTTTGCTGTTATTTTATATTTCAGACCGGGTTGTCAAAATGTTATCTTTTCGTGTTATGTAAAGTGGGCGACAAAAAAAATCATGTTCCATGATCCCAGGTTTTGCTATAAATGGGCTAAAGTATATTTTGACTGAAAATTGTGAGAGAAGTGACCCTACATTGCACTTGAAAGGTCCATCCACCACACATAGAACAGGCTTTTGATTTTTGGGTTTTTTTTTGTCTACTTTAAAATTACGTACATCATATACATAAACAGCATTTAAGGACTGCATAGTGATATCAAATGCATTTTGTTGAAAGAAGTCCAAAGTACAATTAGTTAGTCATTTCGACCTATTCATTACTTATTTACCATATTGGTGACAATCTGTGATACATGTATATAAATTGATAAATTAATGGTGGAAATTACATGTTCTGGCACATAGGTTCCATGTTATGTGTGTAAATTGTGCAATGCAAGTTTTGCTGACACAGGCAGCAATGTGTACCAGTACAAAACATAACCTCAAAGTGATGCACACATTTAATGTAGGGATGGCATTAATTCAGTATCATTAGTCAAAGACTTTCAAATTCGTTTTGACATTTTGTATGGATTCAAACTCATCTGGTGCATGGACAGGTCATCACAGATATATTAGGGTTAGGGACGGTTCACAAACACTTGTAAGGAGGGGGGCTGATGCAAAAAGGGGGGCCTGAAATTTTTTGACCCTCCTAAGGGGGGGCCTGAAAAAATGACCACAAATTTTCCTGGAAAAATTGAGTTTATATGCTTTTCTATGGGGTTGACCCATAATTTTCATGTCAAAAGGGGGGCCCTGAAATTTTTGAGGTCTGTAAAGGGGGCCCCAAAAAATTTTCGCGATGCATTTTTTTGCATCAGGCCCCCCAGAACGGTCCCTTGGGCTTGTGGCGAAAATTTGGTAAAATTGGCCCTGTTCTGGAGGGGGGGCATCAATATGAAATATATGTGTAAAGACATTTTTACAGTAGTATTAAAGAGCAAATGTGAAAAATATGGTCATTAGATGAGAGCATGATTTTTGGCATTTGGTGAGAGCAAATGTGACCTGCTCCCACAAAACCAGACATAAGTCAGTAATTTTAAAAATTGAATTTTTGATGTCATCATTTAGTATAGGTCTTCAGCTTTCATTTAATACAAAAATTATGTTTCTGGGACATGTGGTCCTCATTCTACGGTCTTTCAACGGGAAGGGGGGAAGCGACACAAAAAGAAAAGGCAAATGCAAGAAAAATGGCTTTAAAGTCGTAAAATGACATGTTAAAGGACTTGGTTTGGCTCAGAAAATGCTCGATTTGGGTGGTTTAGACATAAAAGAATATTTTATTTTCAATGGTAGGTTAAAATAAACATATTAAGGAATCAAATAATAATAAAAACTGAAAAACAAAATTTGAAAGGTTTTTCACCCCTTTCCCAACTTTGACTCGCTGTATCTCGAAATGACTGAGTGCGACTTATGGCGGGTTTTGTCAGAGCAGGTCACAAATGTAAACAATATGGGGTCATTGGATGAGAGATCCATGGACTGTTTGGACCTAAATTAGGGGAGCATTTGGTGACAACATGACCTTTAAAAAAATGGGGCATTTGATTGAGCCAAATGCAGTCTTACAGAAGCCTTGAACATTGGATTTTTAAATGACTTTGTTTGTTCAAAATCTGTTCAACTTGAAAGATGATGGTCTTTGAGTGACAAATGGAACTTTTGGAAAAATATTGGTCTTTTGATGACAGAGCATGTGTTCACCAAAATATGGGGTCTTAAATGCCCTACATATGTGTCACCTCCAAAGTGGGAGGCAGTCCGAGGCTGTTCATTATTTTCTAGAATTAAGAGTTGGTGTACTCTCTGACACACTGACTACTCTGTAAATGTACATTTATAGTGTACATGATTTCAGTTTGTGTGACATTCATGATGGACTTTGCAGGAAGTGTTACTCAAAGGGCTATTGATTTGAAGGTTCAAATTTTGTGTAGACCTATATTAAAAACTAGGACATAATTTACAAGTTAAAAGGGATACAACACACTAGGTATTAACTATTATGTGAAGTGACTGGCAAGTTTTGAAGTCTTCATAAGTTGCCCAGAGCACCTATTAAATAGTTCATGATTCATTAGAAACCAGTCACCTGCACCTTATAATTTCCTATTAACCCACCAGCATTTTAAGTGTTCAGTGCAATAATTACACGGGTGCCAATAGTTTATTATAGCTTGCAACTTTTCTGTAGGCAAAATGAGTTACTTAGCACAGGATTTTCTTGTGGGTAGAATATTTGCTTTTTGTACATTGTATGTCATTTGAATTCACATAACCCCACATACACACTACTGTGTGACAAACATTGTAGCAAGATGTACATTGTATTAGATTTGTGGTCACCACATACGAGGGGGTATCCAAAAGTTTTTGACATCACCCAAAAGGAAAAGAGCTATATTGATGAAATTTTGTCAGTGTAATCACTGGTCCTTATGTACATTATGGTCCAAAAATGGTCTCATATTTTATAAGTATGTTTAATTTTTTACAGGTGGCGCTATGATGGGCAGTAGGCGCATAACCTTTTCAGGATAAGATCCTCCACTTTCTTGAGTTTCTTCACTGTGGCCGCATCATCCGTAAATGATTGGCATCCACTTGGCTCATCTGTGAGGGACATGTGGCCAGTTTAGAAATTCCTTTTTCAAAAAGCAACAGTGCCATATGATGGGCAATCATCACCGTAGATTGCTTCATTTCATCATAGGTTTTCTGAGCATTGTAGGCCTAATCCTCCAAATGCAGGAACTTAATCACGCTGCGTGCCTCAATTTTCACCATCTTGCAGGTTATGCGCCTACTGCCAATCTAGCGCCACCTGTAAAGAAAGTAAACATACTTATAAAATATGAGACCATTTTTGGACCATAATGTACATAAGGACCAGTGATTACACTGACAAAATTTCATCAATATAGCTCTTTTCCTTCTGGGTGATGTCAAAAACTCGTACACCCCAACTATAAACCTAACCCTAAGCTGCTCCTAATCTATACCCAACTCTAAATTCTAATGCTAATCTCTTATGGTGACAGTAGTCATTGTATTTTTGACTTGCCTATTTGCTGTCGTAGTGCACATTATAATATGACCGTTGCTAGGTCAACTGGATCACGCTTTCTTTGTTACGAACCACTGATCGAAATGATCACAACACAAAGCCTATGGCATATCAAAATTCGGAACAGGTGTATGAGCTCAGGCTTGGAGCAGTAAACAATGGTTACCATGGTTACTAATGTGCACTACGACAGCGAATTTCCATTATGAGATAACTACATATTTTATTGCACTTTTGTATTATCTTTTCCAACTTCGATGACACTTCTCATTCTGTCACTTTTAAAGGGGTATTGAGACAGGTGCCTTGTTCAATTCCTAGCCAATCAATGCTGTAGTGAATACATATTTATTTGCTCCATTGAATTTTCATCCACTAACCTCCTCTAGCAGTGAATGAGATATATCCAAGGTGACGTCTTGTGGTGTCATCGTAGCTGGAATGTATTATAACCAATGAATCAAAATTATAATGATACTCATGATAACATACCTAAAATAAAAAGGTACAATATTGTAAAGGATAACCTAACAAAAAATATTTTTAACGGTAATAGTACCAAACTTATAGTGAATAGCGCAAACAAATTACCGAAGACTATTTATTTTTGTTCTGTCTGTAGCACAACTTGTGATATCTATTTGCATCAGCAATGTAGGCATGTACGGGTATTTCCCTTTCAACTTAAGTGTAAATCTGTGTAAAGCTTTTTGATGTCATCTCCTTAGTGAACCTGTCCTGTGATCTCCATCAACATATCCGTCTACCTGTGTGTAGCAAACCACTATGCCGTAGCGGTCTATGTTAAGTTCACTTGAAAAACTTTGATACACCACTCTGCTGTCATCACCCTCAACGATATAATTGACACTAATACTTGTAATCGGGAGGGGAAATTGCTCAAATACTGGTGATTCATGGGCTACAGACCATTAGACCCGTAATGTATTGCACTATCAATAAGGCTAGTATCTTCCTATGTGGACTTTATGTGGTGTCAAGTTCATTACATGATATATATATTTTGTGCCCTTCTTCTCACACCATCCCTTTTCTCAAGCATAATTCATAAGACTGTCAGTACATTTTGGCATCGCCTTGATGTTGACAGCAAAAGCATAAAATCTATAAAAGATACAAAAATAGAGATTTAATGTTTATTCAGGATAAATGTAAACATGTTATAGTGAACAGGTTGAAGGCAGATGAACACCTGTCCTAGTTACAGCAAGGATTCTCGAGTACTAATATACTATAGGATAAGCCACTCGTTTGCGCAAATGAAGTCATTCATTCAACCTATGCGCGATCATGCATGTGATGGCATGGCTGTGTAGGAGTGTATTACCTGTGGAAGAGATGATGCATGTTTACATCATCGTTTAAAAAAAAATTAAATTGTGAAAACCGACGAACATTTGGTTGTTTTTTTCCATTACCGTACTATCATATTTTGAAAAACCAAGTAGGTGAGAAATTAGCTCAATATGCTAGGAAAATATTATCTGCGATGACCCCATGTTGACTTTGGTTAAATCAGCTGTATTTTTGCTGGAAAGAGTACGTAAATTAGCACTTGACGTCTGCCATTTTGGATAAATTTGGTGTAGGGCCTACTGAAAATGCCCAGCAACTGTCAATCAAATACGAACTTGTCAATTGAATATGGGATAAGTCTGTTCCACTGTGGCATAAGTACGCACAACGTTGTGCGAACGTGCATAATTTTTAGGCTAATGTGCCTGAGCGTTACTAGGTGTCCTGAAAAAGCCTAGCAACTGTCAATCAAACTGCCGATGTGTCAATTAAAACTGTCGTAAAGTGACTTCACTTTTTATACAGGGTTTGAATACGAGTGTCACGGCCCTGGAGTCACTTTTATTCCCATATATATTTTTGACTGTATTATGAGCGGTTGAGCCCCAATTCAAAAATTCAAATTGTGTTGTGAGAAATTACTCATCAATTCCTTTTTAGAAGTGAAATTTTTGATGTTTGTGATAGGCGTTGGGTTTGCACTACATGTAGGTGGATACATATCATAATTTCATTTGTTTACCCTGTCAGCAACTTTGATTGCAAACATTTGGTTAGCATCAACCATTCATTGGGGGATGATCACATGTATGCATTGATTCACTCTTTTTGACAGATATGGAAATGGGAATTTCACTCTCATCCGTCCTTGTGAATATTGCTTATTGGGGCATTGATATTGAAGTCATACCTTCCACATGGGTGGGAGGGAACCTACATGTTATTCAGTGTGATGCACAAGTGGTTTATACATGATTTAATTATGCAGTACTCTAGCAGAACATTTGCGCCAATTCTTATTGTTATAAAAGTTCAGGTTAAAAATGTTCTTTGGATTTTTTTTTCTCACAGGCTTACATGTAGAAGAAAAAAAAATGTAAACAAATTATATTTTGCCTTAATAATGGTCAAAGTTCCCCATCTCAGTAATAAAAATAGTTAAGTAAAAAAAAGTGAAAATGGTGAATAACTGAAAACATAACCCATGTTTTATTGAATAAATATTATACTGCCATGAGAGAATCTGGTTAAAACTATCTATGGGCCTGAGGTGAGATCAGTATTACTATGTGTATTGATCTTACCAAGGGATCATAGTTTTAACCAGAACCTCGAATAAAGGCAGTGTATATTTGTTTTATATACTCCATTAATATGTTCTTAGTTCATTTATTTGTTAAAAGAAAATCATGCAACTTTGGTGCTCAACCAGTTTCTATCCTGCGTGAACAACATAACCTATATTTTGCCCTTCAAAAAAATCGAACAGGCTATTCCAGCAGCTTTCCCTTTTAAAGGGAATTTTTGTGAAATGTTTTAATATTAAATAGTGATTGTGTAAGAAACAAAGATACTATACAATGTATGATAAACTAAAAATACTAGAATTTTTTTTAAAAGTTCAATAACGCAGACTGAATTGGGTTAATTCCTTTTTACCGGGGCAGTGCAGTTGATATTGAAAGTCATGCGGCCGGTATTGATGTCTACACCACAGTTCCTTTTGTTGAAGTATCTGATTCTGTTTCATGGCAGATACAGGACATGTTGTGGAATGTTACAATTCTATTAACATTCTGTGTTAATGTTATACCTCCATGGTCTGTTATTTCTCTAGTTAACAAATGAGTTCATCACTGTTGGCAGGATAATATCATGAAATGCCGTTAAATGTCATTCATCAATCAGAACTCTTAAAGATGTTGATCTTTATGGGGATTTTGTCAGTCATGATTGACACATTGATAACAGGAGACCAGTTGCTTGATTTGCTTGAAATTTTGATTTTGAGCAGCCAGAACGTAGATGCAGTTCTGATTGTTGCAGTTCCTCTTGGGGATGAGGCCTATCCTCTTATTGTCCACAGCATTTGCGAATTGTCTACAGCATTTGCAAAAATGTCTTCAGTACTTTCTATGTGGTGCATTGCAATGGGATGTTTACAGTTCAAATATTTAGAGAGAAAAATAAAATTATTGTTGATGAGTGATTGAAGATTTGCTTTGATTATTTTCCGTTTCTTACCTTCAAATTTGTTTTATGTTCCCTCATTTGAATAAAGCTGTTCAAACCCTATCTTTTGTCAGTATTTATTTATTTATTACACTTTATCACTGGTATATATACAATAATTAAGTAGTCCCAGATTTTGTCACCAAAGACTCTCTTTGGAGGTGGCTATATAGACATACTCAAGTTGTCACCAAATCTGGAAAATCATTGTTCAAGTGATTGAATAATTTTACATTGACCCCTAGATACACTAAACACTTGAATAATTGGTATATAAAACACACATTAGATGCGATTTTACTTTGAACTTATTTTCTACATGGCCATAACCATAAAGGTTTGTACAAAGATTAGCCAATGTGATTCACAGATTGACTTCTAATCTACCCCTTTTGTTTTCATACAGGATATCAACCAATCAGAAGCAAGCATACATGTCAGACCAGACAGGAAAACTGTAGGCCTATTCCAGTGAGCGAAGGAGGTGCATACATTGTACCACCATGCTGTA
Source organism: Amphiura filiformis (assembly GCF_039555335.1). NCBI lineage: Eukaryota > Metazoa > Echinodermata > Ophiuroidea > Amphilepidida > Amphiuridae > Amphiura > Amphiura filiformis. The sequence continues at coordinate 49,095,958 of NC_092632.1, read as the reverse complement.
ATATGGGTCCCAACCAATGATAGACGGTGGGTGCTTACAGAGAGGAAGTAATGTGACTTGTGGCCAATCTACACCCACAGGATCAACATTAGTGCTATGAATGGTACCCATAGAATATTGAGAATATTTACAAGTGAACACAGTACTGGTAGCACAAATGGTCAACAGCTAGATACTTGACTCATTTTAACCAATACACCTTGAATATGTAACAAGTGCCTAATAATATCTTTTGATAATAATTTATACTATAGCTACACTTTATCTTTTGTTTAACGATGCAAGTTTTATATTTGTGTCCATTTATATAATACAAACTAGAAAATCGGTAATGATCGAAAGCAAAGAGATTGACCTCAACATGATTGTCTGAATGAGAGGAAAGTTCAACAAGCAATTGCAAGCAGTGAGCTGTTTTGTTGTGGTTATGAGATCACTGATTGAAATCATCTGAACGGAGTGAGCCACAGAGAGAGGGAGCCACTACGCAGGCAGCAGTAAACTGTCATAGCCAGCCAGAATCTGAACTAGGAAGCTAGCGAGTTAGCCGTGGGATCACACTGCACATTGAGAGGAGTAGTATAGTAGTGTGTATACCCATATATAGAAAGTAAAAAACCAAGTGGAACTAAATGAGATCTAAGGAGATTCTTACACCCAGGCTTGTGCAGCAGAGTGTTAGCCAGGGATACAAGGGTGGAGTAAGCATCATGCCGGTATCAACAGGAATCAGAGCTCCCTTGGGAGACGAACCAGGTAAATGTTAAATTATGGGGAAAATTGAGGAAATTTCTTCCTAATATTATGGCTATTTGAATTTTGAAATTGATTCGAGACAATTGAGGTAAGTTATTTGGGCTGTATACATTTTGATAACTGTACCATGAGTAATTTCCTATTTATTCAATTATTATTCATTATACATTAAGTTTTTGTTTTTGTTTGTCTGATGTTTTGTTTGTTTCTTGATTTGTCTTGTTCGTAAGGGGAAATGTAAAGTTGCAGTTTAGCTCAAAAGCTATGTCTATTCATACAGATGCATTACAGATTTTCTTTGAGAACCACAGAACGAAGCTGCTATAAAAACATAATTAGTCCTTTCTCGAGCCAATAATGTGTATTCTTTTGCATGTTTTTTTTGGGTTAAGTTAATTTGGGTTTTCTCAGTAAATGGCTCAGAAAGGATGGAGCATTTTAGATTTGCTTCTATGATTTTAAGATAGGATACTTGGTTGAACTTGAAAATAAGGAAGAACAATTGCTTTAAATTTCTAGAAGATTTCTAACATATACAGGAAAATTGGCAATTGTTTCAACTCAATCAATAATGAGTGTTGCAACTTCGCAATAATAATGACTAGATTTGAGATATGTAGCTTATGAGCATATCCAGAATGCATACTTTGTATCGGACAGGTGGGAAGGTAATGATATAAACTAGCAAAATTACCTCCCCAGTATATATCGCAGGCAAAGCAGAAATGATATTGGAAAAATGGGTAGGGAGGGGTGAAAGATAAGTTAACAAATTGTTTGAAAGTCATTCATTAGGCGATTATGAGGATAAGACTTGGAGGGTGTCACTTCATTTTGCTGTAGAAGTAGTGATGTGGCAGGATTAATTACCATAGCAATGGGTCTACCTATTTTTGGATGTGTTGTCCTGCACTGGTTGTTATGTTGTTCCTCTGTGTTGCACCAATGATTATCAATAAACAGGGATAGAGACCGGATCGTAATTCTGTCGAAATTTCACATAATGTCAAATCCATGTATGTTTCACTCGAATTTGTAAGATTAATGTCTTTGAAAAGAGCAGTATTGTTTTCAATCTATGATTGCATATACACAGGTGATATGAGTACTATGAGTGCAGCCTGCTTTAGTGCAGGGCAATACATTAAAAAAATGTGTAGACCCATCGCCATGGTAATTAATCCTGTTACATCACTACTTCTACAGTGTATATTCACTGTAGACTGTATTGAAACAATAACACATAACACATCTTATTGCAGACTCATATGCCATCATGTCCAATATTGCACTTACTAACAATGAATGTGGATCTTGAAATTTGTTTGAAAATATGAAAATTATTGATGATTCTATTTGTGACACGATCTGGTCTACTTGACCAAAATCAGACATTTTGAAAATCGAGTTACCGTCATCATTAACTGGCTCAGCACCTAAGCTTGCTGATGTTTATATTGCTACATCCCAGGCATACTTGGGTTGCTAAGTTCTGATCTTTTAGTAGATGTCCAATATTTCTTTTGCTTTTTATTGTTGTTTGGCTCCTTATTTTTGGCTATAATATATCTCAATCTCATTATTACAGACTTTGGTCTGATCGGATCAGATTGTGTCAAAATTTGTAAAAAGTAATAAAAAAAAGTGCTATGAAGTAGAGCATTCCCTGCAGCAATTGGAATAGATCATCAAACATGTTTTTATCGATGCTCCGTGTAACCCGTCAACATTTAACCGATAAGTGTTTTAAGGTATCAGATGCTCATGCCAATGGCTTTAATTTGCCTCTGAGTGACCAGTGCTTGCTGAGGCATCTTCCTTCCTGGTCATTTAGGTTGTCATTATACATATTCCTAAAAGGTGACAAGTGTTCCTACAAGATGTGTGTAATTTCTTCTGGGCATCATGCGTAGGAGTAATACTATATTTTATTTACCTTAATGGTGCGCTGATAGGACATGATATGCATTTTATCGTCTATTAAGACATCAGCATGCTCGAGAGGCGATGTGTTCAATTATTGACAACGGTGATCAAATTGTGTTACGTTTTGGCATGGTTTAAAAGCCCTTTTATTAACTTGCATATAGAAGCCCAAGTGTGGCTCATATCCCTGACGGCTGGTTCTCAACTTTTGTGGCTGGCTTGGTGCAAGGTACTGAGGGTAATAGATTTGATAATACTGTTCTAATGACACAACACCCATAGGTTTAACCCTTGCATCGTAAACCTAAAATGGCATTTATAACTGTCACATTTATTACACATTACTGTCACACTTGTCAGTCTTTAAGATAGAAAAGAGAAGCTCTAAATTTTTAAAATGTCAACATGGGTTTGAATCTGGCATCTTGCAATTAATGACAACAATATTACTCATTTATTTATTTATTAGTACAAGCATTTATGTGCTCTACAAAGCACAGAACACCACTGTTTATGGTAAATATCAGATCACTTCCTCGTAGTGGCTGTGTTTCAGTGCACTGAGATTGTGAATATCTAAATAGCATCTGGGCATTTTAGGCCTGTCAGGGGTTAACACCCTACTCTTTTCAAAACTGACTGTGATGTATAGGTACAATTCTCTGTGTACACAGAACCTCATGCACCAAAAAATGAATACTCTAACCGTAAAGTAATGTTCAAAACCTGATTCCTAACATTGTTTTTGATGATAGATTTGACCAAAATGCAAATATCGTAAACTACAGAAATGAAATAGTTTTAAAAAAACTAGGCTTATTTGTAATATTAATTGATCTGGGTCAAGTTTCTTATCGTGCTGGTTCCCATTTCGATCCATACATCTTATATGGGCACTCTGGTGAATTGGAACATGTATTTTCATATTCATGTGATCCCTGAAGTCAAAATGTTCCTACTCTGACATGCATGAATAAATTGGTTTTAATCATGCAAGAAATGCCTCCAGAATACACGTCCCTGTGTTTAGATAGTTCACACATCATTATTCAGCTGAGTTTTTATCACCCACCAGCTAGACACCATCGTGGTGTTAGATTTATTCAAAAGAACAGCTCTCCTGTGTTCAGTCTGAGTCTGTAAGCCATGGATAAATTCAGGAATAAAACGGTGATTATTAAATGTGGCAAAATCAAGCAGAGTTTACAGTTGAAATGTCGCTGAAATAAATTTTGTTATTTTGGTGAATATCTGCAATGTGAAATACATGGAGTGGTTCATGCATGAAGGCAATAGCTGCCCCATCGGTATTTGACAATTTCTGCATTCTATTTTGTACACATTGGCACCTGGCGGCTATTGAAGATGGACGTCTTGCACTAACCCCTGGCAGGGTCGGATCCAGGAATTTTTGATAGAGGGGGCGCCTTTTGGTCGACGACGAAAACATTGTGTTAAGGGGGTTACCCCCTCGAAAACTCAACAGGTTTTGGCCCATTGTTTGCTGTTCATGGCTGAATTTGTTCATTTTTTAAAAATTTCTTAAATTTTTTGTATTTTTAAGTTAGGCCGGCGCCCTTTGCTAGACAAAAATAGAGGGGGCGTGCGCCCCCCCCCCCCCCTAAATCCGCCCCTGCCTGGAGTGCCAGAAGTGGGTAAGTAAGTACATAGCTGCCATACGTAGCTGCCACATGTAGATGAGTACAATATACATGTACTGTGTGTAAATTAACAAATGTTCACAGGGCAGCTTTTGCACTTACCCACTTCAGGCACTGAGCACTCGATATCTTCTTTAATATCTAATTTCAATGGAATTCCTTGCATATTGTACCCTATCATCTAATGGACAAGAATAATGAATTTACCATAATGAAAATGGTGTTGTGCAACAAATTACTTTCATGATACATAAATTAATGAATTTACAATTGTCATGGTGTCTTCAGGGTTGAGGGTATAAATTGCTTGAGGAAAATGTCGTTTTAGAGATGTTCGGTTCTGGTTTTAATATTTGTTTTAAGTTTGTCTTTTGGTTCTTGTATTTTGTAACGTTCATTAAGCACAATTTTCGTAACATTTCCCTTGCTCTTAGGGACCGTTCACAAACACTTGTAAGGGGTGCCTGATGCAAAAAAAATCACAAAAATGTTCGGGCCCCCTGTACAGACCTCAAAAATTTCAAAATTTATGGTCATTTTTTCAGGGCCCCCCCCTTAGGAGGGTCAAAACTTTCAGGGCCCCCTTTTTGCATCAGGCCCCCCTAACAAGTGTTTGTGAATGGTCCCTTACAGTTTACCTCATGGCTCTCTCTCAAATGAGGATTTGTATACATCTGTCATTTAAGAAGTGAAATATTTCTCCTGAAAGAGGCCTCTGAAATATATTTTGGTACTGTGTATACTTTGAAAGAATATCTCAACACTGCAACAATGATTGGAACCTTTCCGTTTTATTATCTGAAGATAGAGTGACTGACCATAATGAAGATTGATTCAAGTCCACACTCTTTACAATTTCTCTGTGCATATGATTTAGTCAATTTTATGTGACAACATAAAATAATGTAGATGTGACGTCATTTCACCTTGTTGACATATTGCCATTGGTATGGTAAAGCATATGTGTGAAATATGTGATATTGGCAATTAGCATTGTTAGCAACTCTTGATCTGTGAAATTACCCATTGCTGTGAAATCATTGTTTTGTAAAATGGTTTAGAAAGATTGCGTGTTGACCTTTTGACTCCAAATGGATTGACAGCATTGTGAAGTGATCTCATCATTCAAACATTGCCCAGTTAAAGAATAAGTTTGATTTTTGTAATTGATAATTAAGATCAGAATCTAGCCATTTCAATTTGATGCGGAAACTGAAGGCAAAGGAATACTGTAAGCCTCATATTTTCATGGCATGAAATTTTTGCAATTTGAAAAGAAGCGCCCTCTTTACAGCATGTAATTTTCGCAAAATTTGATACATTTTCTTAAAGGCCTATAAGAAAAAGATGTATATATTTGCAATACCATTTGCCACCCTGATGTGGCATGGCATTGACGTCAACTGCCAAGCTGTTTCGCTTGTGCATGTACGCGCCTACTTTAAGCGTGCGCATGTTTATACCAGTGCCTTAAGCGAACGCTCTAGCGATTTCAGACTGTGCCCAGTGAAATGCACATTGACGTCACTGCCACATCAGGGTGAAAAATGGTATAGTATAGTGTGAAATTCACACAATTTTTATGCACACAGACATTTCTTGCTTTAGTATTTAATTTGTTGAACCACTAGTTGAACCCAGGTGAAGCAGTTATCCAATTGATTTGAGATCAAAACCAGAATTTAGTTATCAATTTGACCCAATCTGATCTACATTGTACTTGTCTAATGTCACAGCTTATGAAACTACTAAACAAACAGAAAAAGGATGGCAAAAACAATCGGAAATAGGAAATGTGTCCCTGAAAAGCCATATCTTTGCTACTGCAGATGTTTAAAATTAGAAATCAAGCAAACTCAAATTTCATAATTTTGTGGACAGTAGACTGGATGGACCAAATCAGGTCACATTGGACATTTGGTGATTCAGCAATTTGGAAATTCTTATATTTCGGCAAAGATTCTTACACACACCTTTCTTTTGATTACTATGATTTCAGAAACGGCTTGGGTTTGCATATCTGATTTTGGTCTTGTTTGTTTTTTATGTCTGTTTGACAATATTGGTTAACAGAGGTGTGACTTTTTTGTTGCTGATGATGACTATATGCAAAAAAATATCATATCGGGGGTTCAGAACCAGAAAGCCTATGACCAACTCTCACAAAATGAGCATAAAGTTGGCACCTTGCTTTGGTCTTCACAAATCAAAATATTTCATTCACAATGTCTTTTGTTTTCTGTTGAATTTTGTCATGATCAAACAAACTGTATCTTCTATAGTGCCCTGGCGACTTTATGCTCATTTTTGGGAGCAGGTGATTGTGAGTTGAGGCTTTCTGGCTCTCAACCCTCGTTATGTATACTTTGGTTTTAAACTACATGTATGATGAGTAGCACAAAATATTTGGTTGCACATCAATAAGTCCCAACTTATAATCTTGCGTAAATTCAAATATTTGTGTGCCGGTCACACTTTATGCACATATGTTATGATTCTTGCCACTTTACAGGTTGAACAAAACATATAATAGTACAGATAACTACTCTTTATAAACCTGAGATGACCCATTAAGTAAGCAAAAAATATGACATGCATTTATATGCTGGTTGTTGGATTTATTTCATTTCACTTAGCAAACAGAAATGATTAAAAGTAATATCAGAGTCAATGTTTGTTTTATTGGTGTATGTGTATGGACTAGCTTGTAGCAACACATATTCATATGAAATCACCTCCAAATACAGAAAGTCAAGACAATTTACTTTATGATTTATATATGCATCAATATTGCTGAAGTTTGTAAACCATAGTCACATCAAATTAAATGGCTTAGGTCTGTCTGGTGTGATTTCCTCCACTGGAGTTGTACTTTCTCCTCGTGATGTTGATACAGTGTTAGTTGTGGCATTTATTTGTCCTTTATGGAGTGATGTAAACATCTAGGCTTTGCAGTGTGATGAAGTCTGATGAGTGGGACTTAAGTTTTGTTCAGAGGTTAACATCCAAAAGAGGGGCAATTTGCTCCACATTTCTATATAGATGGGTTTCTGCCATTCATAATGCTGTATATTTGTGATTGAGCCTCATGCAGTTTGGGAAAGAGACTATAGTTTAACGATTGCATGATAAACAAAATTAACGGCGGGTCAAAGCGGTCACAATTCTGGTCATTTTAAACCTTCAATTATGTTCACCAAATGTCTCATGTCAGATGCTGTCTTGTACAGAGGCAACTTTGCAACATTTACAGTGAACACTCTCTTAAAATAAAAATTAGTACTCTATTTTTAATACAATTTGTCGATGTCATTGAGTAGTCAGCACCGGAGGCTATGGTCAAATATCCGTAAGTGATGATATAGTTTCCCATTCGTGTTATTAGTTACAGTCTCATTAGAGGATGGAGAAGAGTGCAAGTCACTCAATAGTTGATCAATGTGGAATATGGGTAGATCATCTTTATTATCAAGCAGGCATTTTACTTCAAAGAACAGGCACTAATTTAATAGCGAGTTACTGAATGATATATCGTTATGTTTGAAAACAATTTTAAAAAATTGTTGTAGAATTATATCTTAATGATAATGTTCACAATATGTGTAAAGGAACTGATTGTTAACACTTAATAATGGTTAATTAAAAAAACCATTTTTTTAATTTTTTTTTAATCAAAAGAATCAGCAACCCTGTCAAATATTCCTGCAAATGTACAATGTAGGTTATTAAGGTTATTAATTATTTTAAACTGTTGTGATTTGGTAGTTCACAGCATCTTACTTTAATGGTAGTGAGCTTTGGCAAAACTGCATTGCTCAATTCATAGCGAGCGTGTAGAAGAATTAAAATATCACAGATATACTTTTATAGGTGCTGCGGTTCTTGAGTTACGTTGTAAAGAGGGCTGAAACAACAACACTTTTGTAAAACGTACATAACTCATTAACAACAATAAATTAAGAAAGTTTGCAAAATATACGATTTGTAGAATGAACTTTTGCAAAACATCAAGGTGTTATTTTTCAATAATATATTGATCTAGATAATGAAAATCGATTTTTAGGTTGCTTCACCAACAATACCTCGCTCTACCCTTAAATAAGCAAAATTGTTTGCGAAAATGCTGATATTTACTTAACCCAAGTTTCATTTGGTGACTAAATTTGAATTAATTTCTAACACCCTAAACAAGAGCGTTGTAAAGATGCCTGATGTCATACTGATGATGGGACATTCTAGAGATGCAGCGGAATTCAGATGATCGGAGAACGGAAGGAAGGAAGGAAGGCAAGAACGTAGGAAGGAAATTAAGAAAGGAAAAAGGCATGCTGTCCTTCCTGACATATATATATTTTGAGAAAAACAGCTTTAAATGGGCCAATTTGGAAGTGTGTCTTCTACGTTTAAAATAATAATAAGGCGACTGAAAGAAAATTTCAGAAAAAAAGATTAACATTTTTTAAAGGTGGGTGACCTGTTTAGAGGGATGGACAGATTATTCCCGCCACTTTATCCTATCAAAACCTAGGATTTTAAGCCTGATAAATATTTTGTTTAGATGATAAAAACAAAAAAAAGAGTAGTCTCATCCCAATGGTAGTAGTTATCCCAACCAGTATACTTGTTCTAAGGGCCATGTAATACATTGTATAATATTAATGATTTTGCTGCTAATATCCAAATCGCTGGACGCAGTGGCGGCACCAGGAATTTTTTCGGGGGAGGAGGGCATTGGGGGAAAGTGAATTCCAGGGGGGGGGGGGCAAAATCAACCAGTTTCACACAAAATTGCTGCAAAAAGTGGAAATATGTGTGATTTGGGGTTTTGCCTCAAAAGGAGGTGGGGCAAGAATGCAAATGCCCCCTCTTGGCCCCCCATAGTACTGACGGGATTGTTTTGGTGATGGGCCCCAATATAAGGTAGATAAAACCTGATGTGATAAAATCAGACCACCTTCCTTTAAATGAAGCATCATACCGCAGTATGAAATAACAATGTTAGTTGTGAATAGCGGAGGTAGCGATTGTCAAAGAATGAGGATATTGAGAATTGATGGATATGGCAAATTATGCCGGGGAGACCACATAAAATGGTTGTGTGATAAAATAAGAGCTAGCATATACTGACAAGAGCTCAATTATATTGTATTTGTAGTAGCGAGATGTGGGAGTGTAAAAGAGAATGGACCGCGTTTAAAGGGTTGGTATACAATAATGTATTGATTCATTTAGTTGTGTGCACTTGATTAGCAGACTACAGTTTTATAATAATAGGTCAGTTATAATAGTAAGCAGGTACAACTATTATAGCTGAAGGTCTTCCAAGAAATCTGAGAAAATAGTACCTATAGCATATCCTGCTGCAATCCTCTCTATCCTGACCAGGATATGCTTGCCATAGAACTTTAGAGAAATACATACAAGATGAAAGTCTTAGCACCCATGAACCTGTAATACATGTATATCACTTTGAAATAATTTCATATTGTTTTCAAGTATATTATGTTTTTAACTTTTAACCACCATCTTACGAAGAGGTGGGTGGGTTGGTACTCAATGGTGCAAATACACCATCAAATGACTTGGCAAAATAATGGGGCCATCCTTTCTGCTCATGTTAGTGAAAATAATCCTTTTTTCTTGCTTTTATGAAACCATTCCAAGGGATTTGGACTTGTTTTTTAAGTTACAAAGTTTATTTTCTTTCATCATAGTGAAAAATTTGGTGAAACTTGCATTGGCCTCTAGATACTTTCTGTACATTTATGTGATATTTACTAATTTTGTAAGGATGTTCTCACACTGAGAATCTTGGTACTTAGTTTGGCAACACATACAATTTCATATAATACATTGGTACCAAATGTAATACTATATTTCTTTTCTGAAGTGCTGAGCCGGTGACATCAGCACATTTCATTGGGCGCTGCTTCAAATTGCAAGTTTTCACTCAAAGCATTGACGAACACATGCACATGAAAATGACGCCGCATAGTTGTGCGTGCAAAACTGCTGCATAGCGCATTTCATTGGGCACAGCCTCAAATTCATGAGTGTTCACTAAGAGCATTGGCGTATATATGCACATTGAAATGACGCCGCATAGTTGTGCGTGTAAAACTGCTGCATAGCGCATTTCATTGGGCACAGCCTCAAATGGCGAATGTTCACTAAGAGCATTGGCGTATATACGCACATTGAAATGATGCCGCATAGTTGTGCATGCAAAACTGCTGCCTCAATGCGTTGATGTCGCTGACTCGTCAAGATGAAAATATGAATATTAATGTGCTTATTACATATTATTTGTATTTATAAACCTTTATTATTTAAGCACCTCTGTGTGGCCCCCCTCTCGGTCCACCAAAAAATCTTTGCCCTCCCTCCGCCCCCCTTTACACATGCCAAATTTTTGGGTTCCCAATGTTCAAATCTTAAATGGTCTATATATATGTTGCGAGCAGGAAAATTTGCATATTAAAAGCGTTTCCGTATTCTGTTTTCCTAAGCCTTTTTAGAGCGTTTTATTTAAAAGGCGCCCCATGAATGTGTGCCAAAAATCGGTTGCCCCTTAATTAAGAACCGTGTAATTCTAGTTATAGGATATAGATGCCTCAGTAGGATGAGCGTTAAATGTTAAAAACATCAAAACTGGTTAAAAACACGATTTAAATGTAATAATGCTTTAATGTTAAACTCGAATAATTTAACAGAATAGAGGAAACACACTTAAATATACCGTCAACAAATAAGTGTATGAATCAGCATTCTGTAAATGCTCAGACTCTCTCTGGGGTTTAAAGTCTTCCTCCCAGTGGGTTTGCGATGGTGGACTTAAAATTCAACTTTCGCAGACGAGCCATGTTTCATCATGGGTTATAAGATGCCACTTCAAGGGGGATATCTTGAAAATGGTATGGAAGTCAAGGCACGTTTGATGTTGTTTTTGACAGGAATTTCAAAATGCAACTAGGGACCTCTGAGTAGTTGTCACTGTTTTGCTTAGGCCACCTCATTGAAGCACAAGTACTTTCAAATAGTGTTGAATCTGTCATATAGCAATTAGCATGTACAACATTAGTTTTTAGAACATTCAATGTAAGCTGTACTTTGTATTTCCTGTTGTTAGGTTTAAGACTTGTTAGACAGGGCCCATTGAAGTGCATGGATGCATGAAAATTGTACCTTAAAACCATCTGGCAATCTTTTACTTATTCCCCCAGTGTGGACTTGTACTCTTAGGGGGTTTGCAACTAGTCCCCACCAAGTGAAATGCACCATTTTATTCTATTTTATGTAAAAACAAGTTTGTACTAAGTCTCTACCACCAGCGTTTTGTAATTATTAACATTCAAAATACTCCAATACACTTACAATTATAGACTTATACATGCTTTTGAATCATGTGTAAGTAAGCAAGCAAATCATGTGTCACTTGTACATTTACTATTTCATTTGTCTCTGACATTTACCACAAATGGGTGTGTCCTTTACTTGAAAATAATACAAATGTAAGGATGTGTTGGTGATTTCATTTTAGATGACCAAGGTTAGTTCCATCATCACTAAATGGAAAAGTCCCTAATCATCCATTGCCTCTAGGCTCGTACCTCAAGTGTAGTGTGGCAGGGCAAATTGTCGCCTAACTAATCATGAAACAAGCTGTTGATAAGGCTTCAAATAGGCATAAAACTTAATATTGAAATCTTCTTATAGTGTACATCATCAGCATGGTGAAGTGCTGATAAAAAATGGGTTTCAGTGACAAAATCATCCAATTTGAGGACAATTAGTGTTCTTCCACTTAGGTCATGTGGCAAAAACAATGTGCTGTTCCTTTTGAGAGAGTGGTGTCTTTAGGTGACACAGTCACTGATTCAGGGAAAATCAAATGGTACATGTACAAAGAAAGGCAAATTTTGTTTTGTGTTGCAGGATATTGCACAGCAGAATCATGCAGTTTTTCTGGGACAGTAGACAGTTTTTATTGCCAGCAGACCTCAAATTATAAGGTGTAAGGCATCACCATTTGCACTCTTATGCTGTTACCATATACCGTAACATTCAATGTGGGGTGCAAAAAGAGATAGAATATTATAATTAATGCATTCTATACGTGGATCCTGAGTTTTTCTACTGAAAATCAGTTTGACTGAAATTCCTTCTCACAATACAATTGTTAGCACCCCACACATGATCATCAGAGTGTACAGTACACGTTCCTGTGCCTCATATGCTACGGATTGTTCCGGGATGCGCAATGAAAGGGTAATTTTAGTGAAAATGACATCCGGTAGATAAATCCAAAATCCACATATTACACTTCATACTCATTTTGCACCTCAACCTCAAAAAGTAGGATGCACAAATATTTTCAGGCCTGTTTGTCAGTATTGTGAGTGTAAGTGTTTACATTTGTCTGTATGTATTTGTATTTGTTATTTGACTCACTTGTAAACACAAATGTTGTTGTGAATTGCAATATTGGAAATATGTTAAAGACTTAAAGTAGTGCATTGCAAGTTATAATAATAAATATATTTACCCATTATCTTTTTTCTCTCTCTACCTTGTAGCTCTGGAGGGTTTATTAGGATCATTACGTCAGATTTGTGCCACAGCCGATGGTAAACGAGATGACTTTCAATTTTTACAGAATCTCTTGCAGAGTAGAGATGTACAAGCACTTTTTAAGGTGAGCAGTAATTATGAAGCTTTTAAAACCTTATCTATTGGAATGATCAGTCAATTGCAACTTCAGGGAATCGGAGAGGTGAATCTTAAATTCACAGACCTGAACGAAAGACTGTCTCAGTACACTAAGACAAAAATTTAGGTGTTGGCCCAGCAAGATATGATCTCTGTCCCACTTTGACATAGTGGAAAATGAAAGGAACACATGATTAAATACTAATACTGTTTAACATTTTTATCTCTATGGCATTAATACAAAATGAGCGAGTCTAAATCTAAAGAAGGCCCTAGATAGTACTAATACTCATTTCAACCTATGACTGAAATAAGTCCATTTTAAACAGAATCAATTTTACAGATTGGTTTAAAAACTTAAGATAAAAATATTCCTGATGCATTTTTTGTGATATTTTTTCCTTCTAGACACACGAGCGTGTGGAACAACAGGAACGCAGACCAGCGTACCCTATCTCTCACAATGCAACAGAACTACTTCTTGATGTAAGCATTAAGGATGCATGAAAGTGGATGTGATTTCTTTTTCTTCTTTTTTGATTTTCTCAACAAATCAACATTTTTAGGAAAGTGATATGTACTCTGTACAGGCTGTATCATAATGATTGGTACCCATCAGCATCCAGTTGTTATGGACAATACTGCCACATCAAAATGCAACATAGAAACTACCTTATTTATAGATGAATGTTATAAAAGGTCATAAAACTATAAATCATGGGCATTTGAAGAGGATCCAATGTTGCATATACATGAAGCAGGCTTGTCGATAAACACCAAAAACTGATGGGTACCAATCTTTTTTTTTTAATATACAGCCTGTATGAAATATATCATGACCTTAAAAATATTGATATTTGATTCACCAAAAGTTAAGTTTTTGTATGTGTTAATTTGTAGTTTGTACCACAAAATATGAAAAAACAACTTACAGAAAGTGTCCAACTGAAAATGTTCAACTTAGTTCTATTACCTATGATCAGGGGACCTAATATATGAAAATGAAAAGTGATGATTTTTTTATTTTTAAAGATGCATCTCAGATGTCACTAACCTGGTTTTACAATGTATACGTCAGGGCGATCAGGGGACCTACATTGTATATATGAATTACAAGTAATTATTTCTTTTTTAAAAAGATGCATCTCAGATGTCACCAACCTAGTTTTTACAATGTTTTCATCGGGGCAAATTTTCAGAAAACTTAATCAATTACTGTACAGTGGGATATTTTAGTGGTGTTATTTTTTTTGCAACTTAACTGTTCTGAACAGAGCTCACATTAAAGCGTATAGGTCCTAAATATTTTCATGAGCTTTTAAATTCACGGTTCTGAATTAACCATAAGAATAGTAAAAATAACAACTTTGCGAAAAAAATGTCTGGTCCTAGAATCAGTTGAAATTTCAATAACTTGAATAAATTGAAGCTGATTTTAGCTTGGTGAATGACATCTCCAAGTATAATTTATTCATATCACAAATATCTAGGCACATGTGTTTTAGTAATCAGATGTAATAACTACTCCTGATTCCAGATAAATACAGCACTTGATTTTTTGGGATTAAAAAAATATTATCCTGTTTTGCCAAATGAAACGTAGCTAAATCCTAATCCTTTAGTTAGTCCTAACTAGCAATAAAAGTCAAATTTTAATATTTGGCCAATTTTGAGAACTAAGGGCCAAAAACATGCGTGTTAGGGTGTTTTTTGTATGCTGTGACAATCAAGCCCAAAGACTTGTACCAAGACTAATTTCAGTTTATGCATTGTGATAATTAAAGCAAAATTTCGCCATATACTCAAGATTTTAAATGCTTAGACTTGTTCCAAGTCTTTGATTTTTGTGACTTGATTGTCAGAAAATATGTTTTTGGCGGGGTTTTTTTCAAACAATTAGTAAAATAGTGAACTTTTTCTTTTATCTCCAGTTAGGACTAAATGAGTGATTAGGATTGAGCTATGTTTCATTTGGCAGGATTTGATAATATTTTTTAATCCCAAAAAATTAGTGCTGTATTTTTCTGGAATGGTGAGTAGTCGGAAGATGATACTCATGAAGATGCTATTAAGAGTCCTCATAAGCATTAGCCGCAGTTAGAGGTCCATCATCACAACCAAATTCATTATGAGATACAGCTAATATCTGATAGGATTTATACTTGATGGGATTTTATCAGCTGCAATATTTTTTATCAGGAATACGACACATTATATTTTAAATAAATAGATGAGAATTAGTTGGACATTATTAAGGTAAGTTGCTTATTTCAGGTTTGGTATTATTGATTTAATTAATGTACGCAGACTAGAATACATTTGAAATAATACCTGTATGTACAAGTGATGACTGTGAAGTTGACTCAGCTTTCTACTAGTATTGATTTGAAGCTTCACTCAGTTTGATATGAATTTCAATTAAGATTTCATATGCCAAGGATAAGGCTTGGTGTACATTCTGTTAATATGAAATTGACATTTAGTTTATATTCAATTCAATCCTCTTAATCATATTCTGTGGTGTGTTTTAAGAGATATCTTGGGGGAAATTGATTGGATTTCCAATGAGACAAAAAGAAAAAATATGTAAATAGCTATTGAGCATGTAAACAAGTAGGAGCCCCTAACAGGCTATGTCTCTGCAGAAAAAAAAAAAAAAGAACTAACATGTATTTGCTAAAGAACGGTGGAATTAACTAATGTGAAACAATTTAACTTCAACAAAATCTTACGTCTACCATGAAGTTAAATGTTTTTACTTTCATACTTTCACAAGCTATGTTGTAAAACATAGACAGCATATTTAACATAGTATGTATTAATGTAAATATATTAGGATAACAATTTCAATCTGAAGAAAGAGTTGTTTTGTTGTGAGTAAATAAGCTATTTTCGTCAAATTGAAATATATACTGATTGAACAATACCTAAGAATTTCTAATGGCATTTTTGATTTTATGTTATCATTTGTAGTATTTTTTGTGTGCAACTATAATATGCTGTCAATGTGGTATCCCACCTTGTGTAACAAAATTATATATTTTTGTTGCTTAGCACACATGTCCATATTTTATACATGGCAGACATTATTTATGAATATAGTCAGGAGAATTCAGAATGAAAAACAACAGAAGATGTTCACAATTTTGTAAGCATGCCATGGATATGATGTAATTCAGTGCTCGAAATAAGGGGGCCGTTGAGCCGAAAGCCTGTGAAAATTACTGTGGACTATGCTACCCTTACGGTGAAATTTTGCCTTCAAAATCATCAAGATATAGTCAATGTTGACTTCAACATTAATCCTTGTTTTTAATTTGTGAGTCTAATCTCTTATAAAGTGTCACAAATTTTACAATTTGAGTTTGGGCCTGTGAAAATTTACAAGGGCCTGTATATTTTGAACCCGAGGGCCCGAATAGCCTTTGGAAGATTTTGAGTAACTGACATAATTCCTATGTGATTTCTTATCTTTGGTTACCACCAAGTTCAGTAATGACGCCAATGCTTTTTTGCGGTTGCGCTGCAGGGGTGTCAACAAACCTTCCTTGTACACTATGCGCAATTAACTTTATGCGCACGTTTTGATACTGCTACCAGCAAAATACGCACCTACGACGCTACCGAACTTGAGGTGAACCAATGTATAGAAGTTTATATTCAAATTCAACCCACTCTACTTTGAAAATTTGTATCGTATTATGAGTTATAGATTTTACCACTTGGAATCAATCAAATGTTTCATTCATTAATTTGTCCATAATTTTTCCTAAATATTTACAGGTTGTTACAGACCTCAAGAATCTGTCCAATCTGCCAGAAGTCTTTGAGCTATGTTACCTCATGACAAGGCCACACATCAGATTCTTATTTGATGCACATGATCACATTGCCAACAAAGATTACGTACCAGAGTTACCAGATTTCTCAAAGATGATGATGAATGACGAGGACAGTTCTATCAAGATAGTACGCTTAGTCAAAAGTAACGAGCCTTTGGTAAGTGGTGTGATTGGTGTTTTCAACATATCACTGTGTACAGTCTCTTTTAGTCGCATATTATATAAGAGTCCAACCTCCCTTATCAGAACCTTTTATCCATCCCTTATCTACACCTTTTATCCGGTTGTGTGAACTTCTTAAAAGCTATGACACCTTAATTATTACATTGCATGCTCTGCAGCATTTAAAAGAACACATCTTTGTTGCAAACAGCAAGTAACATATTTCATTATCCCACAATCTTTTTGTCCCAATTTTAGCATTTTTGTACATTTACTGTAAAATTACTCTGGACTTTTCACTTATCCTGCCATTGCTTGGCTGGAAACAGTTGGGATGTTTTCCAAGGAATCATCATCATCAGTCGGTTGCGGAGCAGGCGACTACAAGCTTTCTCCAAATAATGCGATCTTGGGCAAGCGAAACAATTTTGTTTGGCTGCAGCATCCCTTCAGTATCTCCCAGGAGGTGCTGGACATACTGTAAGTACAGTGTGCGCGTCATCCCGGTTTCCTCTTCCCATGTGGTGGAATTAAAGCCCATATTCTTTCACAGGCTCGCCATCTTCAAGACGCAGGAATATTTTCCAAGGAATATTGTAGTGCACCTTGCTGAAATTGAACAATAGATTTTTTTTTGTCAGAATAGTTACATTCTATGTCAAAATGATCAGGATTATAATAGTTTTGATATTTTTTTATAAAAAGGCACTTTGAAATGCAAGACAGTATCTAATTAGGCCACAGCTTCTGCTGATTTCAAATGGACCAAATGTTATATTTTATGCCATTAAGAAAAAAAAAGAAAACTGTCAAAAGCCTCAAAAGTATGGGAGAGATGGAAACATGTTATGGAATGCATACATTGAAAGCTTTGTTTGCTGGATGCTGAGACAAACCTTGGGGTTTTTTTTGGGGGGGGGATCGGGTTGGTAGTGTAACATTTTATTCCGGTACAAGTGACTTGCCGAGTATCTTTGGTGTTTAGCCCTTCCAACAATCATGTCATATGCCAACCTTAATCACATCAACCGCCTTACTTCACTTGACTTATTTAGTCTGTAAATTATAATCACCCCTGATTCATAACTTGATTGCAGACCTTGACCAATATGAAAATAGTAAATTTTCTCCTGTATATGTCAGCATTCATTAATATAAACACCTTTTACAAGACACATCCACTATTGCATCCCCTCTTCTTAATACTTATCATCAAAATGTACTCGAAAAATCTTAAAAGTGATGTTGCTTAGCAACAAAGTTTGTCATGTTATGACGAAAGGACTGACCTCTGTTCAGGTGGACAGTGGCCATAAGTTGAGAGTGACCACAAATTAACACGTTGTTAGTCTAGCGTGCCCAGACATATCCTGTTTTCTAGGCTAATTAATTAAGATGTTTTGGTTTCCACCTTAATCGCTTTATTAATTGATTCAAGGAGAATGACCAATTCAGTTATCATTAAGAAATTAATAATTTTATTTTTTTTTATTTTTATTTTTGGTTGTTAAAAACAACTACACATGAACTGTTGAAGATTTTAATTTTTCCAATTGTGAACACAGCGAAAAACAAATAAACAAAACAATTTATTTTCTTCATACGATGGAGTATGATTCCTAAAATAGAATTTTGGATAAAAAAGTAAACTTCTCCTGACCGGATGCCTTTGTTTGATATCAAATTTTAATAATTTGCCATAAAATTTGTATTATAAAATTATTTGATATCAGAAGGACATCCCTCGTAGGCTATTCAGAATGCAATTCAATGTGTCTGATGTGCTCTCATGTCCCAGAAAAAATACTATGCAAATGTTGCTATGCGAGCCCTTAACCAATAACCACAAATATAACCGTAAGAATATGTACGTATAAAAGGAGAGTGAGCAACCATTTCATATTTATAACTTGTCATCTATAGATCTGATATGACTGCTGTAATATGTAGGTAGTAATGCTGACCTAGTAGAGATCTATCAACACATCCATATTAAGAACAGTACGGAGATATCAATTAACTCTGCAGATACGTGCTATGGAAGTGTCTTTGGCTGTACCAAAACCACCATATTTTTCTGGATTTTGTAAAGGCTATGACATTTTCTTGCTAATATATTTTCGGAGTAACGTTCATTGTTATAGATTATGTTAATGTGAGACATCATCACGACCCATTTGTCAACCTTATTATTGATTTGAAATTCAAGATTTGATGGGTTGATCACTAGTATACCGAAAAGGTTAAACTAATACTTGACAATTTCAATTAACGTTGAACATGACTTCTGACACTGTCACTTTGTATGATGGGAAGAAATCAAATGAGTCACATGTTGGTTATTTTGGTTTCAAATGATATATGGCCCAAATTAGAATTTTGTGTCGGTTGTATCTTATTGTTTTAGAAGAGTACAAATAGAAACTGCTTTAACCCCCTGAGAACTACCTGCCGATCTAACATTGCCTCTGATTGGTCAATTACATGATATTAATCACCAATCAGAATGGAGCTTTGCAAATAATTCACCCCAATTTTTTTGTGTGGTGAAATTATTCAACAATGTCGCTGATTGGTCCAACTGATAATGAAAACTTCTTTTTAGCCAATCGGCATGTAGTTCTCATGGGGTTAAAACATTGAATACAATTTTGATAGAGTTCAATTTTAGTTATTGGACCAGTGGGTTCCATAGAATTTGAACGGAATCCTAGTATGGGACCTCGTATGGGACCTGCAATCAAGAATATCGTAGAGAATGCCAAACACATCTCATTGTCACGATCAAGGATATGTAACGTCTTGTTAAGCTGTGATATAGGTAATTAGCTAATTGGACATGTCTTGGATTAATAGGTACAGGCTCCTGGGAGTTATTTGTAGGATCAGGAAGTCCAATGTTAGTAAGGAATCACGGTAGTGCAGAGAGTGTGGGTAATTTGGCATTTCTTTCATACGTGTTGTGTGACATGTTAATACCTGGTGAAAAAATGCAGGATTAGGCTACTTAATGTTCTGACGAGTGTTCTGATACTGTGTTATAGTGGTCATTTTGTTTTCTTGTGGTTTTGATATATTTTTTGTTTGTTTACGGAAACCATTTCTAAGGCTAGTAAAACGCACATAATTCCTTGTCGCTTCTAAACTGTTGTCAATTATTGAGCAAATTTTTTTAAATTTAAAGATTGTGACGGCACCTTCAAAGGAACACCTATTCCTAGGTTTGTTTGTTTTTATTGTTGAGAATGTTAATGCGCTGATTAATTTTGCAGCAGAAAGATGTGTTATTCAAAAGGAACTTTCTTTTAGGTTGACATATGGCAAATAATGACCTAAACCAAATTATTTTTGACAAACTTTTGAAAACTTTTGGGAAATTGAGCAACTCTTTGAATTTGCAGTAATATAGACTCATTAAAATAGAAGTAAATGTTATCCATTGTTGAAATAACATTTATCCATGTATACTCATTCGGCATGTTTAAATATTCGACTTGAACTTGTTTACTTTGTAAAAACAAAATGATCAAATATTTACAAAACAATGACATTTATTTTAGCCAAGAAAAGTCAAGTTTAATATCCTGCTATACAAACAGTGCTAATCCAGAGAGCTCCCTGTAACTAGTCATTCCATAATACTTAAGTATTTTGGATTAGATTCCTATTCCATGGCACAGACAGCCACTCAGAAGACACTCTACACCTGCTTTATTGTAACCAAAGCAACCTCACCAATTGTTAATGTCAGATTGAGCTTAAGTGGCAAGCAACAAAGCCCAGGCTTGCAAGGAAATCCCATCACTAGATCCCAATTAAGGATAAATCCTGTCGGGATCCGGGAATAGGTTGACCAGAGTTTCCTGAGGTAGCACTGGTGACTTTCTAGTGAAGATTTGACGTGTTGTCTCGATGGGCTAGGGAATGGGGAGGATCATGGTTAGGGCTTTGAGGGGATTTTGTTGACAAAATCACCCAAGGTTGCATGATATCCAAAACTTGTTTTGACAAGGTAAATATGTAGTGTTTTTTATTACAATTTTCTTAAAATTAGAAAATGTCAAACTTAAACTCTGAAGGTGCACCAAGGTCTGTGTTCTATTTTTCCTTCTCTTCTTTTCTTTTAGGTGTGAATTTTCAAAAGTCAAATATCATACTTTATCCAAAATTGTTTATAAAGATTGCAAATTATCAGAGCTGGCAGAGTATCAGCAAAGAAGGAAATAAGGAACCCTGTGCAGATATTCTCATTTTAGCTGAGGTTATGTGTTAATTAGCTGCCATTTTAGAATGTTCTTGAATTTTTAATTTTTGACAACCCTTTATTCTCGGTATTCCTTCCCTTCTTTCAAGAATTCAAGAATAAAGTGGCGACTATTTGGGTGTCAGCTAATATTCAACAATGAATAACTCTTGAGTCCAATCTCTTAATCAGTTCTGTAATTTCACAAAGCTCATCTGAAAGCATTCATTGTGAGCTTATCTGTTGGAATCAACCAGAATATGTCATATCTGAGGAAATGCAAAATTTAGCAAGTTGATGTAATACCCAAGGGTTATGACAAACTAGACATTCTTCACAACGTGATCATGTCAAATTGGCAAGGACCATCTGTATTTAATGGAGTTCTAGGGGTTGTGTTCGTTTATGAACAAGTTTACTCACTGTGATTCGGAAAAGTTCAAGTGCAGTTTAGTTTGAAAGCTGTGTTCAGTTGTTTTAATGCCCACAAAGGCCTCTACAGGAAGACAGTGTCCCTCATCAGATTGCTGGTATTGTATGTGGAAAATTTATGCAATTCTGTCAACTTACTTATGATGTATATGCTCCTTTGAGACTGATTTGTGTATAAATCCTGAAATATCACCCATTGATAACAATCAAAAGAATAACATTGACTAAAGATTTAGAACATTTTTCACAAGAATGACTTGTTTTGTGGCCCCTTTTCTACGTAGGATGTGGCTTGTGTTTATAAATCTTTTTGGTTTGAACCAGCTGAAGTCCAAATGACACATGGACCATCGCTGTATCTCCTGTATGTGTACTGTCAGTGACAAATGAAATGAATAGATTTCTCACATGTGTGTAAAGCAGTGGCCTCTTGTACATTAATTGTGGGCTACCGCTGTGGTTGGAAGCCATCTGGTGAGAACCAAAAGCAGGTCTATTAAGCTCTCATGTCCTTGTATTTGTTACATTAAGCTTTACAATACCAGTAGATTGGTTTGACAAACAAACAATTTAGTCAATTCATTGCATAATACTTGTAAATTCTGTGGTTTGAACCTGCAGAAGTGCAATCAAACATACTTCATTGTCATTACTCATTACATAATGTATTCTTTCAGTTGTTTTTTGTTTACCACAGCTTAATTAATAACTGATATCATCCAGAGTAGACCAACAAGTGCCAATAACCTATCCAGGTGTAACTGACCTGCTAGCAAACATGATCACGGGCATGATCACAAGCAATAAACCTTGTTACCATCATTAAGTTGACATTACTTCCTTCATGCTCTATGATCCACTCTGGCACTTAAGAGTGAACAACTCATATAACAAGCCACGTTGTTGGTTAGGTTGGCAGTGAGTGCGTAAACCTGTGTTATAGTTGCCAGCATTCTGACATATGAGGCTGAGATTACTGCCCTGTGTGAATCTTCACCGTGTAGCTGTCATACTAGATAATCCCCACTAATGTGATATAAGACCCAGAGTATATTGGATAAGCCACCCTAAATCAAGTTGAATTTATAAGAACATGGGGATGATAAGCTTACCAGATGCATCTGTGCAAGTTTGTATCACTGCCTATCTGATTCACATATGAACAGTTGTAGGATTGTTGAATTCACACTCAGTTCTGTCTAGTACTTGTAGGAAATAGTGGATTCTGGTCTACACTGTACTAGAGTATGTGTTTAAATTGGTACAAAGGATTTCAGGGTTGTTTAGACAGGTAATTGACAACAGAAACAAATGATGCAGCAATTTAAGGGCCAGATGTATCTGATATTTATCGGAATCTGTTTGGCACGTACGGTGTGATTTCGGGAAACTGGTGGGATCAAATAAACCAGGTATTTCTATTTTGACAAGGAATTTATGGACAGGAAATTGTGCAGTTTAGGAGCCTGAGAAATGTAATGAGATAATTCTAGTCTTGTCACTCCTTAAGGGATCCAAAATGAGCGTTTATTGCATTTCGACAGTATTTTTTGTGGGACATGAGAGCACCTCAGACCTATCGAATTGCATTCTGAATAATGAAGCATGTCTTTCTGATATCAAATAATTTTCATTTTTAAAAATCACAATATAATACAAATTTTATGACAAATTATAAAAATTTGATATTTTTCAAATTTTTGATATATAACAGTCCTCGGCGTAAGTTATATAAATCTAATGATATATTCTTAAAGTGTATGTAGCAGGGAGGAAAAGCTGACGGTCAATTGAAAATGTTGACCTTTCATATTGAAGATATGGATTTTTTTCAAAAAAAATATTTTTTGGTGTTTTGGGAAAAAAAATCCATATCTTCAATACGAAAGGTCAAAATTTGTAATTGATCGTCGGCTTTTCAACCCAACTACATACACTTTAAGTATAAATCATCAGATTTATAAAGTTTACTTCAAGTACTGTTAAATATCAAAAATAAGAGAGATCGTGACAAAGTGGCTGCAGAAGATGTTTGAAAGCGGTACAAAGCTAATTGATTAAGGAACTAGTAGGTTTCATCTATGATTACCTTGCATTGGGGCTAATGACTTCTTGTTTGGCCAAAGACCAGAATTTACATGACATATTTAATTATAATGAATTTGATAACAGCTGGCAACAGTTTCAATATCATAAAACAAATATAGGGAAACAAGTTCAAATGATTGAATCAATGAACAGATTAGTATCGAGTTTGAAGATGAATTATTGTATGATCAAATGGGTTACCATCCTGAGACAATGATATTCTGTTCCTTAGGTCACCCACCTTTGCACAGTATTTTTGTGTGGACTGAGAGCACATCAGACACATGAAATTGCATTCTAAATACGAGGAATGTCCTTCTGATATCAAATAATTTGGATTTTTTGAAATTTGCGATATAATACAAATTTTATGACAACTTATAAAAAATTGATATTTGTTTGGACAGGTAATTGACAACAGAAACAAATGATGCAGCAATTTAAGGTCCAGATGTATCTGATATTTATCGGAATCTGTTTGGCACGTACGGTGTGATTTCGGGAAACTGGTGGGATCAAATAAACAGGTATTTCTGTTTTGACAAGGAATTTATGGACAGGAAATTGTGTGCAGTTTAGGCCCGGAGTTTAGGAGCCTGAGAAATGTAATGAGATAATTCTAGTTTTGTCACCCCTTGATAGAGATCGTGACAAAGTGGTTGCAGAAGATGTTTCAAAGCGGTACAAAGCTAATTGATTAAGGAACTAGCAGGTTTCATCTATGATTACCTTGCATTCACCGTTGGGGCTAATGACTTCTTGTTTGGCCAAAGACCAGAATTTACATGACATATTTAATTATAATGAATTTGATAACAGCTGGCAACGGTTTCAATATCATAAAACAAATATAGGGAAACAATTTTGATTAGCTGAAATGAACAGATTAATATCGAGTTTGAAGATGAAGTATTGTATGATCAAATGAGTTACCGTCCTAAGGCAATGATATTCTGTTCCTTAGGTCACCCACCTTTGCACAGTATATTTTTGTGGGACCTGAGAGCACAGCAAACACACACGAAATTGCAATCTAAATATGAGGAATGTCCTTCTGATATCAAATAATTTAGATTTTTTTGAAATTTGCGATATAATACACATTTTATGGCAACTTTTAAAAAACTGATATTTTTGATATTTAGCAGTCCTCAAAGTAAACTGTATAAATCTAATGATATGTGCTTAAGGTAGCACTATCGGATATAGATTTTTTTCTAATTTAAATATGTGAAAGTCCATGCTCTCTTGATTACAAAACTGAAAAATTTATTTTAATCGGACATTCGGTTCTCTAGATATGGCCTGTCAAAATGGCGCGAAACCAACAAATTGGCAACAACTTTCTTTTTATTTTCTTTATTTTCGGCATGCAGTGTTGCCAGGTAATTTTCTAATTATATATGCATAAATTATGCAAAGTAAAGTTTTCAGATACAATTAGAAGAGGTATGGCACTGAAACTTGGTACATGGGTAGTACACATGAAATGCAACAAACCTACGGTTGCGTTTGGCAAATTTCCATTTGCATAATTAATTAGGGCCCTAATCAACTTTTCTAATTAGTGGCCCTAATTAATTATGCAAATTGAAATTTGCCAAACGCAGCCGTAATTTTGTAGCACCTTGTGTGTACTACCCATGTACCAAGCCTCAGTACCATAGCTCTTTTAATTCTTTCTGAAAACTTTACTTTGCATAATTCATGCATATATAATTAGAAAATTACCTGGCAACTGGACTTGTCAAAAATATAGAAAATAAAAAGAAAGTTGTTGCCAATTTGTTGGTTTCGCGCCATTTTGTCAGGCCATATCTTGAGACCCTATGTCCGATTGAAACAAAATTTTCAGTTTTGTAATCTACAAGGTAAGAGCTTTAACATATTTAAATTGAAAGAGAATCTAAATTTTTGTGTTAGCCGATAGGGCCACCTTAAAGTGTATGTAACTGGGAGGAAAATCCCTCCATATGAAAAATTTGACCTTTTGCATTGAAGATATACATTAAATTCCCAAAAAACACAGGAAAACATTTTTGATAATGAGCTCAATTACAAACCAAAATAGGTGTCAACTACGATATTTCACTAATTGTATGACTTCATTCACGTTAATTATAACAGTTTATAAGTGGAAAATATTCCGGGGTCTAAAGCAAAATGTTCTAAAGATATTTCACAGTACCCCAAAAATAATTAAGTCATTAACCTCATTTATAACCGTCACTTTTCACTTCCGAAAAACTGTTACCTTGTTTGTGTTAGAATTCATGATTCACAGTATTTTTGAAAGAAAAATATTCTGCAATTTCCAAAATTACGATCAGTAGTCTTTTGTGCACTAAAAACTTGTTTTTCCAGATTTTCAGCCAATGTGGGTATTATTAAAAATAGATTATTTGATTTTTTATAACAAATTATAATCTTCTTAGACAGTTTTTATAAGCCAAGATTTGAATAGTCTTAACTCAGAATATCCTATAACAATATACACACACAAAGCGCTAACAGTGTTCATTCTGAAATATTCATAACTCAAAATGAATCTGCGGTCAGCAGCGATTTCCATCATCTGAAAGCAATTTTAAAGTACAAAGAATTATGGAGCCAGTCACAAGAACTACTTAAAACTGTACTCCCTAAATGAGTCTATTTAGAAGCCAAGAATCCTACTTTTGTTTGCAAATGTAAACATATTTAATGCCCAGATGGTATTGATTGGTATGCATTGACTGATTGCAAGACAAGATAATAACTCTATTATTATACAGAGTGAATATTAACCATCTCTCAGTCAAATTTATGGTGTTTTTTTTACAAGTGCATATCTGCAAGGAGTGTGTGTTCTTGCTAAGGGACCATTCACAAACACTTGTAAGGGGGGGCCTGATGCAAAAAATTTCATCACGAAAAAATTTTGGGCCCCCTCCATTTACAGACCTCAAAAATTTCAGGGCCCCCCTTTTTGACATGAAAATTATGGGTCAACCCCATAGAAAAGCATATAAACTCAATTTTCCCAGGAAAATTTGTGGTCATTTTTTTCAGGCCCCCCATTAGGAGGGTCAAATATTTTCAGGGCCCCCCGTGTTGCATCAGGCCCCCCTAACAAGTGTTTGTGAACGGTCCCTAATATTACAGGGTGGCTCAAAGAGGAGGGGGGAAAACAGCAGGTTGGTGTTTTTGTTTGGAGCTAGTGTAAGCAATCAAAATAAAGCTCTTAGATCCCTTAGCATTTTAAAGCTTAATCCCCTACTGCTTATTCTTTCCATATCTCTGATTGGCTCATTCTTATTCAGTGGGTGTGTCTTGTAAAGAATTCATGTAATTTGATTGGTTTTCAGGTGTATAATATCACACAATAGTGAATAGTGGTATAAGAGCGCGCGCGCCACCACGCAACGGCAGTATGCTTGTTGATCCTCAATGATGTTTGTGACTTTTTTTAATGGAAAAAGCAGTTTTTTTACAAAAAATATACTTTAACTGAATAAGAAACTACTACTCAAAATATTGGCCAGCCTATCCATTATGACATGATATTGGATAGGCAAAAGACAAAATCCTATCTTTTATTCTCTTAATACATGATATAGTCCAGTTTGTAACCAATGAAACTAGGTCTTAGAGGCTGAAATTGATTTGCCCGGCAGTGCCCATGGCGTTAACTTTGCTGTTGGTACCTATACAGCTGAGTAACACACCATGACACTTTGTTTGTAAAATTTACCACAACTCTTTCCAGTCAGGATATTTCCTACTGAATTTCAATATATTATTTTGAAACAATATTTTGGAGCACGTCAAAGGATGAAGCTGTGGATGTATATCTTCCTGCTTTAAAGTTATGAGATGTTAGTTTAGTGGTAGTTGCAAAGGTCATTTTACAAAGTTTAATTACTGAGTATTTCTCATTATGTTTTGTCTTACTTTTGCTTTACACTTTAATACAGGGTGCTACAATAAAATACGATGATCAAGTAGGAACAGTAGTAGTTGCCAGAATCATGCATGGAGGAGCAGCTGATAGAAGTGGTAGGTTATTAAAAACAAAGCAAAACAAAACAGTATTCGCCCAATGCACAGTTCCGCCCAATGCACAGTTCCGCCATATTCAAGGAGAGCCTCGATCCGGCAGCATACATGAATGGAAATGGAACCAGAATATGGGGGTACTGTGAAATGGGCGAATGGTTATTTGACTTCTAACCAAAAAGAGAAAACAAGTATATTTAATGCAAAATATATTTCTTTCAGTGATATAAGATATGTATATTTCAGCTATTCAGCTATGGTATCCAGGTCAGAGCATGCTGAAATTTAGGAAATTGTAGGATTTTTTGGTGAAGTCTGTAAAAGGTCTTGTTACATTTGAAGAGTTAAGATGCAAAACACGATGTACGCCATTTGCAAACTTTTGGCGTTTTGTGTTACATCTTCCCTATAATGCTGGCTCTAAATTGACCTACTTTGAGAAATCCATTGTATATTTTTTTAAACTATGATCAAAAACAGCATATATTTTCTTAGTTATAATGTTCTTTATATTTGACAGTTACATTTGCATATATATATATAATCTCATATCAAATTGAGACGCATGGATATATTGCTTTTTGGATCTGAAGACTTCATATAGGCTTACATATGGAAAGAATAAAATGTAAGGGAGTACCACATTCCTAGGCTATGCTCACACAAAAGTACAAAATTAAATAACTTAATTTAGTTCTGCTTCAAATACACATGCATTAAATACATCATCCCTGTAATCCTTGTTTGGAATTCTAACAAGACATACACAAAATGTGACAACTGTTTATAAATTCTACTAGAGTTTACTCAGCTTCATTGGGAATAGGGTATATGAATTAATCATTATTTTCGGGTCACATTTTGTGTGCCCAAAAGTGTTGGTTTGCAGCACACAGGCAGGTTAGGATCAATACTTAGATAGTTTCTTTCCGACTTGTAAGTTAGGATTGACGTCATGTCTTCTGTGTATTGCTCTTTCCTTGTTATCGGCACGTACACATACCTCATATAATTGTAGGTCAACTATCACGGCTTATGAAAGTAATTCATGACAACTAATTAATATTCTGATATTGAAATGGTTTTGTAAATCCAAACAACATACAAAGTAGTTGGTCAATATATAGGCAAGGGAGTGTTTACTGTTTTGTATTCACCTGTTCCAGGTATTATTTCATAGTTTGAATAAGTTGTAAGGGCTCTGACAGACGGACATTATTTTTTTTAACAAATTCATAAAGTAGAAAAGCTTAAAGTGCAAAGAGATATCTAGAAACACCCAGAGTGATCAAGGTTCCTGATAGGAATTGAAATATTTCTTTTTACTTTAATCATTATTCTTAATTTTCAAATTTTTAATCCTTTTCAAATCTTGTTATACCAAGTCATTTAATTTCATTCAGCATCGTCAGAAAAATGATTATAAGAACATTTTGTACAGAAGAAAGATGTGGGAAGCCTTAGATGAAACTCAAATGAAAGCTTCAGAAAGCTGCAGCCCCATAAAATGATCTTCCATACTACTGAAATCTTTGTCAGATGCAACTTTTCTGTTTGATTTTAAAATACTCTAAAGATGAAATCTCAACTTTATTTTGAATTTCAAGATCTCCTGATGAACCTCCTGAGATTTTCATTTAAACAAAGAAGTTAGTTCATAAGATTCAGTGAATTGTGCAGGGAAAACCACTCTGTCACTGAGTCATAACTAGTATTTGTTTAGCACCACAATTTTGGGTACACTCCTATACAGAAGCATTACTCCTCAGCAACAACACCAGATGGATTTGATTTAAATTGACGTTCATTTTGAGCTAGTTGACGATCCTGAATCAGTCATTATCATTCATGATCCATAGTGATAAGGTTGATGATCAATGGTGTAATGACAAAAAATGAAATGCCGTTTGACATATCAAATTAGTTGCAGATTTATTTGGTAAAGATGACCTACAGTTTTACAGGAAAGGGGGAATAAGGCCTGGCTTGTGTACGTGTGTATGTAATTCAATTGTGGTATGGAATGATGCAGGTGGGTAGGCTGAATTTGAGTAACCAACACAGAATTTATTAGTTTGATCCAGTTATGCGCACCCTTCCCTTTTTAAGCTATAGTGTGTCTTATCTCAAGTTGAGAGTAATGCCATGTTGGAATTTTCAGCAGCAGATTTGAATCGGTGCATTTAAGTGGTTGCGTCACCAACGTACAGACAAAATCGCCCTCCTACGTGTGTGTATACGCTCCATGGAATGAATTAAGCGTGTGTGATTCAATCTGCCACTGCGAAATCCAACATGGCGTTACTCTTAACTTGAGATGCAACATGCCATACATACTTTTTAAGCCACATTGAAAACTTAATATTCACTGTTCCTTCACAGGAATAGTAGAGATTTGAATTGATAGATGTTACCAATTAATTCCACATCAATCCAATTTCTACCCGACCAAGTCAACAGGGGTTCCACTTCAACTTGATGCATCATAGGCAAATTTTGTTCCCACTGCACAATTGCACACCCTTCCTTTAGTAACCCATTTAGTAAGGTCCGTATGCACAAAAGAGTTAGACCGGGTCTAAAGTTAGACCGGGTCTAAAGTTAGACCTTGTCTAAGTGGAATTTAGTTACATCAGGAATGATCCTTTACTATTATTTCCTTCTAATAGTAGCTAGCAATTTCTAAAGATTTTTGAAAAAAGCTCAAAAATAATACAAAATAACTTAAACAAATGTAAAGGAAAATTTAATTTCTTCTGAGACTAAATTCCACTTAGACCAGGTCTAACTTTAGACCCTGTCTAAATCTTTTGTGCATACGGACCTTAGAGTCTTGCCATATATGTTTAACAAGCCTCGTAGCCTTTCATTTTGCTCATAATCTGTACATTCATTCTATAAGGCAACAAAAAACCTTGTGTAGGAGGTTGAGGTGGAACTAGGTGCTGATAGCTAGTGGTCCAGACAAGGTTGTCATGTAAAGGACATTATATAATACAAAGGGCAAACTCATTGATTTTAATCAATATGAAATTAAAATTTGCTATTATTAATGTCTCATTAATATCATATTTTACATTGTACAGGTCTTATACATATAGGTGATGTAATATATGAAGTAAATGGTATTAATGTGAAAGGAAAAGACCCGGATGAGGTGGTTGGATTACTGGTAAGTCACCAACAATAATCTAATTTGCTTTTCAGAGAATTACTGCTGACACAATGTAAATGATTATGGGAATCATAATGAAGTAGTAAGAGTGCAAGTTCCTAACCGTGTGCCAAAAGTAAAAGTTTTGCTAAAAGTGTCTTGTGTTAGTTCAATGTCATATGTACAATGTTTGCCTTAGCTTTTGATACTGCATATGATGAAGAATCTGAAAGCTTATCAAATGGTGATCTCATGAGTCCTTTGTGATAGTTCATAAGATACTTAGCAACATCTTAAGAACCTCTATCTAACACAGACTTTGCATCTTTAACTGTGATATAAAATCCAACAGCAAATGGCAGCTATTACACATACCCTAAACATTCGCCAAATGGTGCACCTGGTCTCCTTTGCCTTGGGGTAAATTTCATGTACAAATAGAGAGCTCCCTCCTCTAAAAATCGGAATCCCAACAAGAATTAAGGGTACGTGCCCTTATTTGCTGGTGGGTTTTTTATGGGAGGGCACTTTTAGTTTGTGTCTAAAATTCCAGTTATTTCAAGGGAGCCCATAGCGCCATTAGGCGAACATTTACAGTACTGTTTGATATGAATAGTATTAGTTCAACAACAAGAGGCAACTATTACAGATAGTGCTTTCATGATATGATATAGTATTAGGTCAATAACAAAAGGCAGCTTTTGCATTTTGTCAATATTTTTATTTAAAAAAAATATTTCTATAATCCAATTGGATCCTTCACCCGGGATTGAAGCTAACTTTCATATTCAAAGTGACATGAGACAAACCAAAAATGTAATAAATTCTGATTTTCAAATTAACTTTTGGTTGCTTGGGATAATGTGACCTTTAGGGACAAATATTTTCAAATAGTTTTTGTTTGACATAGGATATTCAAACTACACAGTAACAGTAAGTGTGAAAAGGAAGAAATCTTATTTTAGAAATTCAAGTATCTGCATTTGCAGCTCAACACGTCTGTAGAGAATTGTCAAAATATGAAAACAAAAATCATTTTGTCACTATTTTGGGCTTAAGCACCACAATATGTACAGAGCCGAAAGTGAAGTATTTGGATTACCTGTCAGACTCTCTCAAAGGGGGCAGGCAACCGCTATAGTTTTCTTAGAATAAGTAAGAAGTGAATCTGTCAAAAGAGGCTTTAAGGTTGAGTGCAATCCTGAATGATGATCATTGAAGTGACTTGTCAATATTTTTTTCTAAATCATTGTTGTCACTTGTAGTTCTACTCGTATATATTTGTATAATTTGATCCTATTTTTGATTTCTTGTTTCAGGCTTCCATAGATGGTACTATTACTTTTAAACTTGTGCCAGCAGAACTGAGCAGAAAGGTCTTAGAGGGACAGGTAATTACTAATCTTCCTATTCGTATAACTTGATAACTCGTTAATCGTGTGAATTTCCTCCTGTGTCATGCTGTGCGCTAACATACATGTAGATCTGATGTGACCAAGTTTTATAGCCAAAAATAAAGACATTCAGTTTTGTAAGTGTAACTTAAACAAATTAAACTGTTTCCAATAAATTATTATAGCAGTAAGTTGATTATTGAAATCCAAATATTTTTTTCAAAAACATCTAACATTTCGCTTCAGTAATATGTTCATCCTTCCTCTTTTGGAAGAAAAGGAATCTTTATCAAATTGTATGAAAGACTTCATTATTTGTACATTTCAAACATAACATGCACGGGAAAGTTTTAGACTAAGCATGATTCCAAACATACATTTTACCTGATTGTGTGTTTTGTGTGAAACAAATCTTTGCAATCCCTTCGGTCACTGGAAATCAACAGTACCCCCCCTGGTATGCTCCTCTATAGTGCACTTGTTTTGTTTCTCTATTGTCTACCAAATTTGCAGTGATTGTATGGTAGAAAACAATGGTACCCTTTCAACAGCATGTTGAACACAAACAGCCACAGGGGCTACTTCTGAATGTTACCTAATTTAACTACAAATCCCGTTGTGATGTAAAATAAGCGAACACTGTAGATGATCCATTGCATTTTCTACTCCTCTGTTTATTTTAATTACCTTTACCTTAATTCTCAATTATTTTGGTCTTGCCGTTGATTGAATCTAATGTTGTGAGAAATCACAGGGGTTTGTCAAAGAGCTAAGAACTTCATTCTTGATTAGCAGACTTGCAAACAGAAAGGTAATTCCATGTGATACGAGTGAGTACCGTATTTGATCTGATTAGTACCTTGGGCACTTTAGTCAAGTTACTTTTGGGGGCACTTAGCCAAAAATAAAAATTGTTGTGTTGCCTTCAGCGACCGACCCTATATCCTGAAATCTGGGTCGCAATTTGTTTTTTGTGTTTTTGAATGACTATTTTTACAGATTTGTTTTAAAAAAATCAATTTTTTTCACTTAAAATTAATATTTTATTGAAAGAGTAGTCTTAAATTGATTATCTAACAAGTATCCAGTAGCCAAAATTGAAATGTCCCTTATGGAAGAAGCATTATTTAATATTTCGGGGGATTTTTCAAACTGAAGGTCTTAAAAAAATCAACCGACCGACCCAATCTTCCCTATTTTCCCACTTGAGGGCAACACAACAATTTTTGATGGGCCTTATTAAAACAATGAATTGAAATTTATAATTAGGAAGGTTTAGGTGATAATTTATACACATTTCATTGATGCCACTTGAAAAAAGTCCATAAGCGCCCCTATGGACTTTTTTTTAACTTAAAAGTTATTGAATACAGCAACTGAAATAGCAAAAGGTAATGTCAGTAAACATAAAACATGGAATTACCATAGATAACCCCCCTGGATGACAGACAATCTGAAGTGATGCATAATAATTCCCAATTCTCAGCATGTCCTATGATTTTTTATACCTAGCATACATAATTTTTCTTGTATTTTTTTATAACGGCTTGTTTGCAGAGGATAATACCTCGTAGTGTTAAGAAACAGGTGTGTATTGCATGATGTGTAGAGTGCATAGATAAGCTTACTAGATGGGACAATTTGCTGTCATCTTTTAACCTTTTTAAGAATACAGCTTTTCAATGAGTATAACTCTGGGATCTTGTTTGCAAAACTCAGTCATAAATATATAAGGTTCACAACTTATAAGTTCCCTCTAAATACATTTTGAAATAAATCGAAAAATATTTTATGAAATGCAAAAGTGAACCCTATAATTGTGTCTCAGTGGAGTGATCTAAGGCATTGTGGAATTATGATACAATGTGTCCATTATATTGGATTATATGACACATGGCTTAGTGCACACACTTACGGTCATTCCACTTGCAATTTGCTGCCGTAGTAATTCCTTAGTTATTGGTTCACACTTGGTTGTTTGCACACATGTTAGAAACCCATTGGGTTTGTGTTGCGATCATTTTGATCATGGTTCGGAATGTATTTAGTGTGAAACAGTTGATCCTGGAAACAGCTGGGTTATGTCGTGCCCTGGACAGTGAATTTGCAAATTGAATTTTGCAAACATATCTCTAATTTAGAGGATACAACCAATTCTTAATCTAAAGTGAATATACAAAAATTCCAATTCTACATGTAGTGTGATGTTTTATCATATTTGGTGCAAGTTGAGATGCTCCTCACTTTTCCCCTGAGGGTGAAATTTTGGACTGAAATTATAATATGACAACCATCTTGTCAATAGCTGGTGTTTACACACCCATATTTTCTATTGGGACATGTGTTTTCCACTTGGTGAATATGTTCATTCCTTTTTGATTTTGTCAGAAAAACATCTGTTTTCCTTCCCAGTTTCTTTAACTTTAACGGTGATTTAGTAAGTTCAATCCTGCATAATTTATTCAATTTATTCTATTTCATATAGTAATGAAATCTGAATGATTTCAGCAACAAGGACCCATCCGTTTGTCTTATCTATGCTTGTGCCTGCAATATACTTGGTCATTTGGTGATGTCAACTGTCATACAATGCATGTAGTCTTAACAATGATACTCTTGAGAAAGTCAACTAGACAGCAACATTAACCTTAAACAGTAATTTAAGCAACCTGATTTCACACATTTTTGTATATATTAATATATGACTTAGGGGTTCATTCATATATTTTCATGACTAAATGGTTGTTTATGCCCGAGGCATTTTGTGATTTTTATTTCATCAAAATAATAACAAAAAAGTTATTAAAATACACGATTTCCCTGCGTTTTCCCTACCCGGCGATCTCACATCCGGGACACCGAGCATAAACGCTGTTTATGCCCGGCTCTCAACCAATCACGCGCGCCGTTATATAGCGAGTATGTATGAATAAAATGTAATGTATGCATTGTGTTTCAAATAGTAAAATCTGTGTTTCAAAGATCCAAATATGAACAAAATTGAATTTTCAGTGAAAGTGAATTTTCAGTGAAATTTTCATAAAAACTTGAAAGCTTTTTTTTACTGTTTCTTCCCAAGGTTGTCCTCTAATCAAATAGACATAGAATCTTCTCCTGAAGGCATCTAGATATAATCTTTCTTTGATCTGCCATAAATTTATTTTGCCCTCAAGGTGTCCAGAAATCATCCTCCACCTATGATCCCCTTATACCCTGGATCTGCAAATAGTGAGACACTCGCCCTGACAGCTGCCCTGGGGAAATAATCAAATACTACTGTAATCTAACCCGTACAGAAGCTGTTAGCCAATGGCAAAATACTGAATTCATTAAAATTTTGTTCATCCTGTCACGCAAGTTTGCTATAAAAAATTGATTTCATATATACGATAAGTTGGAAATCCCATATAAAGCTGGAGTTGGTAAGAACCCATTGAAAGGGTAGTGGTTGTAAAAATGTATTGTTTGAGTTAGTAATTATAATTAATATTTATCAACATTTAATTAAGATCCAGGTCTGTCTTTAAAGGGATATACAGTCATTTAGCTACCAAAATGGATTTCAATTTTGACATCCTGAAATGAAAACCAAACCTTGAGCTTTTCACACCAACAGATTCATAAGTTCAGCTTAAGAAGAAAAATGGTCAATATCAAAAACAGAATTGCCTGTGTAAGATAGCAATCTGTATACAAGACATGGGACGGAATAAAAGCCTTATTCGAAGGTGTTCTATACTGGTAGAATATATGAAGAAAAGTTAGTGGCAGGGTCTTTTTTAATCACAACTTTATATATTATGCTATCAAAATATTGATAAGTTAGTCTCACATGTTTGGGTGTCAAAAGTAAATGACATTTTTTTCTTATTTACTCATTTACTAGTTTATTTAGTTGTTTCATGCAAGCTCTGCATGTCGATAAAGTGTATTTAAAAGTTTGTAATTTCCACCATCGGCTATCAGGAAATGTTTATTTGAAGCAAATTGTTATCATCAAGAAAACTACATCTACTGGAATTCATATACACTCAGATTTGGCTAGCATCTGAATTTAAAGTCTGTAAAAAAACGACGAAATGATTTACAGCTTTGTAAGAAACAAATGCAGTTTATTTTTTTTACATGGAGGATATTAATGGAAATCTTAGCGATTGAATTATCCAAGAAGTTGGTGCTTATAATCTCGAGATAAAAGCAGAGATGTCTCCATGTGTATAGGCTATGTTACTTGAAGGATTTAACAGGTGGTCCCCCATAGTAAAGATTGAAAGTAATAGTGTTAGTATTGTTAGAGTCTGTGTACTTCTAACCGATGTTGCTGTAATATTTAACCATTGTGCTAAGCTTGTTTTCATTAATGCTAAGTTTTTGCAGTGAGTGACCTATTTGCTGTGCATGTGTGGACAGTTATTTGCAGCCATTAACAAAAATGCATGAATGTCAAAAATGAGAGTATTCTTTTGATTGGAATTGCATTTTGATAAGTATGTGTATTCAAGGGTCGCGCTAGGCTGCGTTTTTGCGTCCCGGACCCACCAAAACCCGAATCTCACGCATGAATATTGCAAAAGCAGTGAGTTATTGCGTCCCGTCGTACGCAACAAAAATTCCCACATGTTGTTTTCCATATCCAGGTTTCATAAAACTAGGCTCAAAAGTTTCCTCAAGTTGCATTATGCACATCATTTTCGAAGCAACTGAACCCCTGAAATACCAAATTATGTCCTAATTTACTTCAATAATTAATATTTATGCACAGTAATACTGCTTTGTGAGTGAAAATTTGACAGCAAAACAGCTGTGATATCGCGAAAATACGGCGAGATCTCTGGCTGGCCTGGCTGCCATTGTTTACTGGCAAATTCAGACAATAGAGGGCAGTATTTTATTGGGCAGCCAGTGGCGGCCGGTAAATATTAGGTAATTATACTAATTTGATTGAAATAAAAAATTAAATTAAAAAAAAAACAAGAAAAGAAAAAAAAGAAAGAAAGAAGAAAAGCAAAAAAGAAAAAAGAAAGAAGAAAAAAAGAAAAAAGAAGAAAGAAAAAAAAAAAAAAAAAAGAAAAGAAAGAAAAAAGAAAGAAAAAAAAAGAAAGAAGAAAGTAAAGAAAGAAAAAAGAATGAAAGAAAAACAAAAATATACAATATTTAATAAACCCCTGCCCCCCAAAAAAAAAAAATTATGGTATCACACAAATAGATTGAATTGACTAGACAATTATAGTTGGGACCCCCGATATTTCTTTAGGGACCCCCCATTTTTGCATTTTCTGTTAGCTCGTGGGTCCCAAGGGACCCCGAGCTTTTGGACCTAGCGCTACCCTTGTGTGTATTCAAGTGTAATTTTGCAATTGTGATTACCATTTTAAAAAAATTGTAAGCGTATTTATATGTAAGGTATTCTACTGGAATCAACAGGATCTAGGCAATAAAGTTGAGGGTCAAAGGTCAATATTTGAAATAGCTAAGCCTATCTGAAAGATATACCAAAGCTTGCAAGTGTTGCATCTTGGTTTTTGAGCACTCTAGTAACATTGACCTTTGACCACATCACATTGATTCCTGTTTCCAACTGGTTTTCAACTGGAAATTTTGTAATATTATATATATTTGAAGATACAGAATATTTTGTTAAACTATAAAAGTACAACACACACATAACAGTAAACCACAACCATTCAAAATAGAGACGGGAGAGTGGAATTCATGACAATTGCTATCACAAATCGTAACACCTATCATCTGCTCTGGTACCAAAGATATACAAAAGGCACATATCATGGAATGAACTGATAGTGTGTATTACTATAAAGTACAGCAAGTGATGTAATCTGTACTGACATTGATATGCGTCATTCAATACAGTAAGGTGAAGGAGTAGTCAGACTGGACCAAACATCCTGAAGTGTCCCACCTCTCCTTCCAGTTGGGCCTTGACATACCCCAGAAAATATTCACAGACTTTGTAGTAAACAAATTAACATCCAGTGCACTTTGCAATAGAATTCATGTTATTCATAAACCATGTCCTTTGCTGTCAAAGATCAGACTGAAATTAAGCGTGGAGCTACAACAGTGTAGTCTGCTCAGGAATAGACATGCCCACCCCTCTCTAGTCCATCAGTCGGGATAGTGCAAAGTCTGGGGACTTTAAGGTAATTAATGTTATTGTCTATTCATTTTAGCTTTTTAATGGTATCAGTCATCAGAATTAAGACCTTGGCCCTCTGACTTGGGAAATCCTGAGCTGCGCACATGTCTGTGCTACAAGACATGAAACTATAGGGTGTCTGGTGGATAGGATACCAAGTGTTTGGAGGAAGAATAAGGAACTCTAAAAATCATGACAAAACAAGTCGCCCACTGTAAGTGACACATAAGCAAGGAATACAATCTCCTGTTTAGGTCATTGGCTGGATTTGATATTTTTAAACCTAAATGAGTTCCATGGTGTACTCCTTGTTACATTAATTGCTGAGCTGTTGACTGAGGTGACATTTAAAGTGGCAAACTTGTTTGTACTAAACTGACGTCTGAGTGCAATAAATTCATTTGAAACAAGCTAACACGACATGTTGGTCACATCCAGTCTGAATTTAGCTCACGGATTTGGCTTGTGATGCCATGACTTCCATCTTGATCAAAGTGGCTTGTTGACCCTCTACTACGAAGAAGTAACTTGTTTATTTTTGGTCAGTTCTTATTCCCATGGGAAACTCAAACGATGGGAGATTTTCCCCCATAGTGTTGGTCTAGTTAACAATTGGTCACCTGAGATCAAGTTTAGGAGAGAGTAGCCATCAATTGCTTCCAGTTCCAATAAAAAAGAAACAAGCTACTTTTCAGCTACTGGGTTTTGAAAAAAATAATTAATTCCAATTTCATTCAAAGAACATTCTTCTTTCCTGATTGAGTGCAAAGTGTCCTTGAGCAGTGAGATATAAGGTCATAAAATAACCTCAACTTAAGGTGATTTCAAAATCAAAAACCAATTACCTTCTTATATGCAATATCAGAAGCATTAACACAATTTCTCTACAGATTAAAAACAAACCCTGGTTATGATACTGATAGTGCCTCCTGTTGTCTGTCTCTAAGACTGATTTTAGGTTCTCTTTCCAGATCCAGATTAGTTCTTTGATTTAATTTGTACACATTTTCATTTGAAATGAAATGTAGTGAGCCAGAAATTAGTACAAATAAAGCATATTGACCTCCTCTTTGCTACAACTGCTTCAATGCAGTTATATCCTGTAAAATCATGCAGTGGCACCACACATTTCTGAATCAATACTTGGAGAAAGTTCATCTGCTTTATAAAGTGACTCTGCTCTTTCTCAACAGTCATCCTTGCTTATCCATATTTGTCCTAGTTATAATTTACACTAACTTTCCAATTTCCTGTTGAATAATTTTCTTTGTTTTAAAATTTATCCCAGGGGTTGAAAATGACAACTTTGAGGGCAAGTTTTAAGTTTTAGAAGATAGTTTCTTTGGCTAGTAATTGGGAGAGTACAATGAAAGGTCACATCTATATAACATATAATTTGATTTGTATGCAACGTTGTCAGTTTATTGAGTGAATAGTGCTTTGGGGATTTACTCGGAGGAAGTCATAATGAACATCTTTTATTGGTTATAAAGTGATGCTATGTAATGATGGTTTATATGATAATTGAAATCATTTCATTGGTCAATTAAGTAAGGTTTAGAGAAGGTCATGCATTTGTCTATTGTTGAAGTACACTTTAATGACTAACTTGAGGTGAATTCAGTAGTTTTCTTGGAAATTGTTGTAATAATTTGAATGTTAATCTTTCAAAATAATAAAATATATACAAATTAGGTTGGCAACTCTGCTCTCTCAAAATCTCAGAATGATGAGCATGTAATATACCTTTTATGGTAGTGATGATCAAGATTGTATTTAAGCTAAATAAGTGAAAGCAATGTTGTCTGGTACCAAGAGCAGAGTTTTACATTACCAAAATCAAAACAAAATCTAACACTTGAATGGGCCCATTGTATCTTAGAAACAAGCAACTA
This sequence comes from Amphiura filiformis, assembly GCF_039555335.1. Lineage (NCBI taxonomy): Eukaryota > Metazoa > Echinodermata > Ophiuroidea > Amphilepidida > Amphiuridae > Amphiura > Amphiura filiformis. The sequence continues at coordinate 49,055,501 of NC_092632.1, read as the reverse complement.
CATCTTAACTATGTATACACACGAAACCATTGGCCAGGCGATGGTCACATGTGTGGCTTACTATCTCCGGTGTGGTGGTTGGCACCCAAGGGGTCGCTGGTTCAAAACTGTGTCAGGAAAAACAACTTTTCTCTTTTCCCTTCCTTCCTTCCTTCCTACCTCTGAGGTAAATAGCAGGCTGGATGTTGGGGTTAGTATGTGAATACAAAAATTGTTGTCACATAAATCATGAAAATTACATATTTCTCTATTCATGTTTATTTTGAGTGAATTTGCTATCGTTTGTAACACTCAGTAACAGTCAATGTGGTAGCTCAAAATACTTGTCAAAAACAACATAGGTTTTTGTACCTATTCTTAGCATCCATGTTGTCCATATTTCTGGATATCACTGTTTTCACTCATTCAACATCCTACAATATCTTAACCAAGCATTATTTATTTAAATGTCTGCACAGGATAGCACAGGATCACCCTTCATACCATTCAAATTTGTTATCAACAGAGCAGTACGGTCTGTAAATTTCCACCTTCTAAGCCTCCAAAATAAGCAACTCAAACATGCTCATCTATTAAGGCACAGTTCTTTGTCCTCAATATCCTTGTACATGTATAAAACGACCATTGAATGCATTAGGTACAAAAACTCATCCTCCACAATCAGAGGTCAAAGTTTGTGCTTTGATTGTGTAATGGAGGTTAATAAACTACACAGTTGAGATGAGATCATTTTGGTCCATAATGCCACCATTTTATGGTCAATGAAAGGAAGGAACAGTGAACCTGGAGTGAACTATTAGTTTTTGTGAACCATAAGAGCGGCAAGTTTAACACGTCCTAATTGAATAACCTGTGCAGCAGGTTGATAGGTTTCCTTCTATTTGCTTTCCAAACATTTACCTGTTAATATACATCTTGACCTTTTAATACTAGGGTTATGTCTAACTTCATTTCTTGTATTTGTGTTAATAGTTGTTGTTGTTGCCAAGATGGTTCAGAGGGAAATTTAGTAATTAATGGTTTACCTAAGTTAATGTGATAATTGGAGTAGGTAGCCAATCAAATGTATGTAATTGACTACTGTGAATTACCTGTAGATACACCTGCTGCTGCAGAATACAAGGTTCATATCTAAAGCAACTTGGGAGAGCGAGTTGGCACAGAGGTTCCCTCGCCTTGCACCACTGAGGTCCCGGGTTCAAGCCCCGGCGTTGATGTGGTAAATAAATGAATAAACTTAGACTGTACCCGGTATGTGTATTTGGTTTATCCTGATTCCATGCTCGCTCTCGCAGGTTTTCTCCGGGATATATGGTTTCCTTCTGCTTTTAAAAAATTGGTGATTAGTTGTTTGGTTATCAAAAACTTCCTTCACCTAAAGGAATTTGGGGAGCTGCACAGATAATTGGTGGATGTTACAATCTAAGTGCGGATAGGTCTGCGCCAGATGCGGCTGCAACTGGCCTAGTTGATGTGATCTGATTGTGATGATTCACCATGGCAGCGAAATTACTGCGCTTTCAATCCTTCAAGACCTGGAAAAATGGCGCTATATAAATCCAAAATGTTATTTATTTATTTACTGTTTTCTTATGTGGTGTAAAGTATAGTCAGGCTGAAATTGTGTACGGGTGTATCTTCCCATTTAGGTAGGGTGCACTTGTAAACGGCGTCAATCAAGGATACACCCATGATCGCCATACAGGAACAGTGGTTGTTGTAGGGTTAACTCACTCTCACCGATGAGGCAAATCAAAATCAAATGTGTGTGTCGGTATTAAGGCGATAAAAGTCACTTGTGATGTATCGCTGTCTGCATTTGCCGATGCATACACATATGTGTGGGGGTCTGCAAGTGTATGTCTTCTCAGCATCCATGCATGAGATGATTGATTGCTCATGAATTGTTATGTGAATACATTTTTGTATGATTACACTACAGTACAAATTACTTTTAGCTGATATTTCAACAAGAAATAAATAACCAATAATCGGTATGTCACCAGAACCTGTTAGTAACATTCAACATTAAATTGCAATGAATGCACCAGCTGTGTCTGAATTGGGTTTCCAGTATTATTGACAAATGAAAGAATTAGATGACAATTGTTTTACACGCATGCTATAAATGTATAAAATTCCTTTCATTTATTATCAAGAATTATATCATCATAATTTATTTCCGGATCTACCTAGGACACTTCAAACATATATTTAATTGAATAAAATCTTCAATACTATTAGGTTACAAACCATCCCAGGGTCTCTTGATTAAACCTGATCCCCTGGAAGTACCCCAATCAGTGGAGTGGCAGCATCAGGTTTAGTTATTTATTTGTTTGGGACATTTGGTCATTGGTGCAAAATGGACATATGTGTTTTTCGAGTGGTAAAATGTCTCTGAAATTCATGGGAGAATGTAAATTTTAGTATAAAAGGGGCTTTATTAATTTGGGAACAGGTATACTTCTGAAACACTTGCTTGAGACCTGATCCAAATTTGTCAAAACCTATTTCATGAGTTTACATGAGTCTCTTATTGAACTTAAAGTCACATCAACTTACCAAGGAAGAGCATCTGTGTGCATTTTAGTGTTGGGCTCCAAAATGTAATGTTTGGTATCCCAGGAAGGATGGAGCCCAAGGAAATGTCAATTTTGATTACCTATAATCATGATCGTAAAACCTGTACACTACCTTTTTACAAATGAGCTCCAGTTGTTTGGACAATTATGAAATTGGAAGTACTGATTTTTAACATATGACAATTGGTGTGGGCAAACATTTTTCAAAATACATGTGACATGATCTGATTCACCTGGGCCAAATTAGGTAATTTTGACATTATTAAATCATCAACATACCCAGTTACACAGGGGTGTGAGTGTTTCTCTTTTCAGCTGATTTCCTCTTTTTTATTGCCATAATTTCCGCACTTTTTTTTAATTTGCAGCTATTTGGTGTTTTTACCTGGATTTTATGCTGTTTTTCAGCTTAGTAATTTTACTCATTTTTGATATGTGGCCTCTCCCATCCCTGGCCAGTAACAAAGTGTACTATTGCCACCGGCGTGTCCAGGATCTGTTCCTGCGGGGGCTCAGAGGGGTTTTCAGGGTTATGCGGGGGCTTAATGGCTAAAATCACCAAAAACAGCTGATTTTACATGATTTTTAACAAAGTGCTGGGACTTCAGCCCCCAAAGCACCCTCCTGGACACGCCACTGATTGCTGAAACTTTTATATCCCCACCCTAACATATTTAGGTTCAAAGTTATGTAAACTTTTATAATTCCATTCTGTCTCCCTCCCCCGCCCTATTTTGTGTGTGTCGCTGTTACACAATTGCTGTCTATGGCCTGGTTGGATCAGATAGTGCCTAATATTATGATTGCTATTATGTAGTTAGGGTGAGGGTGGAAACTTAAAAGTGGGTAATGCTCACTGATATTTGAAAAGGAGTTCTTTACTGCCCTTAAATAGTCCACCAAGTACTTCCTGGATTTGATGCTGGTGTAGCTCAATGTAAACACATTGGGTGACTAAAAGAAAACACAAATTGTATAGTAGTTAATGAATTGCTGTACTCTAATGTAAACCATCTTCATTTTAGTGAACTTAGTGGTAAAGCACTCTATGAGTACATTTCTGTAGGATTGTGTCATAAAATATTTTTCCAGAGGATAAGTATGTATGAACTTGATATTTAGGACTCTGTAATCCTAATGTCAGAATAAGTATGATAACCACTACTCTGATAAGCCTTCATTTCAATCAGTATGTGATATATTCAGCATGTTTTGATTAATATATCATTGCATGATCAGCATTGTGCATATTTGTATGCTAAAGTTGCAACATTGTCCATATTTGTATGCTGAAGTTTCAACATAGTCCATCTTTGTATGTTAAAGTTTCAACATAGTCCATATTTGTATGCTTAATTTCCAACATAGTCCATCTTTGTATGTTAAAAGTTCCAACATAGTCCATATTTGTATGTTAAAGTTTTAACATAGTCCATCTTTGTATGTTTAAGTTTCAACATAGTCCATCTTTGTATGTTAAAATTTCAACATAGTCCATATCTGTATGCTAAAGTTTTAACATAGTCCATCTTTGTATGTCAGAGTTTCAATACAGTCCATATCTGTATGCTAAAGTGTCAACATAGTCAATCTTTGTATGTTAAAGTTTCAACATAGTCCTTCTTTGTATGTTAAAGTTTCAACATCCTTTTCTGTATGTTAAAATTTCAACATGGTCCATCTTTGTATGTTAAAGTTTCAACATAGTCCTTTTCTGTATGTTAAAATTTCAACATGGTCCATCTTTGTATGCTAAAGTTTCAACATAGTCCATGGAATCTCTGTCAAGATGTCGAGACCTTGTTCATTAATAATATGAAACTATAACATTGTGATACCATATTTGTCTTCTTTGTTACTGAATTATTTTGAGCTATCCTCTGAATACAAATATATTTGTTCTTTCTGTAGATTCGTGTGAAGGCCCATTTTGACTTCAATCCTCTACAAGACACCACTATACCATGTCCAGAGGCTGGTCTAGCATTCAGGAGAGGAGAGATACTACACATAGTAAACCAGGATGACCCTAATTGGTGGCAAGCAAGGAAGGATGGAGATAGGAGCATGAGAGCTGGACTTATACCAAGCAGACAACTCCAAGAAAGGTATGTTTAAACTCAAATATGTACCTAAACTTGTGTTGTATATGAAGTTGACATTTGAACCTGTTGTGTTCTGTAATGACAGTACTCAACTCCGGGATTTTCCAATACACTTTGTCAAATCAAGAACCTCACTATACTTATAAATGTAGCAGGGTTAGCATATAACAGATGTGTGTGGTTTGTAGTGCATATGCAATGACTTTGAGTTTCCCTCACTTTTTCTATCACTCATACTCACTTTACAATGTGAATTTTAAAAATCTGTACCCGATTTTACAAAAAATCTTACAAAATACTTGGTTGTATTCAAATCATTACAAATTGCAGGATGTGATCAACCAATACCCTTACCCATAAATTTAACGGCCGGTCTTAACTCGGGCAAGGGGTAGGTCAGTCACTTTTTGTTCAAATTAGTGCAAATGATGGCCTCACAACTACACCTAACCAAATAATGGTAAATGCGAGCATTTTAGTACCCCAAAAGGAAATCTTTTTGCCACCACCCTCCTTTCAGTAGACAGGGTTAAACACCTTTGTTAACTAGTAATGTGACCAAATCTAATTTGATTTCAAATCAAGTAATCCTGCCCACTGATGAGCACACTGCAAAACCCTCGTCAAAATTTGCTGCAGTTGTGGTTCCAGAATTTGTCATCTTTAAAGCTAAAAACAATCACATAGGAAAGAAATTGAACAATTCATTTGGCTGTATCTCAAAATCAAGTTTATTAGTAACAAACAACTCTATCAGCGTGGTTGTGTCACATGTTGTTGTTTTCATACTGTTAAGAAAAGCGGAAAATATTAAGTCTTAGGAAATGAAATGTGTGCTTGTGGTTAAGGTACTAAGATGGGTACCGTGTTATGTGTTGTAATCACCGCCTTGACTTCCAGTAAAAGAGAGATGACAAATCAACACCTGCATTCATCAAATTAAAGCTCTGACTTTATTTCTGATGAAAAGTAATACCCATATTATTATTAAGAGGTTATGTAATACAGTGATAAAATGTATGGTGGATTTCCCATAGGAAATAAATAAAGTCTTGTATAAAGAAAACAAAGAACTAGAGGATTACAAACAACATCAAAGCTAATATGTAAAATTTTCAAAAACATGTCTGAAATTGGTTGAGTGAACTTATTATTAATGATGTTGTGCCTATACGGTAATATATACAACAATACAATAAATGAATGCTAAATATTAACATAAATTAGTCAAATTTCTGGATTCCATCTATAATGAAAACCTGTGAATTGGTTGCAATATAAATTTAATCCAGAAATTTGATTTCTTTTATTATTATTTGAAACTACAGCAGGGTGAGTCAACCTTTACAATTGTTTTAAATTCAAGACTTATTTTTGTTTCTTTGCAGACGAGAAGCAGTAATGAGACCGCCATCAAGAACAAGTAGTCTGGATGTGTCTGCAGTGCCAGCATTCAAAAGAAGTACACATTGTAAGTAATGAGTCAGGTGATTGGCATTTCATCAGATTTTACTACTACCTGTTTATATTTATTTTGATGAAACAATCACCACATATATTTGAGATTATTTGACTCATATTTATATTATAACTAGCAATAAATAATGATCTGCAGATTGAAGCGTTCAAACTGTAGTCTTTGGTTGTCAAGTTCTGGCAAACATCTCAAGTCTCAAATGTATTATGTATAGTTAGTCAGTTGGGGACAAGGGGAACCAATAAAAGGCTATTCCATCTTATAACCATACCCCCTTGAGGAATATTCTGGAAATCCAACCAAATTCAACAGTTTAAATTATTCCAGATCAAACATTTTCATCCGTAACAAGTGGAAAATGTGTTGAAGACTTTGGAATTCTAAACAAACTTTTCTAATTGTAGGCCATATTGTGCAAAATGTAACTGGCCTTTATAACTTTCAACATTTTTCAACTGGAATTTAACTTAAACTTTGAAAACTTTCCAGCTGGATTGATCATTAAGTGCAACTGCAATAGAGATGGCAATGTAATCTTTGACAGGGGGTGTGTGGATTCTAACTGGAATAGCCCAATAATTGGGATGCGCATGTCATTTATTCCCAGCCTTTGCCTCATCATAATTGTGACAATTTGGGTTGTCTACACATGCTCCATATTCTCATTTAAGTATATACCTTAATAGACTAAACCTATTAACTGTTATTTGTTTTTCCTATAGCCTTGAGAATTTCTACAAGAAGTAGCATAAGGATGAGTAAAAGGAAAATCAAGAAAGTCATGTACCATGCCAAACAGAATGATGGTGAGTTTGTACAGTGATTTACTTCAAATACAACTATCATTTGTGAAAGTGAGAGCAAATATAGATTCATTAAATATGATGCCAATATTTGACTCCCATAAGTACTTGTGATCTCATGGGCAATGTATTTTCTTACAAACCTTTTCTAATTCCTAGTTTCCCTCACTTTAATATTCACATTCTCTCTTATTCCCTTCTCCATTATAAATCTGCACACACATGAGGCAAGAACTAGCATGACATGCTTTATTTCATTTTTCAGAATTTGATCCTCAAGAAATTGTAACATATGAAGAAGTGATCAAAGTGTACCCAGATCCCAGGAAACCAAGACCAATAGTCTTAATAGGTAAGCTACAAAATGTATAGTGAGTTTCACTTGGATTGGCAGCAACCTGTATTTTACAAAGGTGTTATTATCAATTGAGGGCTCAATAACCGTGCACTATGCTGTGGTTCTACTGGGTCCCAAGGAAGGGATATGTTATAATATTTTTGTTAACTCTGTGCCTATTGTGATTAATGGTTGAGGTCCAATGCCTATTTTCCCCACATCATTAAGATTGATCAGGCTGTTCCAGATGAAATCTATACCCCCCCTGTGGAAGACATGACCTTAATCTCTCACACAGGTGGTGTGGATTTCAAATAGGATTACCTGAATGGGTGATTCCATTTGAAATCTACCCAGGAGATTAAGGGATCTGGAATGAGCGTTTCGACAGTATTTTCTATGGACATGAGAGCACCTCAGACGTATCGAATTGCATTTTGAATACGAAGCATGTCTTTCTGATATCAAATCATTTTCATTTTTTTTTTTTCACGATATAATACAAATTTTATGACAAATTATAAAAATTTGATATTTTTTCAAATTTTTGATATATAGCAGTCCTCGAGTAAATTTTATAAATCTAATGATATATTCTTAAAGTGTATGTAGCTGGGAGGAAAAGCCGATTTATCAATTGAAAATTTTGACCTTTCATATTGAAGATATGGATTTTTTTCCCAAAAAGACCTAATTTATTTTGGTGTTTTGGGGGGAAATATACATATCTTAAATACAATAGGACATAATGTTTAATTTATCCTTTACATTTCATCCCACCTACATACAAATAAGTATAAATCATCAGATTTATAAAGTTTACTTTGAGTACTGTTAAATATCAAAATATCAATTTTAATGATTTGCCATAAAATGTGTATTACATTGCTAATTTCAAAAATCAAAATTATTTGATATCAGAATGACATTCTTCAGATTCAGAATGCAATTGATATGTCTGATGTGCTCTAATGTCCCACAATAAATACTGTCCAAACGTTCATACCCCATCCCTTAAGGTCATTTCTTCCATAAAATGATGTGTGGATTTCAACTGCAATAGCCCATTATAATCTAGTATATATAAAAAGAAATTATGTATCTATCTTATTGATACCTGAGCATTGTTGATGATTCTGTTTTTGCAATCATTTTTGTATGAGATGGATGTAATTGTTTCAATTTTGCTGGTTACAGGTCCACCAGGTGTTGGTAGAAATGAACTCAAGAGACGACTCGTTGCTAGCGATCCAACACATTTTGCTAGTGCCATACCACGTAAGTACCCCATAACCTCACAGAATATAGTTTGATCAGAAACAAATAGGATGGATTTATTTGGGGCTTTTGTTACTGTGCCCAAAGTTGTGTAATTGCCCAAAAATTGTCCTATTTGTTTTTAAGTTAGTGTATATAGAACAAAGCAGGAATACTCATATATCTATCATTTTGAATTTTATTGTAGTAATATCAGTAATGATAGGACACTCTTTTTGTGTGTTGAACATGTCTGGAGTTGTGAAGCTTCAAGTTGCTCCTGAGAGTTGTGTGTGTATACAGTGTTATTTTTAAATAACTATAGAGTGGCTGTAACACCTCCCCCACACACACACCCCCACACACATAATGTCCTGATGTAGTTTAAATTCTTAAAAGTGGACCTTTTGGTTCAAGTTTTGGATATTTCCATATACAGGCTGTATCAAAATGATTGGTACTCATTAGTTTTCTAATGATTATAGACAAGACTACACATCCAAAATGCAACATAAGATCTACATAATTTGTAGATTCATATTATAAAAGGTCATAAAACTATAAATTCTGGTCATTTCAAGATGATCCAATGTTGTATTGGGAAGAAGCAGTTAGGGTTTTCCATAATCATCGAAAGTGGTAGGTATCAAACATTTTGATACAGCCTGAAGATTCCTTTTTGAAATAGCATCATTATTAGTGATGACTAGCTGCAAACACATGTTAAATATTTTTGTCAAATATGCGTTTCTAGATACTTCCAGAACAAAGAAATGGATAGAAGAAGATGGAAAAGAGTACCATTTTGTAAGCCGTGAAATCATGGAATTAAACATCAACCACAACCGCCTACTGGAATACGGGGAATACAAAGGCAATTTATATGGAACAAGTGTAGAATCAGTCCGATCTGTCATCAATAATGGGAAAGTGTGTCTACTCACTCTACATCCACAGGTACGAAGACAACTTGTTTGTGTTTGTTTGTTTGTTTGTCTATGTTGTATACAAGTTAATTGGAAAGAAAGTCAGCAGAAAGATTTCCTTTGCTTAGAACTAATGAAGCAATATGAAGCAATATGGTCATAAAAAGTATTGCATTGTAAACACCAATCTTAGTTTCTGGTCTTTGCAATAAGTAGCTTTTAAAACAAGACTGTTGTGCTGGTCTTTTACTTGCATAGATTCATCAAAGTTGGTATTCATTTTATGGCAGCATGCAATGATTTAATTTTTCAGGAAATTTTTCTGGGGAATAGGGATACTTTTCAGGAAATTATTGTTGAGTTGAAAGTAATGAAATGGCAAGATCCAGTTGTCAATGTTTGCAGTGCTCATTATGAAATGGAACAGTTTTGAGTATAATACTTAATTCAGGGGTGTAAGAGTTCCTCTTTTCAGCCAATTTCCTCCTTTTTTAGCCAAAATTCATGCGTTTTTTTATTTTCAACCCAAATTTGGTGTTTTACCCTGATTTGCACTGTTTTTCAGTGGTATTTTTTAGGAATTTTCCTCTTTTTGGTGTGTGGCCTCTCACACCCCTGTCAGCATTACAGTTTCCCACCTAGAAGCTCCTAGACCACCAAAAGTGTGGTATTTCCCATTACTGTAAGAGATTTTCAGAAAATAGACAAAAAACTCTGTTGCAAATCTTAGCTTAATTAAGAGAGTACAAATGAAAGTAATCTTATCAGAGGTGATCTTGTATTTTGACAGGCCTTAAAAGTATTGAAGAACTCCGATGTCAAGCCATTTGTAATCTACATCAAACCACCACCATTAGAGACACTCAGGGAAACAAGACTGCAATCCAAAGCCAAATTTACAATGGATAAACACCCTCAGAGGGATTTCTCTGTAAGTATTAAGGTCATTTATATTACATTGGTTTGTAGCAAGGATGGGCATGTGTGCTGAGAGGGCATTTGCATAGTGGACTGTTGCCAAAGTCACTGCACAATCTTCTGCATGTTGGTCTCCTTTTAAGTGTCTGTTCAACAAATGGTAATGTCGATCACATTTTAGCACCAATTGGTTATCATAAAAAATAAACAACCAATATCCTATTCTTCAAGTGATATGAAATTGGTCTCTCTGAAAGGAGATTGACAGTGGCAATAAGGGTGCAGTAGATATGCTTGGCTAAAAACTTAAGTTGACTTCATGTTTCATACTTATAAGTTAGCGTTATTGAAGCTGGGCACACCTGTGATGAATGCATAGCATTATCAGGCACGGTTATTAATTTGACCATTGGAAAGCACACTGGAAAGTTTTTTTAGCACAATCAGAATTCATGCATATAGTACTATTTAGAAATCACGCTTATTAGTCACATAGTGGTTTAAAATTCAAGAACATTACAATTTTGAGTTGGCATGTGGTGAAGATGGTTGTTTCTAATAAGTTACATATTTATTTCCTTTTCCTTGTGCAGGAGGAAGAACTGGTTGACATGATACACTATGGTGTACGTATGGAGATGGCATACAAGCATTACTTTGATCACGTCATTGTCAATGACTACCTACAGAGTGCCTACACAGAAATACATAAGGTTGCTGAGCACCTCGAGAAGGATCCTATGTGGGTACCGAGTGCCTGGTTTAGATAGACTATTATAGTGCCTGTTACCTGCCTATGGGATGAATTGGAATTACAACTCGTAATTAGGCTAGAACAATTTGTTGCCTTTAATACACCTTGATATTGAGACCAACACTTGATTTATTTGTCAAGTTTAGGTTGAAAACAGGCAAAAAAGATAGCCAGACAATTTGAACTGACAGAAATGTCATCTTTTTGTTCAATATCACTGAAAGCCTATGTGAACAAAACCAGTGGCATAGTTGAGACATGTGGCTGTCATATAAGTCTATATTTCAGTCATGTGAGTCTCAGATGGTTGAGTTACAGAGCAATGCTGCTGCATGAACTTACTGCCTGGATAAACAAATTGTTGTTAGTTTTAGCAAGTTTTAATGAATCATAGACTAATAATAAACAGACTGTGCACCAAATAGCATTATCTGTTAATGAGGGCTATTAATTTTATGAAGTGCAAGGCACAAAAATGCTACTCTCACTCTGCAACTTACCACATATTCTTAAAAGCACAGACTTGACATCTTTTGCATCAATGCAAAGGCACTCAAAGTAAGTGTTAGACATGGGCAATAGAACACAATCAGCCCTCATTAATATGCGAGAATTCTCATTGCATACAAAGCTTGGGGATGTAATCAAAACTCGACTGGCGGTCAACCACCAGTTCCGGGTGGTTTTGTCCGGTTTCCATTGTTTAGAACAAAAGCAACCGGATGGAACCGGCGGTTGGCCGCCGGACGAGTTTTGATTTAGTCCCTTAGGGACTTTTCCTTTTGGGGCGCTGTCTGTACTTCTTTAATCTATGGTTTGAAGTATTTCACAGCAATTTCTAGGTATTAACTTTCAGTATTTACAAACTACGGCATAAGACTAATAGTTGACTCGTAATTTTAAAGTTCCAATTAATATTGGACTGAATTGTGTCCCAGACCAGCTATGGGAAATTGTGTAAAAGGCAAAAAGGAAATTGTATTTTGAAAGATAATCTTTGATTTTAAGTAAATGTGCTAGATTGAAAAGTATGGCATAGCATAGCAAAGCAAGCAAAGCATAAGCTTAATGATTGGTGTATATTATAAGTACTATATGAAGTAGTTTTTATGCATACGCCTATGAAAATGTGCACATTTAGAAATGGAAATGCTGCATTTGAGCTTAGAACAACTAGTGTCACTTTGTTATTTGCAACTCAAGTTTATCGTCATGTAGTGGAATACTCTGATATGATATCTTGGTACTACAGATATAAGGAAATATAAATCCTTTTTCAGTGCACTGCAGTAAGGGAGTTTTGTAATTCAGAACAGAGTGCATTATGGGTAAAATCTGAGGGGATATTCACACAGTATTTCCATGGATATGAACTTTGTACTTAAATTAAATGTATATATTTTTTACCAATTGTTGGGTCTGACTGGTCCCACATAACAAACTAAGATGGTTTTAACCTACATTAGAAGTGTTAAGTGTTGTAAATGAAAATTAAATAATCACAGGTATTTTGAATCGGACAAAGTTCATTCCCATGGCTGAATATGGGATGGTTGTTATTGTATCGCTTCCGATATTTTAACCACAATGCACTCTGTTCTGAATTACCAAATCGGCTGATTTTCTCCACTAAAAATGAAAAATTTAAATATATTTGTCGGGTACAAACAGTAAATTCTCTTGTTCTATTCAAAAAAGTTATCATGGCATATGATTTTGTAGTGACTGGTGTGATTATATCTGCATTATTATTGTATATTAGGAGTTGGTAATAATAAAACATTGTTGCCAAGGAAGCAGATAAAATATGAAGAGAGGATTGAAGGGAAATTGAAATGTAGAAAAATTGTAAGTAGCAAATTCTATTGGATGTTGTATATATTCTTTTTGATAATGACCTAACCAGGATTGTAGAAAATGATTTTCATAATTCAAAATAAAAACTAACTTCTTAAGAAAGCTTTTTATGGGAAAATGTATATGTATTATTTTGTTTCAAACTTTTACAACAGTATTAGGTTTGGCTCTGTATAATATACATACCTAGTGAAGTAATAAGTAGTGAACAGGGGTGACATCCTCAAATAGGTTGAACAAAGGGCTGACATGTACAGAGCTGTGTCCACTTTGTGTTCAGAGTTCACCACGTTCTTGCACAAGCCTAAGCCCTAGCAATGTGCTAACTAATAAAGGTCATTCACATCTACTAGCATCCCAAATCTTTTGATGCATTTTTTTTTGCAGATATTCAGTCCAAAGTGGTACTTGGGTCTTTGCTAATGGTGAAGCATCATTGGATGTTTGGATCATCTCTGACTCTTTACATCCAAAGTTTTGAATGACAAGGTTTAAAAAGAAGATTTTAAATTTGAAAATGTTGAAATAACAGTGTAAACACGTAAACAAACTTGAGTAAACTGGCATAATATACTAAGTGAAGGAAATAACAAAAATTCAGAACCATGAGGAATCAATTCCGGTCAAGAGATTAAACCATTGCCATTTCACTGACTCATGATTTACCTCAGAGAATTGAGCAGGTAATGACTCTCTCTCCCTTGAGTGTTTCAGCGGTCATATGTGACAGCATCATAGTCCCAATTCCTCATTGTTTTTGAAACAATTTCCAACCTATTAGCATTAGAACAAAAATTTGAATAGGCCTGGCCATTTTGACCCATTTGAGGATGTGCCATAACAAGGGTAGTATGTAGGTTTGAGCTGGTGTGTTACTTTTTTGACTGCTGCTTGAAGTAGAAGTGAAGCTCATTATTGTTGCAATATTATGTATAACATGTTGATTACTAACACTAATCAACTAGAATGTATTTATTAGGTGTAGATGCTAAAATATATAACAATTACAAATTAATTTATCATTTGTTGAGTTAACATGCAAAAACATCATTTTGTTACTAAATGGCAAAATATATAAAAATCCAGAAACTTGTGTTTCTCAAATAGAAAGTCATTGGTGTTCTGCCTGTGACATAAAACTGGGTAAGAAATAAATAGAGAGAGAGAGCAAGGACTTAATATAAAACCCATGTGTTAAGGCTACCTTCTAGTCCAACGTCTTGTTGTGATGTTGTTCGATTTGATAGCTCCAGCAGCTAATTTGCTGGCCACATCTTTTTTGAAGCGAGAAATATTTTACACAGCATCTCCCACTGCAGAAGGTGATGAGGAGAGTAAAGCCTGGAACAAAACTAAGCATTTGAGCGGGAAGAACTGAAAGTCAACAAGAAAGTTGCAACAGAAAAACACCCGTAAAAACGTCGGACTATATGGTAGCCTTTAATTTGTCATATTGGCTTGTCATTCATGGTGAGGAAACAGACTTGGAAAAAACAAACTTGGGAATGAAAGTTTTAAATGTAAAATTGTAAGGCAGAGGAAAGCCAAATTTTTCCCACTTTTCGAAGTGCTGAATTTTTCACTCATATATTTTTAAAAATTGAAAATAATTTCTTAATATCATGTTATGAATGTGTGAAAGTACACTGAAATGTCTATAGTTGTCTACATTATTGATCTAATGTTTGTTTCATGTATTAAACATTGGGTTAAGTAGCAGAGAAAGGTGTAGTCAAGGTTAAAAGTATACTTAATGTTGCAGTGTGTGTGTTATCTGCATGTCAGTTTTGAACGCAAATAGATGCTACTTACCACACAGTTTGGGCTATAATTAAAGGAGTATTTCATGATCCTGGCATCCTCTTTTTATGACATTTTTCAGTAAATATCAACGAAAAAAGCTTATTCCCAAAATGTCAGTTGATTCTGATTTTGCGTTTGCAAGTTATGCATTATTATGTGAATTACACTGCTCCATAGACAATGTGTTGTAATTTCGTTCTGGTATACCAGAACAAATTTCATGATATCTTTGCTAAACGAATTAATCTGCAAGAAATATTTTGAACATAACATTATTTAGCCAGAGGTTTCCAGTGAAAATCTCATCTTTTTTTTGAGAAAAGTGGGGATGATGCTGTGGATCACGAAATGCCCTTTTAAGTCGTATCTTTAATAATTACATTTTTTGGTGTAATGTGAGGTTATAACCATTATTAAAAACTAATATTATCAAAAATACATAAGAATGTATAATTACAGTACAGTGGTAAAATTTTGCAAAGAGATTTTGCTACCAATTATTCTTCCATTCCTGAAGAAATAAAGAATGTTGACCTATTCTATAATAAGTAATTTTTCTGATGATTGTTGCTACAGGCCCCAGCACAGTCATGTTTAAATCTATATCACTTAAATTTGCTACTCTTAATTTGTGGTGGACTGTCATATTTGGGTTTATACTAGGTGTAAAATTACACATAATTAGCCTATCACAGAAATCTTCTGTTGACAGATTATAATGCAGCTTTATTCCTTTACACTAGGTTAAATACCACTAATACGCCTGGGCGATACATTGAAATACGATGAGTAACTATTTGTTTTCATGGCATTCGAAAAGACTGCATTAAAATTGATGAAATTGATCAAGTTATATAGCCAAACAAGTACTTTTTAGAGTTTCATGCTTCAAAATGATACATTTTCTCTCATTATATGACATTTTTGTTGTAATAGTACCAAAATTCATACGCACGGCTTCAGTTTTTAGTAAATATTCGCCCTACCATATTGTAACTTTCAGCTTTGAGGGTGCACTGTCATTTTAAGGGGTTTACGGTTCAGTGTGTTAAAACAAGAAAAGTCTCAGGTCAACCTATGATCATTTGGCATCTAAATCTTATATTTTCACCTGATATTAGTGGCATTGAACTGTGAGAGTTCTGAATATGAGAAAATTCCACCCGAAATTAGCCATTTTCCCATTGAAACCTGTGTAATACATAATTAGTGTTATTTAACCACTAGTCAAACTCATGAATATCTTACACCCAGGATACACCCATACTTGATCATCTCTATGTGTACTGTCCGTGTATATTTCAAATTGTAATAATACAAAATTTATGTGCCACAAATCACCAGCTTAGTTTATTTTGATTTTCAAACTCTTATTTTTATACAAAATCAGTTAAATTTATGTGAAGTCGGTAACAGATACCAATCAAAATATATCTAATATTAGAGAAAATACCACTATCAAGCACCCTATCATGTAAATTAAGATAGAAGTTGCACAAAGCCTTACTTGTTGAGCCAAATGTATGAAATCAAATTTTTACACAAGCTGGTTTACTATCATTGTGCCTTATATTTCTACTGACTGTAGCCCTGCCTTTTTCATCAGCCAGCCAGTCAGCATTTGTGTATTGCAACTGATTCATTGTGCTGTTTGCTTGTGTTAGCATCATTCTTAGATGCTATATCATGTGTGATTGACTTGCCACAAATAAACCATTAACAAAGTCATTGTAATAACCTGATATGAATAGTCATTTTGTTGTGTGTTACACTGCTGTGTTTTATGTGTTTGAATAATTAAAGCCCAAGAGATGCATTCAAGGTTTCAGTTATTCATATGGATGCACCAATTTCAAGGGAATTCAGTCCGTGCTGAACATATCGGAAACACCTTTATGTAATTACAAAGATCAAATGCAAAACCTTATATTTAACTCGGGAAGAAAATGCCGGTTACATATAAGGTTGATGTAACTGGGGCATACTTGTTACATTTACATTTGACCTTTGGAATTATATATATAAGAGGGTTTTTCACCCAGTGACCATTTCTCTTGGCTCAAAATGGTGTCTTGCATTTTGAAAATGGGATGTGCGATACAGCATGGATAGATTCTATTACTTTCCCAAATCCCTGGGTGAGAAGAATTAAAAAATATCCCTTGATCCATGTTCAAGCTTTAAAACCCTAAACACATCTTAACCCAAACCACAAACATAAAACAACAGGTGCATTTTCCCAATGAGTCTTTCTATTATTTCTCCTACATGGCATCTCATGCCTATTGTCCTGGAACTGGGTGGGATGTTGACAGGAGGATTATGTGTTGATGGCATTAATAGAGGTTATCTACTTCACTCATGTGTGACTTCTAACAAAAGGCACTGGTTCCCGTAGTATTCCTCACTCAAACCAATTCAATGCACGACCTCTGAGTTACCTACATGACTTTGGCAGGTTAGTTTGAAACAGTCATGGTTGCACATGCAGGTACTTCTTTTGAAAGTCCTAAATAAGGTATAGCAGTCGTTGATAGGATATGCAGCTTATAGAACACAGATACCCTCTATTGATGCCCAAATGTACATGTAGCGTTGCAGCAGAGTTATGTGAATTTAAAAAAAATATATATATACCTCTTACAATACATCTAAGGTCAAAGGAAATTGCTGAGGTGACCCAGTAGTCGCAACAGATAATACAATAGTTAGGTACACAACACTCATTACCTTACCAGAATACAACTTAATTGAAAACAAAAGGACAGCAACAGGTATAGAAGTTCATATCTATTTATTATCTTTTCAAGACAGTATACAGGAAGATTTGCTTACCACACCAATTAGACAGGTCAAAAAATGCAAAAACAAAGTACTGTTGGAAAATATACACACATTGATTAAGTCTCTTAGCCTTAAAGTATTTTGATTGTTTCCTGTAGGATCTACACAAATGCATGACATTAAATAAGAGGACCAAATACACCTCTAGTTTACTAAGATTTTTTGGTTAACACTTGTTTTAATGCCATTGTATGGCATGAAGTTACAAGCCCATTTGGACATGCTCATATTACAGAACATTACACCTGTAACATTCACTTTGCACTGTAACACCACACCACATATTTGGTGTAATACTGAATATCCTATAGGATACTAATGGCACACTGCTATAATTGAAAATTTACATTATCTTTATTTTATACATCAATAATATGGCTGAAAATAATGCAATTCAGATATGAAACTAAACACCGAAGTACTCAATTGTCAAGGCACAATAGCTGAACTTATAGTCAACTTGCAGTCATCTTAATAATGAAACACTTGACATAATTTATCAATTAACTTTTATGCATCTATGATAGCAACTGTACAAACGTAACAATTTTAAATAAGCAGCACAGTACCCAGAAGAGGACAGCTGAATGTCTGTATCATACTAGCAGTCAAGAGACAACTCACTGGGGATCAAATGCTAGTAGCACTTGCCACACGTTACTGGCGATTCATTATAGCCCATTTGGCTTCCTCATAAGAACAACATCAGTGTGTGCTCCAGTGAGCATAGTATTAAATCGCACAAGTTGACTCAAAGAACCAGCATATTTATAAAAGCAATTAAAGGCAGTACTGATGTCACTTTCGAGGAATCCAAGTGGCCAATAGTAAAGTAATTTGTGCCCCTCCCAAGTTGTAGCAATTGATACTGGGCATCTTACAGACTTACAATCGCTATGTTGGCTAGTCACTTTTCCATACTAGCAACTGGATGGACACATAAAATACAACACTAAAATTGTTACCCTTGGTCTGACTGCTTATTATGGCACACATCTGCAACACATCGATACAGAAAATATGTCAAAATTATCAATTCAACTCATATCACACAAAAACTGGTAAGCAAATCAGCCATACACATTTGACACTACATTGTACTGATTATCATCAGTTACATTATATGTATATAGAAAAATAGTATAAATATGTATTTAATACTCATCATTCTAATTTTCATTGTTAAATTCTATAGACCATTCACACCACACAACTTTTTTGTGACAGGTGGTCAAGTTGTTGGAATGTAATTAATTTGTAATTTATCAAATCCACAATTGTGATGGACAATATGAACAATAGATGGATATCACAATCCATGTAGATCGTTTTCGCTGTTTAAAACATGAATTTATGAATACACCTGTACATGATTGACATAATACATGATTGACATTATATATATATATATATATATATATATATATTCTAAAACTATTATAAAGCATTACAGAATGCAACCAAACCATCAATCAATCAGCGTTTGGCCAAACATGATTCTGTTGATGACAAGGGGTTAATGCAAGAAGTTCCTATCTGCAATAGCTGCTAGGGGTCATACGAGTTAAATATATAATGTAGAATTATTAACTGTCTATGGGGCAGCTATTACAGATAGCGACTTCATCACAAGTTGTTTTTAACATGGTAGTCTGGCTGCACTTGTACCTAAATAGACACACATATTTACCAGAGATGCCAGTCAATGTTGCCTAGACCCTAAAATATTGTATCTTCCAATTATATAGATAAATAAATGCACATCACGTGTTGGGAGTAAAATTGTACAATATATTGAGAAGTTGATGCATCCAGAGCACAAGCCCCGCAGGGGGAGTGTATGAGCTGCATCAACATCTCGGTACAAGTCCATTATTTTGTACAATTTCTCGAGCAACAAGTGATACACATTATTTTATTAACCTAATTCATACACAAGAAACAAAAATCCTATGATTTTGGCTATTTTTTTAACAAAATTGTCACAAAACATTTTGGAAATGCGAGCAAATACAAATCCATCAACCTGCAAGGAAAACGAATGTGTCCAAAAGTACTATGCGTAGTACACACCTGTACAAAATCAGTGCACTCCTCGTATTTTTCTAATGTTTGCTCTAATTGGTTCTCGCTATCTGAGAGTGTATGAATGCTCTTTATTGTACAGGAAAACTCTGGGAAAGGTATCTCTGAAACCTGGCATCCCTGTCACTTTAAAATGAACTCCTTATAATGAAAACTGAAATACTATTCTTATTGCTTACTCATACCATATCCAAAAGATTTGAACCAAGTCACTTCACCCACTTCATCAGCATAAATACAGAATAGGTTTACTTAATTCTGTAGAACAAACTGTTTTTGTATCACTAGCATACTTAAATAGGTAAAATCATGGAAGTAGTACTTCCATGGTAAAAAGAAGCTTAGTATGAGAGTATAATGAGACAGAGTGACGGCAAAGTAACCTTTTATACCTCACTGCATTCCAGAATATTTGGAAATAAATATGGACAGGTACTGACGATCACTAACCTTCCTTCATAAAATCAACTAAATATTTATCATTAAAGTAAATAATTTGTTCTTAGTTCATGCATCTACTAAAAAAGTACTTGGTCACCGGAAAATATAGCAAAACACACACCACCCTGTTTTTATTATAATGAGGAAAAAAATCAGATCTCAATTTTGTCTAAACATTACTTACTCTATGCCATAATGACACATTTAACATTTACAATACTGGTTTAACCAGTACAACTTTATCACCAAAGCCTTAATGTATTTACATATGTTAACTAAATTCATAATGCACTGCATTGATTTCTGACGGCAAAAAAGAGGGGTATCATTTCAAACAGAGCTACAATACATGACAATGACTGCATAAAAATGTACATTTGGGTGAGTATTATGAATTAAGTTAACATACATGTGTATAGCTACTGACTAAGTATTGGCCCTTCATGACAGAGATTACCTAAAGTTTTGCGCAATTGTAAAACACAATGTCAGTAAGAAAGATGTGTCCAACTTCAAATACAAATGACTCGAATGTGTAAGAAAACTTTCATGAAAGACTTTATTTGTAACAGAAACACATTTACACCTACACCAGGGATGTAGGTAGGCCTGAAGAAAACATGAAAATCTGGAATCAAATCTGGGAAAAAGCACATGAATTTGGGCTAAAAAAACCCAAAACGGGCTAATGATAAATAAAAGTGCAGAAATTTGGACACACAAAAAATCCTGAATCAGGATTAATCCTGAAAACTTACATCCCTGCTACACAAGAACTTAATTTGAGTTTTGTTGTAATAAAAGCTCTTACTGCTATAACAAACACAGTTCTAGTGAAAATCTGTATTTTACATGCGCTATTTAATCTCTGTCAGAAGAGCTAAAAAACATAACAAGGACATTTGGTGTAAATATTTCAGGCCAGCTTATTTAACTCAAAATTGAAAGATATTGCACATACATTGACACCATATTTGTATTGGATTCAAACTGGGTGATCAAGTGTAAATGATATCCAATCATAGTAGCGTCACACAGCTCATAAGGATCCTATCCCATATACTGTCTTCCTTATCTTTTCTACACATCATCATTGGGATAAACCTCCTATGTGCTCGTCGCCCCTGAACATGTTTAAAACAAAACTGCCAACAGGTTACATAAGAGGTTTCACTTTTAACATGTTCAGGGCCAATGACACATAGGCCGCTTTTCCTGCCCAACAACGACATTATTAATGCCTCATCCGTTTCAAAGGGAAAATATATGCACCACTTCCCTGTATATCTATGGCACGATTGAATTCAACATCCAAATGAGTAGTTTGGATGCACAAAAAAAATAAAAAGGAAGTGTACAGCCTGAAGCAAGGTTACCTCTGATAACAAATATTGGGTTCTGTATCATAAAATATACACCATAAAAGGCAGGCAAGGATTTTGCCAGTCAAAAACACATAAACAAAAGACTTATGATTGTCCAGGTTGATGTTACAAATCACGGTATGTAAACACATGTTGAGTTGTGGATGGAAGAAAAGTAACAGTCTGTGGAATAAGATGATATGACTGGTGACGTGCTGGCTTACTCTTACATATTACAATTCATCCCTGAGTTTCTGGTTTACAAAGGCACTGAGAGAATCAATATCACGTCCCTTGGAATACTTCTCCTTCATACTGCCATCTTTAAACATTAGCAGGGTTGGGTAACCTTTAACCTGTGTGGGGAAAAAAGAAGAGAAATGGGGGAAAAAGTTCCAAGTGAAATCAAAATGGAAATTTTTGATGATATATGTGACCATCCTCCACAATTGAGCCCGGATGTCGCCAGTGCCACTATTGAGATATGCTATATCGAACTTAACAATAAACAATAGGAAACAAAGGATTTATTGACTGTTTTATTGATTTTCACTACTTAAATGTCAAGTACTATAGACATGATATACATCATTTTAAAGCTAATTTCAAGCAGAATATTTTGGTTGAATATCTCAAAAATGATGATTGGCGACTTCAGGGCTCAGTTGTGCTGAGGGGTCACATATAATCTGACAAATTAAATTAAATTCAACAGGTGAAAGTCCAATACCAATACGTAACTTAATTGATTTACGCAGCTACTGTGGGATAGGCTTTTACAACAGGAGTTCATAACAATTGGTAAGTTAGCGGGTTTGCCATCGGACAAGTTTAGAACTGTCAAGCTTTCGTCAGGAGTAGCTCTGACTTCTTTACAAAGTTATCTTTTAACCACTAGCCATATATTTGCTTAAATTTGTGGCAAATTTCCATTGATATAATAATGGGTAATTTGTTTATTTTTTCTTGGGTTACAAACATCCTTCAGGATGCAATTTCTACAAAATAAACTCTGGTCTTCTTGGCATGACTTACAACAAATCAAGAAATAAACACAGAAGCTAGAATAGACTGAACTTACTACACAGGGGGCGGCCAAGATTGACTAAATTTTAATGTTGTCATTGCGTTACCATGTAAACACAAAACTATGACAAATAATTCCAATGTTATCAGGCAATATTTTACTAGTCTCAAATCTGTTGAGGTGTGATAGTACTCCCCATTATAAAGTATGGCTCAGTGGTTAACGCTCTTGCCTGCCAAGCCAGATTCCCGATTTCGAAACTCGCTATTGGCAGATAATTTTTTCCCCATTCATTTTTAAACCAAAATTGTTTATTTTCATGTAAAAATGTATACATATTACACTGGAAAATATATTTGTGCCCTTTTGTTTGCTGTAACAGGGTAAATAGAACCAAAACACATCTGGGGGGTACTGTGTCCCACGTCCAGGCAGTGTTATTGTCATGTCTGTTTTTGCTTACGATATTGGCTCTTACCGCATAAAATGATGTAGGCCACCATCGTCTGAGACTCCATGCATTAACATTGTTTGTTTAGATGGAATTCCACTGCTCATTTTCTCTGTTCACTTACAACAAATCATGAACCAGGGAGGACAGATCTGACCAGACATTCGCATAGTTTGTTTAAATAGAGTTCCAATGGGGTTGCATATATTAATTCATTTGAATGCATATGTATGCACTTAAATGTTCTTCCATTCATTCTGGATTTTATCCTACTCTTAAGGGAACTGGAATGAGCGTTTTGAGCATTTCAACAGCATTTTTTGTGGGACATGAGAGCTCTTCAGATCTATCGAATTGCATTCTGAATACGAAAAATGTCTTTCTGATATCAAATAATTTTCATTTTATGAAATTCACGATATAATACAAATTTTATGACAAATTATTAACATTTGATATTTTTCACATTTTGGAGATATAACAGTCCTCGAAGTAAATTTTATAAATTTAATGATATAGTCTTAAAGTGTATGTAGCTGGGAGGAAAAGCCGACGATCAATTGAAAATTTTGACCTTTCATATTGAATATATGTATTTTTTTCCCAAAAATACCTAATTTTTTTTGGTGTTTTGGAACAAAAAATCCATATCTTCAATACAAAAGGTCAAAATTTTCAATTGATCGTCGGCTTTTCATCGCACCTACATACACTTTAGGTATAAATCATTAGATTTATAAAGTTTACTTTAGTACTGTTAAATATCAAAATATCAATTTTTAATGATTTGCCATAAAATGTGTATTACGTTAAAATTTCAAAAATCAAAATTATTTGATATCAGAAGACCATTCTTCGTATTCAGAATGCAATTCGATACATGTATGTCTGATGTGCTCTAATGTCCCACAATAAATACCGTCCAAACGTTCATACCCCTTCCCTTAATGACCTAAAAGTTAGCCAGCCTTATATATTCATGTACATACCTCATACTCTTTGCAGGTATCTTTATACTCTACGCAGTCTATCTTAGCTATAGTAACTCCAGCCTTTCCTTCAAATTTACCTGCTAGATCCTCCCAAGTAGGTGCAAGCTTCTTACAATGGCCACACCTATACAATAAGCATACAAGAAGCAACAGTTATCATATAACACCCTTTTGCAACTGCTAACATGTGATTACGGTATTAACAAGGCATAAGCTGATATATAACTAGTACACTATTAGGCCTAAAAAAATTGTTTGATTGGCATAATATAAAAACATTCGGGTAGGTTGGTTTACTTTTAAAGCCGTTAATTGCATTTGATAAAGAAAGGCCTTGGAACTTTCTACTTTCTAAATTTTTTTTTAATTTAATTATTTTTTTTGCAATTATAAAAAAGTTGTGGTCTGGTCTACTTTTAGTGTCAATTGGGTTACAACAATCAAACATTTTTTCTAGGTTTTACTGAGTTTTGTAGTGACATAGGTGCATATTTTGCTTAACTAATCCAGCAGAGCATATACACATGCATACAAGGATGGTTTGTCGGCACACTTGTCGCACAAACGCGTAAACGGCGTCACTTGAGCCGAGGTTTAACTCAACAGCACCCTCTCTGCATATTCTACAAAACTTCTGCATGGCCATAACATACAACAGAATACAATTATAACATATTTAAGTATATATCTATGAAGCTTGTTAACTGCAAAAGATATACACCACCCAGGTTGATAGCAATCCGTGTTTCGTCATCTGTATAACTGTGTGTATTTACAAAATCAGGCAAATATTCAATTCCCACAGAGGTCCAAGTTCCATGTCAGTATGCACTACAATAATGAAAACAGGATTCAGCATTGATTGCTATGACTGAAGATCAGTTTCTCAAAACAGCTTTTTACTGTAGATTTCTCATGCTATTATATTGATTTTGGAACACCTAAGCTTATCAGTCTGAATGTTGATAACAGAAGAAATATCAAAACTCTTAGGAAATGATTTGTTGGTCGCATCACATAATGGCACATCTAACTAGAAATGTTGTAGTTCTCAACACAAAGCCTCGACCACAATGCCTCCATCTTGATGCATGCTGTTGTATCCCCTGAACCAGTGGCGTAACTAGGGGGGGCAACATGCCCCGGGCGCTACCCTTAGGGGGCGCCAAATTGACCAATTCTGCATCGATTCTGTGCCCCTCCAAGCGATAAAAGTCAAAATTTTTGCGCGCTTTGCGCGCATTTCAGCACAAAATCAATTAAAAGAACATTTTATGACCAATATTAGTTAGTGGTAGGTCTTATTTGTCTAAAATTTCGCGCGCTCCGCGCGCAATTGTTTTAAAAGAACATTTTAAGGCCGATATTCAAGTTCTAGTGACCAAAATTAATTAGTGGTAGGCCTTATTTGTCTAAAATTTTGCGCGTTCCGCGCGCAATTGTGTCATTATTTTGGGCAGGGGGCGCCAATTTTGTTTCTTGCCCTGGGCGTTACCAACCCTAGTTACGCCACTGCCCTGAACACCATACTCACGTGTAACAATTGAGGGAAAAGATGAAAACTTTAGCACAAATTAGTGAAAAGCTCTTTTTGAAAAAAGAAAATACAACATTTGAAAGAAATATTTTTACAAGAAATCTGCTTGTTTACTATAAGCTTACAGCAGCATATATTCAAAGATATGACATTGGTATAACATGATATGATAAGTCAATATTTTGATTACTCACCATGGGGCATAGAATTTGATAAATGTTAACCCACTACCGGTTTTCTCTTTGAATGTATCCGCAGTGAGTGCCAACACCTGTAGGTACAAAACACAATGCATTTGAAATTTCTGAAATTTAAGCAAATCAATCCAGAGAAAAATGTAAATGAACAAGTAAATCTAGTTCAGTTTAGGTGTCTGGTCTGTTTGCAAGCATACTTTTGATTTTAACAGAGATCAAATAAATTGGGAATTAGTATGTACATATATTGTAAGCCGCCATTATCCTGTCATTGCGTATCCTGGAACACTACCATGATTTCTACCGGCTGTATCGCATCCGAACCCCGTCCGTGCTCTGCGTTCAAGTAATAAAATTACTTGTAAAAATCACAGCTTGCTGCATCCACAGTTAGACTTTTTCAAGCCTGCGACAGTGTATTTTTAATGACATTTTTAGCGCATACATGAACAAATTTTTATTAAATATATCAAATCGACCAACAATTCCCCTATCCGGGCCAAGATATACAAGAAAATACTGTTTCAAACACAAAAATTAACCTAAATTTACACGCCTACACGAAAGACTTGGCGATAGTCTATTCAGATATCGTTATCAAGCTCGAGGTGATTGACCCCTGATGATTGACAGTTGGTAACGCACACTATACGCTATGCTGATCGTGTAGCCATGGTAGCCGGGTGCTAACAGACACGCTTTTAGCACCCCTTTAGCATCGCAACACCCCAATGGTGGCCTCCATGCATGTACCGGAGGTGCTAAAGTTGGAACCAAAACAACAGCAGGAATTGCTGGTTAAATCAAACTGGAACAGTCGGCACACATACCAGCGACATTTACTGTCAGGGTCCTGATTTTAATATAAAGCTTAAGGGATCTAAAATGAGCGTTTATTGCGTTTCGACAGTATTTTTTGTGGGACATGAGAGCACCTCAGACCTAGCATGTCTTTCTGATATCAAATAATTTTCATTTTTGAAAATCACAATATAATACAAATTTTATGACAAATTATAAAAATTTGATATTTTTCAAATTTTGACATATAACAGTCCTCGAAGTAAATTATATAAATCTAATGACATATTCTTAAAGTGTATGTAGCAGGGAGGAAAAGCCGACGGTCAATTGAAAATTTTTACCTTTCATATTGAAGATATGGATTTTTTTCCCAAAAAGACTTAATTTTTTTTGGTGTTTTGGGAAAAAAATCCACATCTTCAATACCAAAGGTCAAAATTTTCAATTGATCGTCGGCTTTTCATCCCACCTACATACACTAAGTATAAATCATCAGATTTATAAAGTTTACTTCAAGTACTGTTAAATATCAAAAATATCAATTTTTAATGATTTGCCATAACATGTGTATTGAATTGCGAATTTCAAAAAATCAAAAATTATTTGATATCAGAATGACATTCTTCGTATTCAGAATGCAATTCGATATGTCTGATGTGCTCTAATGTCCCACAATAAATACTGTCCAACCGTTCATACCCCAGCCCTTAAAATGGTCCAAGAAACATGAGTCATGAAATGGAACAAGAAAAGTGGATTCAATACATGACCCATGATCTGAATTCTGCAAGAGTCATTATGACTGTTGCATGTGCAAAATATTTTGACAGTGCCAATAAAAATATGGTGCTATTTACCTTGGATTCCACTTCCTCTTCCTCTTCCTTTCCTCTCCTCTTTTTCTCCTCTTTCTTCCCCAGCATCTTGGTAACATAGTTTTTGAGGTTCTCAGGTTAACGTGCTTGCTTGTAATCATCAACCTAAGAAGTTCACAAATTTGTAATAAAGACAATTTTATATCTATTATCAAATTTAAAATGTATATAACCTAAATAGCACCTCATCAATATTAAATACCCCTGTGGGCTTTTTATTTCAACACAGCCCCTCTACTTTAGAACGATATTAGATAAAACCAAATCATCTTGGACAATCATCTTGGATGTATTACAGTGAGTGACTGTGGAGTTTGTTCTACAGTTTTACTGTATTAAAATCCAAATGGAAACTCCATATTTCTTCATAAACTATGTGAATTGGGCTATTCTAGATGAAATTTGTATACCCTATGGAAGTAGACATGACTTTATGGGTGTAAATTTTAAATGGAGTCACCCATTCAGGTAACCCTATTTGAAATTCACACTCCTGGTGTGGAAGATATGGTCATGTCTTCCACAAGGGGATATGGCTTTCAACTGGAATAGCCCGTAATGAGTATTTTCTGGGTGAAAATTTGACTCTCTTAACATATTATGAGGATCAATTCTCTTACTTAAGCTCCCTAGTTAGATGGGGAGTGTGGGTAGGTGAACAGAATGTGATGAAATTTAACTGAGCACTCGTTCTCAAACATCAAACTTACCATCTCGCCATCTTTGAACCATTTAAGGGTTGGGTAACCTCTGACCCCATATTGGCTACATACTTCCTTATGAAGTGTACAATCCACCTGCAATATAATGACACAACAATGCAACAATTACAATTGAACTGTAATTAACAAAGACTTCCTGAGGTTGAGAATGGATACAGATTTTTTACTCTTGACCCACAGTTCACATGCATGTTTTGCGAGTGGCCTTCATTTTTTTTTTCTCTTCTTGTCTTTTTTCAAGTACAGCCACTGAGTTTACTATAAAGTTTTTTTTATTTTTTTTAAAGTGTGGCTTGGACAATTTGGCAGAATCTTGTCCTTTCTGATGTTATGGTCACTAAAATGACCCAGGCCAAAATCCCCTGCTTCAAGTTCACGCAACACCAAACACGCAAACACACCGTTTATTACATAGAACACTTATGATTATTTATTAATTAGTGCAGTATGGCTATCAATCAAATCCTTATACAAAATTACAACAATTAAGTTGATTACGATAAAGACTTATTTATGCTATGGTTACTTAGCCAAGCCTGGAGATCTTGATTGGCTGACTTTCTGATGAGATTCCGTTGATGGTCTCAGTGTAAATTTGTGTAAATTGTGTAAATATGATGTGAGAGAAGTTTTAGGATAGTTTGTGTGAACTTACTTGGTATACATCCAGAATATTCTAATTTGTTAAAGATTGCACGTTCAAACAATGGCAGCGCAACTCAATTGCCTCTCCTAACCAAGCTGTGTGAATGGGTACTGGAAGGTCACAAGCTCATTTGACAGAAGTGGGTTCTTCTAAAAACATCAACTGGGACACAAAGTGATCACCATTTTATACTATTTTTGATCTGAAATAATATTTTCTAAGTGTCTCTCCTAACCAAGGTGTATGAATGAGTAATGGATTTCACCAACAGGAAGGTCACAAGCTCATTTGACAGAAGTATAGTCAGCTCCACTAAAACATCAACTACTCCCCACTCCAGAAAAATACAGCACTAATTTTTTGGGATTAAAAAAATATTATCCTGTTTTGCCAAATGAAACATAGCTAAATCCTAATCCTTTAGTTAGTCCTAACTGGCAATAAAAGTCAAATTTTAATATTTGGTCAATTTTTTGAAAATAAGGGCCAAAAACATGCGTTTTATGGTGCTTTTCAGTATGCTGTGACAATCAAGCCCAAAGACTTGAACCAAGACTAATTTTAGTTTATGCAGTCTAATTTTTGGAAATTTTTTCTTTTATTGCCAGTTAGGATTAACTAAAGGATTAGGATTGAGCTATGTTTCATTTGGCAGAACTTGATAATATTTTGTAATCCAAAAAATTAGTGCTGTATTTTTTCTGAATAGGCAGTAGAACACAGAGTGATCACCATTTTCTATTCTATTTTTTGATCTGATATGTCATGAGTGTCCCACCATACTAACCTTAGCTATAGTAATATCCTCGTCTGAATGTGCAAATCCTTCTGCTAGCTGCTCCCATATTGGTGCAAGTTTCTTGCAATGTCCACACCAAGGAGCGAAAAACTTGATAAAATGGTTGCCCTTGGCAATGTGATCTTTGAAGTTTTCCTGAGTCAGATCGTACAAACCTTTCTTGGCCTCTGGTGTCTTGGGTTTATCCTATTGATTACAATCAAAAACAATCGTAGAATTCAAAATAAGTGTATTGCCCAAACGCTTTGGTAAGAAGAAATCCAAATGGGCAACATTTGGATTTCTTCTTTACTAAATTCTACATTTTTACACAATTTTTGCAATGCATTTGCATTTATACTTATCACAGCGATAGCTATTGCAGATGACAATTAAAATGTTCAAAATGTCACAAAATACATTCTTAGAACATCCATTGCTGTCAATAATTATTTCTTTGAATTAAATTCATCATCGAAAGTTAATAATCGGAGAAAGAGAAATTAATTTGCATTAACAAAAAAAAAATAGATCCAGTTGTTAGAAATGATTGGTTTATGCAAAATACAAGATTCACTTACTGCTGGTGCTCCAAGAGATGTTCGTATATATTCCTTGAATGCTTCTAGATCACGCTTTCCCTTGTACCTGACTGATTCCTCACCCGGTTTGAAGAACTTGAGTGTTGGGTATCCAGTCACACCTTGATCTTTACATAATTTACTCTCAACAGTACAATCAACCTGAATCACAAAGACAATCGCATAACAAACAAGAAATGTCTTTAAAAAAACAATGCCACGGATGAAGACCATGTTTCATAATTTAAATTGATAGTTCATGATATGCTGGTAATTTGTTTTATGTGTAAATTAATTTCCGGATGGGACATACATGTATGGGTATTTATTGGTAAATACCACCAAGGATATAGGAAATACAAATTTACTCTTAAAATATGTGCTAAGTATATCTAATTCAGAATTGTATAACAAAAATCTCCATGCATATCAATATATCAATCCAAGCAAGTTTCCTGACAATCCGACAATCAATATTCAGTTGACCTCAGATAAAAGTATCATTTGGTTCAATTACAGTTTGAGGCTACTTTTAACCAGCCGAATCACATGAATGTTCTATTATAAGATGTGCATAACAAATGATAGAAATGTTCATCAGGATTCTCTACATAGTATGACTTCTATTTTCTAGCCAAAACATTTGCAGATGATAATAATCAAACACCGGATTACAGTGTGCATTTAATTAGATGTATGGTAATATTTTTTTTCTGCAGCAAGTTGTAAATTATTTCAATAAAACAATGTTCATCATGTTTTACTTTTCTTATTATTTTCTATTACCAACACAATGTTGCATTTATCTTCAAGTGTTCATGAACCCATACTCTGTTAAAAGCTATTTACAATGTAAGCTCACAGCAGAGATGCCAGTCAGTGTTGTCAAAAATCCTGAAAGGCAAAAAAATGTACTTTGTCTTATTGCCTAGATACATTTGTACAGGGTCGTCCAAGTAAAATTTCCTGAAATCAGAAAATTTCCTGAAGACTGGCAACACTGTCAGAGTCCGTTACTTTTAATTTCTCATTTAAACCTGATATGTTTTTCACATAATATTTTAACAATATATGAACATTCAACATGGATGGCATAGTACTGGGTGTATATTCCCGGGGTATTACCTTTGCAATGTATACATCTGTGGAGTCGTCTTCATTGTATAAATCACCTAAATCATCCCAGGTTGGCGCTAGTCTCTTGCAATGTCCACACCTGATATTATTAACAAATACATTGAACTAAAAGTTATATATATCTGTTGTGTCATCACAAAGGATACAATGAAGCTCAGGCAACTGGCATTATAATGCAGGACAATTTACTCAAAAGCCCACCTCAATTGTATTGATGGTACTTGACCTAATTAGTGTTCACATCATTTAAATGATCATTTTATTGCATTTTTAGCATAAATTTGGGAGAAAAATGTACATTGAATCACAGGGAAAACATCTAGTGTTAAGTGGCAATGGTGATGACATTTGCTCAATGAGAGCTTCATATCTTCAAATTATCAAGGATAACATTGTTTTACACGGAGAGGGTCATCAGTAATTTGAATTGCCGAAGCAGAAATTCATTGAAACTTAGATTCTTACATTTTTGGAACATGTGGACAAATGGTAAGAATCCGATAAAGACAAAATTGGACATCAAACTGAAGTATTTTTCTATAACTTCAATTTCGTTCTTATTGTGCAACAAGGTTATTTACAAACTTCAGGCATTTATAATGCACCATTTCATTAAGACCATGGTGCAGCAAACAACAATATTAAAAATACAATAATGCAATATGCAACAAAATATAACATCAGCAGAATGCCTGAGAACATAGAGGATACAAATGTGACATCAAATTCAAGCATGGTAACAGCACTAGAGACTAATAGTATCCCTGTATTCAGGTATAGTAATCTCAGTCCAGGATAGCAATTTTCAGAGTAGGTTATTTACATGTTTAATGCAAAAGACATGAAAACAGTTGATCCAATTGGCATACAATAACAATTTCTGATCACTTAGTGTAGATAAAATAATTTGTACCATACAGAAAATCTCTGATAAAGCCATACATTTAAGGTGCCAAGGAGTTAATTTGGTAAAACACAATATGGTATAATACATGTATTATTACAACAGATGAGTGTGTAGCAGCTGATACACATCATGAGTGGTCCATTCAACAGAACCATTATTATCCATTGGCAACACCAGCTGTGAAAGGCAGGCAAAGAAAACCATATAAAATGACTCATGTACCTATAAACCATACATGTGACTGGACACCGCGAATCAGCCGTAAAGTTTTGTTTTATTTCGTGTTTAGAACATTTTTATCATAAGCTTTAAAATGGTATATCATTTGACTTCAAACGATACCCAGAAGCGGAGTTATGGTTTGTTGAACTCTGTTCCTTCAACAAAATTGTACCTTTTATTTTGGTTCTACATGTGACTGTTTTTCCACATTTCTAGTAATAAATATCAAACAGTCATAATGACGTTTTTCAAAGTTGAAAATCTTTTAAAAACCAGATTGTCTCAGCATCAGGGAAACTTGGGCGTTCATGTGCAGCCAAGTCTGGACAATTATCCTATCAGTTCCACTTGAGCCATATCAAGTGCTCTTGAAACTTATGCTATTGATGGCACTTTAGTGGGGTGCAGCCAATCAGGTATCTGCTTTAATTCCATTTCTTTTGTTGTGTTCATACCTTTCTTAGTAAGCCACTTGCATTTGCTCCTCCGATCATGCTGGACCAAAAATCCCACCCACCCTCCCAGTAGCTGGAAGGGTAAATCAGTTATCTCATTTGTCAAAGATGCTTCAATAAAAGTATGTCAAATTATGCTACTCTCCGCTTTGTCTGGAGTTTCTTCAAATCCTGAAGAATCTCGTCAGTAGATTGTCTCCACTTTCTACTACGCTGCGTTGTCTGGAGTTTCTTCAAATCCTGAGGAATCTCGTCAGTAGATTGTCTCCACTTTCTACTACGCTGCGTTGTTTGGAGTTTCTTCAAATCCTGAGGAATCTCGTCAGTAGATTGTCTCCACTTTCTACTATGCTGCTTTGTCTGGAGTTTCTTCAAATCCTGAGGAATCTCGTCAGTAGATTGTCTCCACTTTCTACTACGCTGCTTTGTCTGGAGTTTCTTCAAATCCTGAGGAATCTCGTCTGTAGATTGTCTCCACTTTCTACTACGCTTTGTGCTGGCTTGATGAATGCTTTGTATGGAGTTCTTCAAATCCTGAAGAATCTCGTCTGTAGATTGTCTCCACTTTCTACTACGCTTTGTGCTGGCTTAATGAATGCTTTGTATGGAGTTCTTCAAATCCTGAAGAATCTCGTCTGTAGATTGTCTCCACTTTCTACTACGCTTTGTGCTGGCTTAATGAATGCTTTGTATGGAGTTCTTCAAATCCTGAAGAATCTCGTCTGTAGATTGTCTCCACTTTCTACTAAGCTTTGTGCTGGCTTAATGAATGCTTTGTATGGAGTTCTTCAAATCCTGAAGAATCTCGTCTGTAGATTGTCTCCACTTTCTACTACGCTTTGTGCTGGCTTAATGAATGGTTTGTATGGAGTTCTTCAAATCCTGAAGAATCTCGTCTGTAGATTGTCTCCACTTTCTACTACGCTTTGTGCTGGCTTAATGAATGCTTTGTATGGAGTTCTTCAAATCCTGAAGAATCTCGTCTGTAGATTGTCTCCACTTTCTACTACGCTTTGTGCTGGCTTAATGAATGCTTTGTATGGAGTTCTTCAAATCCTGAAGAATCTCGTCTGTAGATTGTCTCCACTTTCTACTATGCTTTGTGCTGGCTTAATGAATGCTTTGTATGGAGTTCTTCAAATCCTGAAGAATCTCGTCTGTAGATTGTCTCCACTTTCTACTACGCTTTGTGCTGGCTTAATAAATGCTTTGTATGGAGTTTCTTCAAATCCTGAAGAATCTCGTCAGTAGATTGTCTCCACTTTCTACTATGCTGCTTTGTCTGGAGTTTCTTCAAATCCTGAGGAATCTCGTCAGTAGATTGCCTCCACTTTCTACTACGCTGCGTTGTCTGGAGTTTCTTCAAATCCTGAGGAATCTCGTCAGTAGATTGTCTCCACTTTCTACTACGCTTTATGTAGAGTAATTTATGCTTATTTGAAGTATCTTTTTGGCTTGATTGTTTTTTGTCAGTGGATTATTTCATTTATTAATATTATTTTATAGTAAATTTTGGCTCACTTTTCAATAATTACCAGCTTATATAGGGATTTAAAGGTTTAATTCATTGATAGAGTTGGCATTGTTTCTTCTTTTGGAGATTTCTGTTTATTTAATAATTATGCGTTATAAATATTGATTTCCAATTCAATCCTCTGTTTGATCCAAAGAGGTATCTGTATTTGCTTAAGATGAAATTTGGTTAAATGTGATACAGAAGTCAATTCTTGCATGTCCAGCCTGTATGGTTGGCTTGTTGTACACATTTTTCCAATAATTCTTGTATTGTGTTATTAATAATATTTATTGGAAGATAACTAATTCAGTATGGTTATTTCTATTTATATTATGTCAGGTCTTAA
The DNA here is from genome assembly GCF_039555335.1 of Amphiura filiformis. NCBI lineage: Eukaryota > Metazoa > Echinodermata > Ophiuroidea > Amphilepidida > Amphiuridae > Amphiura > Amphiura filiformis. Next base: position 49,020,752 of record NC_092632.1, on the reverse strand, counting down.
TTGCTATGAAAGTGCTATGAAATCTATCATTATGTATCTCAATTATATTTATGTATATGAATATAAATTGTTGAATGGTCATAAATAGCTTAATAAATGGTCCTCATGATCGTGAGGGCAATGCGGAGTCTAATCAATGCTTTGGTGTTGTGTTTTCCTGATGTCTTGAGACAATTGGCAGTCATTTCAAATCATCCCCAAGTCAACGAGGTTCAGGAATGTACTCTCATTGTTAATTGTTGGTTATACAATATACATACCTAGACAAAATACAATGCTTTGTTATCCACCACTTGGAACAGGATTTAGCCAAAGCAAACAAAGACAAGAACTATTCTATAGAAATTGGTAGAAGCTTATTATCCTCTTCAGCAATAGGATTATTGATTGGTTCGTAGTGTCCACTCACATATATCCTTAAGTTAAAAAAAAGCCCTGTTTTTAATACGGGCCAGACAGACCCAGATTTTGTATTTTGAGAGCATTTTTGTTTGTTTAGTTTTGCTTATGTAAAATCAGCCGTTTGCAAAAGTCTTTGGAGGAAATTTTAGGGTCATTTTAGCCTCCACAAAAAAAAAAAAATCATAATTTGACCAACCGAACCTACTTGTAAAGTCTGTCCATCTGCCAGACTCCGCTCACCCGTAAAACAGGGTGGGTTTTTTTTGGTCGCTACATACTTGGTAGCAGGGGTTATAATTTTTTTAACACCAAAAATAGGGGGTTATAGAATTATTAGGCCCTTCGCACTTGTTTATTAGTTTCCTGTTTAAGATTTTGAAAAAGGGACAAGGTGACTTTTAATTATTAATTATCTTTTATTTTCTTTATTTTAACTATTATAAGCAACTATTGACTCGTTTTGACTAGAGCGGGCATTTAATTATTTCACAACAATATTTGATTTTATAAATATGTGAAGGTGGAGTTGTATTCTTTGTTCATTCATCATTATTGTTGCTATTCACAAAATGGCAAAGTAGAAGTAGTTGAAAGTTATTTTAAAGGAGAAAATTAGAAATAAAAATAAAATAATTAATTATTTTGAGATGTTCAATTTTGGACGCGGGCGGTAAACAGGAAACTAATAATCAAGTGCGAAGGGCCTTAAGGGCTGGCGACTCAAAATTTTCGCGCGCTGCCCGCGCATTCGAAATGTGCGTACAATCTATGCAAAAATTTTACATGCTCCGCGCGCCTTTACACTTACGATAAAAATATTAATGCGCTCCGCGCACTTTCTTTGCCAAGGAGGGGGGTCATAAAATCCCCCCCCCCCCGAAGAAAATGCCAGCCCCCTTATACAAAATCATTTAGTGGTGAAAAATATCATGTAAAACACAGTGTGGTCGCTAGCAAGTTGAGGATGACAATATCGACCTCCCCGCGAATAGCAAAGTCAGCGTTAGTCATATTGTTACTAATGTTTATAGTACGGCACTGTCTAGACGTTCGCTTTTCGTATCTCTTTCCTTGTTGGAAAGGTATAACGTTGAGGAGATAGGAACATGTACCGTCATCCGGGACCTACTCTGCCATGTTTGGCTGAGTAACGGTACATGAACACGGTCTTTTGTGCCTATGTAAATTAGTCATTGTGTAAAGCTGTGTTTATACCCATGGGTTGCTCATCATCAGACTGAATCCTTGACCGACAGAGCCAGGGTGTCAATATAGGCCTACGTGTCGCTTTTGAAAAACAGCGATTCATGCGCATGCTCAGCAGGCAAATACGACGGCGATTTAGTACACTGATCATGCGTGCGATTCAGATTTCTGCAAAAGCGATTGAGTATAAATGCGCTCTTTAGAAATGACTGGCGATTGTGTGTTCTCAAGTGGGTTTTATCATGTTAATTAGTGACCTGACACACATTTGTATTGGTTCGATCAAGCATTGATTTTTTGTACTGGATCGTTCAAGCATCTCCAACAAATTTTTCAATGTAAGTGCCTCTGGCCCTAGTGTAAGTAAAAACGGATACTATGGCCAGAGTTCTAGGGCTAGCACTGTCACTCATGCCGGTAACTTTGGGTAAGCTTACCATGGAGCAAAGAACATGATGAAATGTGCTTTGGATTCAACAGCAGCGTCGAACATTTCTCCATCGTAGACGTTTTTAACTGAACCATGGTCTTTATCTTCGGCCCAAACAAAAACAAATAAAGATAAAATCAAGCAAATAACAGTAACGTGTCCGCTCATAGAAGTCGCCATGTTGCCACTCAGTCAATAAGACGGGAAATGAATTCGTTTTAAATAAAATAAATCTTCTCTGGGAATGAGCTAGAGTCGAGTAATAATTAAATATTGATACTTCCTTTACACTACGTGTCAATGTTCGAACTGTAATCGCCTTAATAATTGGAATTATTGGCAAATTTGTCAGAATTAGACAAAAATGTGATACTATGCATCTAAACCGTTAGATGTATCCAATCTAGTTTACATACAAACGCATTTAGTGATCCCGGAAGTACTCTGCAAGTACACGTAACTTTAAAGTTTAAAGGGGCATCATCGATATTAAGAATTATGCATCGCGGATGCAGCTGATCCAAAGTGAACACTGAACAATACTCTCATGATCCCTTATATATATATTTATCAAGTATATGTCTGGGTTGAATGAAAACAAATAAAACACTAGTAATAAAAATTCAGTTCAAGCACACTCATTAGGATTTAAACCCGGGGGGCACTTCAATTATGGATATAGGTGTAGGGCTGGCACTTTCGGACTAAGGGGTATTCGGCGGTGAGAGCAAAATGTAAAAAATATGGGGTCATTGGGTGAGAGCATGATTTTTGGCATTAGGTGAGAGCAAAATGTAAAAAATAACTCGTCATTGGGTGACTGTGTGAGAACATGACCTTTTTTTAAATGGAATCTTTGGGTGAGAACCAAAACAGTGCCACAGAAACCTCGAAAATCGAATTTCTAGTTCTAAATGGCTTTTAATTTCTTTGTTTTCTCAAAATAAGTAACAAAATCAGTGATAAATGAAAGTTGATGTTCAAATTGAACTTGTAAGGGTCTTTGGGTGACAGATCAAATGGAAAAATCAGGTCTTCGGGTGACAGAGCATGTGTTCGTAAAAAAAAATATGGGGTCTTTGGGTGACGGCGATGCTGAAAAAGGGGGTCTTAACAGCCTTACATACGCGTCACCTCCAAAGTTGGAGTGCCCCACCCCCACCCCCTCTTCGCATTGAAGCCTTGATATGGATTCGCCCAAAAATTTTTATAAAAATATCGCGGAACCAAAATTGAAAAGAAATGGGGTTTTAAATTGGACTTTGGAATTTGAAGTATAAAAGTATAAATCACGTTGGGTCTAAGGCTGTACTCACACTTTTCTTTTGATGACTTTGACCACAATTTTTGATTTTTTTTTAATCTTAAAAAAAACCCATTAATCTAAGCTAATTGAACAGACAGCAGCATTCCAAGTACTTGTCAATGCAAAATTATGAAACATGCTCTGGCGTTGTCTTCTTTAAAGGCAGTTCTTGTTAAAGTCATAAATGTAGGCCTACGATCTTATTATATGAATTTGGTTAATTTTTTTCAAACCTGATTTTTTGCATATTTGTAATTGTTTACACATGTCACAACTTGCACCTAAATGGAATCAGCCAAATTTCTTGTGTTTGTAGGTAAACAGAGCAAAGTTCGACATAAAGTCATACTTCAAAGAATTATGACTTTTTGTCCTCCCATAGAACTGCGCGTTAAACGGCCAAAATAACAAGCAGTTTCTTTCACTTTACCTCGTTATTTCAGCTCAAAATTAACAGAAACCATTCCCGATAATTATTACTAGTATTATTTCAACATTTTGAGTATATAATGACAAATTTAAAATTTGAAGGAAATCGTAGGCCTACATTAGGGGTGGTGCAATAATTATGTGTACCCCTGGGGTGAATTCTCAAAATGGTCTGCCAAAAACGCTTGCCCCCTTTGGCCATGCCAAAAATCTTTTGCCCCCCCTTTCGACGTGCCAAAAAACCTTTGCCCCCCCCCTTTTGACGTGCCAAAAAATCTTTGCCCCCCCTTACACATGCAAGATTTTGGGGAACCCGAATTTAAAACCTGAAATTGTCTTATCATAGGCCTATAGACGAATCTAAATTCACGCATTCCTACACCTGACTAGCAGCCTTTAGTTGGGTAGCCGTCGGCTACAATGCACTCAAAATGTGAAATGATTCGGCCTTGGCGGAAATTTTAAACTGCATTCCATCACCCGTTTTACACCTTCCGCGAAAACACAGGTAGACAAAAGAATAACACAATTATACAGTTCCCTTCGACAAAACACACAGCATGGTCTAATCGCTGTTGAAGTGACATAATAATCGGATTAACTATACGCGGTATCTATGCATTGATGTACTTGCGAACAAAAGGACTATGTAGGCCTAGATGCGACGGGATTACCTGCGGAATTATCTCCGTTATACATTATTAGCTATTATTCTATTAACCCTCCTCGTCCTTACATCTTCTCTAGGGGTGTTAGGCGGCTTTTATTTGCACAATTGGACGCTCAAAACACCAGGTTGGTGCTAGCGGCTACCCAAAGATGTCCGACCAAATCCTGACCATGACTTGGCTACTTGGATTCGTCTATAATGCGAGCGTAGCGAGTAGGAAATTTTGCATATTTGAATGTGTTCCTAACGTTACGCCTTTTTAGGGCGTAGTATAGAAACGGTACCCAAAATATCTGTGCCAAAAATTGCTTGCCCCCCCTTTCGACCTGCCAAAAATCGCTTGACCCCCCTTTGACCTGCCAAAAATGCTTGCCCCCCTTTCTGGCCTGCCAAACAATCTTTGCCCCCCCTATAATTCACCCCCGGGGTACACATAATTTTGCACCACCCTTAAGCCTTTAAATTACAGAGTCAAGATGTAAGCCTAGCCCTAGTCACTATCATGCCTCAATATATTATAGACGAATCCAAATTCACGCAGTCCTATAGACCTACTTCAATGGCTCCAAAGTTGGGTCCCCGTCGACTCAATTCAGTCACATAAAATATGTGAAATAATGCGGCCTTGGGGGCATTTTAAACTGCATTATATCACCCGTGTTACAAGAAGACAAAAGAATGATGACAGTTTACAACACAAAAGAATGTAACATCGATTTTTAAGCGGGTTTTTGGTGTTGCGGGGACCCAAAGATGGCCGACCAAATCCTGACCATGAATTGGCTCGTTGGATTCGTCTATCAGTGTAGAGGTAGATGATATGATATTGAAACAAATGACTATAGACCTCTATTACCCTATAATTATGTGATCTGTGAACTTTATCCTTGTTTCAGTTTCCGGGTTCAGTTATTTTGTCAAACAGGCCGTAATGCTAAATACAACCATGACAACTCAACTCAATCAGTCCATGTTCAAACCAGGGGGATGACACTCACCTCATTTGCATGGCAAAATTACCCGTCTCCTCTGCAGCCAATTTGTTTTCGCTCCATCGAAATCAAGCTGGTCACGGAGGAGACTACCTTCATTTGTGTTTGTTCATTTGTGTATGGAGAGCCCTTCTTGGAGTCCGTTTGGACTTAGGCTACGCTCTCAGCTAGAGTCCGACGCTGTATTGTACTAGAAACACCTTCTCTGTGAATTCGCTAGAGCAAGGAAAATAAAAACTGGTTTCATTACTATCTGTTTTTGAGCTTTTTTGCATGTCTGCGACCATGGTGTTACCACAACTGAACAAGTTGGAAGTAGGCCTATCTTTTCAATTTTTTTAGTCCAAAAGTGGTAGCCTACATTTGTTGCATTTTTACTAGGCAAAAACTCAAGTCTTTAGGAGGTAAATTCTAGGCCTAGGCCTATCACTACTGAGAGGAAGTTTTGGATTAGAAAACGGACATTTCGATGAGAAACGGCCACTGATGAGAATTTAATTTTCTCATTCTTCTTTTGGATGACAAAATAATAATGTTTATTTTGAGCTCAGCGGGGATTACCAATTTTCACCAGTTTTAATAAGACAATAATGATTGACACACACACCAGGAAGTTTCTCATCCAAAAGAATGAGAAAATTTAAATTCTCACCATTTTGGCCGTTTCTCATCAAAATGTCCGTTTTCTCATCCAAAACTTCCTTTAGTGTATTAAGTTAGCTTAGGCCTATTGATCCTAAATTTGCTGGTAGGGTAAAACTCGTTTTAGGGGTGTTTAAAAAGTCATGCGTTTAGGCCTACACTATCATACTTGAGTGCCCCCCCACCCCCGGTGAAATTTGGGACTCATTTGGTCACCGTCCTAAGCGTCCTTGCCCACACGAGTCGCCCAGGAGTAGGCCCTACCCGGCATTATTAATTATTAGTGCTTAGCCCCTAAATACAGTCGCGTATCGTGTTGTCAATTATCGTTACTTGTGTCCATGGATATGACCCTATGTATAAGTAGTCTTCATAGAATTCACACAGTCTATGCCATGTCATTTACGGATACAAAGAGGATAATAATGTTGAGGGCGCCCACAAAATCTTACACCGTCTTACACAATGTTCCAAGGCAAAGTTCAGTTTAATATTTACTCATCGTACAAATACAGACGTTTTATTATGTTATGATGTTGTCTGGATGGGTGGACAGTTGTCACACTGTGGAAAAACAACAACCGGGAATCCGCATTCATTTACAAATAGCATTAAATTAGTATCACATAGTGGCCTCCGTGCAGTGGAAAACCTTAATTCTTTCATCAAAAAGAAATGAAAATGACCAAAAAAAACGGATCCACCTGTACGCCTATAAAATGGGCACAGAAATTTGTCTCAAATATGAATGAATTTTAAGAAACATACGGGATATGATGAACCAATGACCTGACGCCATGATAGCAGGATCTATTAGTTGTTTTATATACAATGCATATACCGTGTTGTCATAATACCAATATTTGGCATAATATATAACGACTAATATTTAGTATTGTAAATATGCAGTTCATATGCACAAACGAACACTGATCTTTATGATATTCAGGTTGTTGTACATCTCATATAACATGTCATATAGGAGGTCATATGTGTTGACCTTCTCCTATTGTATTTGTTCATCTGTGTATGGAGAGGATTAGCGCCATTAAACGCCATTAAAACTCCATCAGTATTAGGGCGTAGTTCAGTGAACTCACCAGATTTTCTATTCCAAGTACTTTGATAAATACAGATAATATGTATTGATGGGTCGAGGCGATTGCATTGAAAACCTAATACATTATTCATAACAGTTACGTAATCAATCGATAGTGCGGACACTTTTCATTTGCAAACCACCAAAATTCGTGATCTTTTAGCGTTGGAAAAGAAACCACGTGAATAGAGTGCCCTCTCAAGAATATCAACTCTCTGGTTCAAACCTTGCAAGGGAGTTAGGGAGTGTTCAGAAATACTCTGGTGGGGGGGGGGGGGGGCTGAAAAATATGTAGGGGGGCATAAAATTTTAGGAGTTCTGAAAAGGGGGGGTTAAAAAGTTTTGGGTGTATGAACAGGGGGGCACGTAGGGGGGGTGTAAAAAAATTTCGCGCGCTGAGCGCGCAAATGTTCCCATATTCGTCAATTTTTGCACGCGTTTTGTCCCAATAAAGCCTTTTTTGGAAGCTCAAATACATGTACATCAGTCTCTCTAAAAAACAAAACCGGTATATGTCCTGTAATTTCTTTTTTCGTCTGTGCCCTCGAAATTTTATTCACCCCCGACCAAGAAAACTGGCTACGCCCCTGTATTTTGGGCTAAAATAGTCTTGTTTTTGCGCGCTTCGCCACAACAAAAAGTCCCAGTAAACATACATGTAGGCGTAGATCCCGGGGGATGGCCCATACAATCATCCCCCCAATGTTGACGCCTGTATGTGTGTTTCTGACCAAATTAAGCTCATATTTGGCCATTTTAGCCCCCAACGTACAAATTTTTGCGCGCTTCGCGCGTATTGAATCCACTTTTACATCAAATTTCATTCGTTTAGCTTCCAAATGGCAAAATTTTAGCATGCTACTTTAAAACATTAGGCCTACCACAATTCCACATATTTTATATCAATGACATGGGTACAATTTCATTGCACGTGAATACAAATTTTAGTGTCATTAATGCCATTTGTATGGTAGTAGAATTGAATTAGTAGAATGGTATTATGATGGGGGGGTCAAAATAGTTTTGAACTTATATGAGGGGGAGTCAAAAAAGTTTTAGGTCCATTAAGAGGGGGGGGCAAAAAAGTTTTGGGTTCGCGAAGAGGGGGGTTAAAAAATTTTCGACATGAAAAAATATTTTCCAGGCCCCCCCACCAAAGTATTTCTGAACACTCCCTTATCAGAGAGTTATTCCCTGGGAGTTATTTTAGTTAATAGTACGCCCCCGCTGTTGCCGTTATTTTATAATACACATTTTAATGATATGGCGCTGCAAATTGTTCCTGTTCGACCAGACGCGAATAGCGGCTGCAAATATTGACATTATTGTTGTTGCCCATTGATTTATATCACACATTTTACGCCATTATGACTACATGAACCATTTTCAGGGTCTATACTTGCATGAACAGTGAGGTCAATACCGAATCGGTAAGTAGTGAATAGTAGGCTATTAATTATAGCTAATTATATAATAATATTTATGCCACAATGTGATAAAACAATAACCCCGGGACAATAACATGCAAGCAAACTACAGCGATGTTCCGTGCAACTGAAGTTGAGACGGACGATTTATTATAAAGTTTTGCTTTAGTAATAACCATATACACGGACTTGGCATGGCATGGCAGATATCATCAGCCTTGTAGGCTATACTATATAGAAGAACGTGAATTAACGTTTTATCACAATGCCTATTGGTGGGTATTATGTTCCCGCGGAAATTTGAGGTGGTGGGTCTTTGGGAGCTGACGGCGCCGGTAGAAGGGGCCTTTTGGAGCTGCGAACAAGAAAAATGGGGACTTTTGGTGCATCAAGCCTTGGCCTGGTTGAAAATTGCCTGAAAAAAACCCTTTAGATCTGAAATTATCAAAATCAAGGGTCTTTCGGAGCTCTATTTTGTTCCGTATAGGGGGTCTTCGCGGAGCTGCAAAATCCAAAAAGGGGGGTCTTTCCGGGGAACATACCTGTATGGTCATTTGTGTTAAGTGCCCCCCCGAGCCATTTTTAAGATTGGGCCATTTAGGCCTATAATAGTCCTAGATGAGCTTCAATCTTGGACGACCGTCTCTGAATTAATTAATTTATTAATTAATTAATTTATTTATTTAGGCCCCTATTTATTTATTTATGATTATCATAATGGGAAGGCATTTCACTATTTATAGGCCTACAGTGCTTTGGGTGGCCTTTTTCTGCATTATGAGAAGGGATTTCAGCCAATGCATTGTGCGAAGGCAATCCACCATTTACACTTTGCACCATAGGGTACAATGCATTACAATACAATGCAATACAATACAATACAATACAATACAATACAAAGAGCATTTTGCGCCATTTCCAAAAAGGCTCAGAGCGCTTACAAAATATAAACCTTAATATTAGGCTACCACTTAAAACTACATTTGTAGGTGCATCTTAAAAATATAAATATACAATATCAATTAAAAACATGTTAAGGAAACAAATACGTTTTCTGAGCTTTTTTGAACATATTTGTAGATGAAGATTGTCTAATATGGACAGGTAACTTATTCCACTCTTTTGATGCAGAAACTGTGAAAGTTCTATCGCCAGCTAATACTCCAGTGATGGGATAGTCCTGGGGATAGTCAAGACGAAGATAATCATTACAGATCGGAGTTGCCTCTTTGGAACATATAATGATAAACAATTTAACAAGTATGTTGGTCCTTGGTTGTGAAGACATTTATGTACAAGCAAAAGTAATTTTAAAATGATCCTTTGGCGTATTGGAAGCCAATTAAGTGATTTCAAAAGTGGCCCGGTGAGTGCTTTCTTTCTGCCCAGTTTTGTAGACGTTGTAGGCGAGTAATATAAGTATGGTGATGAGGACTAGGCCATTACAATAGTCAAGACGAGAAAGTATTAATGAACGTACGGCATGATGACATGATGGTTAGTCAATATATTTCCTGATCATGCTGATTCTGGCGATATTTCGTAATTGAACTTAAGTAACAGATTTGCTTAAATTAGTAATATGAGACGACATAGTCATATGAGTATCGAAAGAGGCACCCAAATTCCGAATGGTCTTTGCAGATTGGAGAATATTTCAATAGGCCAATTCAAATCAAAAGTTTACCAAGCTCCTGTTTGAAAAGTTTATGATTGTGTACAATGTAATTTTCAATCAATTTCATTATTACCACACAGGGTTTTTGTTGTGTTTCTAGTTACTTGATCCCATTTTGTTTTTTAATGTGTACATCTTGTGGAAATTTTAAATATTTATTATGTTTGTATGTAATGTACTTAATATGAGGGCCTGCTTGGAAAGCAGTGCTTGTCACTAAAACTGTTTTACCCTCAACAAAGAAAGATTTCTATCCAACGCTAAAGCAATAAAATATACGTCACTTGAACACGATCGATTCGCGCGAAGTTCATATTGGTGCGTATGCACCAAATATATGTATCTTGTGATCTACAGAGATGCCTCCTCTCCAGACCAATGGTACGTTCATATCGATCTGTTGGACGTCCAAAGGTCCCGAAAACGTATTATAATACTAGCCCAGCGGGGCTTTTCTAAATTTGGACCATCACTAAAGTCTTTACTGTGAGGGGTTTCCGCGCTTGTCGCTGTCGCTTCCTCGCGCTTGCATTAATTTCAAATGATGACATGTTTTCACTGTACAGTAGTTGAAGTGTTATGGCGACTTCCGACAGTACTGGCCAAGCGACGTTGACAACGTCGTCAACCATATCAACTGAAAAGAGCCGGCAAGTTAAAGCTTCAGACCAATCTGAGAGGTTCCATCGATTTGTATCTGTAGAACGGCTAGGGGCATATAGCGATGCAGTGTTTTCTATTATAGTCACATTTATGGTAAGACAAATGGAAAATGTATTTTATAAATTTTTATGTATTGGGGTCTCCAGTTGTAAATGTTGAACAATATTCTATTCCAACGGTTGTGTTAGTTTGTTAGGTTGAACATGTTAACTTGTAGGTTATCTATTATATATATACAAACCCCGCAGGGCGTTTCCTTGGTTGAAGGTGTGCGGGGATGTGTAACCGTTTTGGGGTGCCTTTTCAGCGATTTTGGTATATAGATTTTCAGTGAAGACTAATTCGGGCGAATTTTAGCAAAGGTGCACTTAAAGGCACTCAATTTACTTGGGTGCTGCTTTAGGTGCTTTTTGTGAAAATTTGGGTGTACTGATGGGTTGCAAAATAAATTTCCATACAAAATGCACATTTCCATACAAAATATTTGCACATTTCCATACAAAATATTTGGAAGAGCCCCCGATACACACCACATGTTTTACTGAGCACACGGCAATAGTCGTTATTAAAAAAGGTGACTTTTTCGACGGGAATATAAAGTAAACTATGATGATATTTTATAAAATTCGCCGTCTAGCAATTATTGAAGGAGGAACCGGGAAAAGTGATCTCCGGTTCGAGAATTGAACCCAAGACCTCATATTTACGCTACCAGAAAAAATAGTTTCTATCAAGTAACTAAAATTCGCCACACTGGTGGCAGCGGTGGGATCGTTGTCTTTGAAATTGGAATAATACCTTAAGCATTAGTATTAAGTGTCTTAAAAGATAGCCTGGTATAGTTTAATGTTAATAGAAACCGGATCCTGATGAGATCATCATTGAAGTAATATTCTGGAAACATCTTTTCTTTTTTTCATGACACAGATCATTCCTTTATCAACGTCTGTTGAAGATTTTCAAATTTACTCTGTAAGTAACAGAACTAAGAAATTAAACCATTTTGTTATTTAATAGTTATAAGTAATAAGTACGACCTGGATGCTAATTCTTCAAATTACGAGGTTTTAACTGTCTTATTGAAACTCCTATTGTTCTTTAAAAACATTACGAAAGCAAAAGAAAATTAATGTATCATATTCATATAATTATTATCTGCTTTTAATGCAGGATGTCAAGGACAATTTGATAGCAGAATGGCATCTATTTTTTATCTATATAGTTTGTTATTTCTTCGTGTTTTCTCTCTGGGAGCACCATGTTCGGTAAGTTCAAATTACAATAAAAATTCCTTTAAAAGGAATAGAGCGGGCAAATGAAAAATTGTCAAGAGAAATGAAAGAATGAGTAACTCTTCACAATTAAAAAACAGGGAAAATATGACACAACATCGATTTCAATGGGGAATAACCCGCCCAAAAACAGTCAATATAATAATATAAGTGGACTGATTTGTCTTCTGGGTTATTTAACATTTAAGACATCGGAAGTAAGAGCTTCAAAAGAGCAATCATATAGGGTAGAAATTGTTGGATCCGACCGAGGACCTCTGTATTAGTATTACTAGTCAAGTCTGATGTTACTGGGACATCATCCCTGAAAAGCATATAGTTTACTATTACTTTTAGTGAAATCGGTTAAGATCTCAATTCCTTTATTGTTTCTGGTTTAACTATACATACGAGTATGTTATTGTGTGTTGTGTGTCTTTGCTTGTTTGAGTTACATTATAAGTTCTTTCGCTTGCATATACTTTAAGGTACTTTGGCATATTTCATGAAATACCATTTTATTTGGTACGATGTAATTTTCCGGCCATTAAATTTGCCTAAATTACCTGTATTTGTTCTTTTTCTATAGAGTATATGAAGTTGTTGAACACGTTGGCGACGTGGTAATCGTTCTCAATGTGGTACGTATAGGCCTACCAATAATTGTTTCGGGGTTTTTTATGGTATGTGTGAGTTTTTGTGAGACAGATGGGTGGGCATGTGATGAGCGGTGGTGGTGGGTGGGTGTTTTGGTGTGGGACGGGGTGGACTCGTATGTGGATTTTTGACAACACTGACTGGCATCTCTATATATGGAGGGTGTGTGGGGTGAAGGTGATGTGATGGGTGGGTGGATGGGTGTGGTTTGTATGTTCGTTTGTATGTGCGTAATTGCTATATTTATGGTTAATTGCTCATCATCGTTTGTCTGTTCGTTCCGTTATCGTATTTTGACTGCGATTTCATTTTTCTTAAGTTTATATAAAATTAAATAATGCTCTGTCGAGTCAGTTTCATTAATAGCTTTGGGGCTTACATTATAAACATTGTTTTATATAAAACTAAATAATGCTCTGTCGAGTCAGATTCATCAATAGCTTTGGGGCTTAGGAATAGGGACGCACAATTCGGATATTATCGGGTGGAGGGGGCTAATTGTCAGACAGATTTTTTTTGCCGCCTAAGGTTTTTTTCGCTGCGTTTGGAGACATTTTTTTTCGTTTTTCAATTTTATTGTATACCTTTATACAGAGCTGGGTAGGGGATTATTTTTAACTCATCAGAGAGGCATTTTTTACTCATCATTAAAACAACATTTTTTACTCATCAGTGAGGCAGAAAAACTCCCGGGCCGCTCCCCGATAATATCTAATGGTGCGTCCCTTGCTATACACACATTGTTTTATATAAAACTAAATAATGCTCTGTCGAGTCCGCTTGATTTATAGTTTTTGGGCTTACATTACAAACATTGTTTTACGTCTGCATTGTTTTTCAGATCCAGCTCCTTGCAGCTTCTATGTTGCCATTTCTGGTAAATAGATTTTAACGGTGTATATTGACATAAATGTATTGCAGAATTTGATCAAAATCCTTACATTAGTCATTATTAGTGCTGATGTAACATGGTAACACCGTGAGATATTTAGTCCAGTCAATCTAAACAAGTTAGTGGTGTCACCCACTATACTAATTGCAACTGAATTTTTGTCACTGTTATGCAATTTAGAGATGTTCCCTGAACATCATACCAAAAGTATACCAAAATGTATTTCATCAGTGATGATGAAAAGGTAGGTTTTGGCGGGAAAAGGTCATAGTCAAATTTCAAAATTACTTCATTTTTTAAAAAACTGTTCCAAAGTATCCTTCTAGTCATACGGATTCAGAAAAAGTATAGTTTGTCATATATGTGATGTACCGTTCTCAAGTTAAATAAGGAAAAATGTCAAAGGTCATATTTTGGGTTCCACGTAAGTCAACTCGGATGCCCCGATCTCCTTAATAATGGTGTCAATTTGTTCGTGTTCGTCCTTGAAAGACACTCCAAATTAAGAATAATTTACCATATCTTGGATGTTTCGTTACCTTGGTAGCATGGTAAAAGAGGTCAACTTATGACCATTGAACTCTATATTGACCACGACGACCTATTTTTCGACGTTACCTATGTAATTAAACATCGTAAACAGTGCAGATATTCTCTAAATGAACGGTGTTTTCAAGACAACAACTTGAGACCATTTTGGTTAAAATCAGTTAATGTTTAGTTTTTGACCTCTGCGAAGTTAACATTTGACTTTTGACTTTTTGGCTTATAACTCAGGAACCGAACATCCCAAATATGGCAAATTACGGTATACTTTTTCTGAATCCTTATGACCAGAAATAATTTGGTATGGTTTTTAAAATGATTGGTGTAACCTTTTCCCGCCAAAAACTACCTTTCCACATTTATATTCTTTTTGTATGCTGTAATGCAGTAGGGCGTAGGTAGAGATGCCCACTCCCCTAATCATCAAAGACCAAAAAGGCCCACTTTGCGAGCGTAGCGAGTGAAAAAGATATGTTTTTATGCTTTTTCGGTTAAAAAAAAAGGTCCAAATTTGCCCAATTGCGTGGTGGTGGGGGGGGGGGGAGTTGACGATACTAGCGGTTCGAAAACTATGTGTATAATACATGAGGCCCTTTGAAAATTGGAGTTTTCGAGAAACATTAGGAGAGGGGTGATGAAGTGTTAGTTAGGTGTGCGCCTGAAAGTGACCATACGGTAGGTGCTATAATTAAAGCATCCATATTGAGTTTGTCAAAATGCATAGAAATATTTTAAGCACGGAGTTTTAATTCTCACTGCACGGAATTTCAATCTCACTGCACAAACGTGTCAGAAGGCACGTTAAAATAGCCCATGGTGAACAAATTCTGTTGCAATAAGTGGTGGGTCAAAAAGCACTTTGACTGGACTAATTGTGATTTGCAACAAAATCACAGTAGAGACATGGCATTGAAAAGAATATAATTAGGCACATGTCGTATACTTCTTTATTGATTCGATCAATTATCATACATGCATTATATCACTAACATGTAATCATCATATATGTTTATACAATAATTATCTTCCGCCGTAGGAAGATAGTAAAACAAATGGCGTATGTACATCCCGGGTGTACATCAGAAATTTTAATTGCATTCTCTCACAATATATGACCTATGCCTATGGTATTTTCCAGGGATTTTTAAGTTCAATTTTGTTATCAACTTGTGGCATTTTCAAAGCTTGATTATAAAGTTCAACGATGTGATAGAACCCTATATTATATTACTTTTTGTTGATTTTTTTTAAGTTTGCTTCACTTGAAACACTGATAATTTTATATTAAAATATAAGAAAGCAGGCTTAGTCGCCGAAAAATCGTACGATTTCACTCATTGCATGTAATAGGTATTAAGATCGGGCTAATCACTGGGATGGAAAGAAGAAAAACTCACTCACAAAGAGTGAGAAGAGCGAAAATCACCCCTAAAAGAATAGAAATCACTCTTTTTGAGATTGGGGTTTTCACTCTTCTATACATTTAGAGAGTATACAATGGCGATGAATGGAAATCTGTTTGCCAACGCAAAGTCGAATGCAGAGACAAATATGAATCCCTTAAATCCCTGCCCTTTCACTAAATGTCCTTCAGTAGAGAATAATATCATCTTAAGCCTTTTGTCTCTCTCTCTCTCTCTCTCTCTCTCATCTCTTTCTTTCTATTTTATTTGTTAACACTATTACCTATCTCTTCTCCTTACATTCCAAATCCCACCCTTGGGTCACTCTACCACTCACACTTAAACCATTTGGCGAACATTGTGTAAAGGCATTGGGACATTTTGTAGTTTCTTCGGGTTTTTTATTATTATTATTTAAACAGATTTCCGCCTTTTGTAAGCAGCTAAGCACTAGAATACGCGCGTGGTGTCACATCTTCCACCCAAGTGATTAGCCTGATCATATTTATTTCATTCCAGGAACATTTCCACCCAGTATGTGAAATCAACAGGATATTAGATGAATGTCCCACTTACAATTTGCCGAATTCTTCTTGTCCGGCGATGATGTGCAATACTTTTGACCAGTGAATGTATATTAGGTTGTCGCCTGTTATTTATTATAGGCCTATATTCAGGTACATTAGTATAGGCGATGATCATGAATAATATTAGAATAGTTGGAAGGAAAAAACTTATCTTGCTTAATGAATTCGATGTACTTCATACAGGGAGCTTTGTTAGGTGATTATCACGAAGATCCACTAGCGACTGTTGTATTCAGCCTGGACTTTGTAGCTATTGCAGTGCTGCAGGTAATTTGCTATTATTACTCAAAAATATCATGTTTTATTTTAATGTTTTGGAAGTAAATCCATGACGATCGTGACCATTTTCATCTAATTAATAACTTATCTAGACCTCAAAATTGTCATTGGGTATTAATTTTGTTATAAACATATTGGCAACGAAAGCAAGAAAATGACAGTGTTGATAATTATGAATCTCTATACAAGTGTCCGTCCACGGACGAACTCTGGAAACACGACCATAATTTGAAATTTTCCGTTTATACGTATTTTAATACGTATAAACGGACAATTTCAAATTGAAATATTAAAATATTATGCAGCTTCATGTCTCGCATCCATTCTCTTTATGAAAAGTAAAAATCTGATTTTTGATGATCTTATTAATTTTGGTGAAGATTTGGCGAATCGCTGAATGATAGAGGCTTTAAAGGTCCATTCAGTGGTTTGCTCATCCGAATGATCGTAAAATCATCAAAATTCATATTTTGGTACCTTTGTCATTGTCATAAATGTGCTAACATAGCCTGGTAGTGGCTCAGCCGAAAGCCGTGTATTTAAGGGCTGGGGTATGAACGTTTGGACAGTATTTATTTTGGGACATTAGAGCACATCAGACATATCGAATTGCATTCTGAATACGAAGAATGTCATTCTGATATCAAATAATTTTGAATTTTTGAAATTCGCAATTTAATACACATTTTATGGCAAATCATTAAAAATTGATATTTTTGATATTTAACAGTACTTGAAGTGAACTTTATAAATCTGATGATTTATACTTAAAGTGTATGTAGGTGGGTTGAAAAGCCGACGATCAATTGAAAATTTGGACCTTTCGTATTGAAGATATGGATTTTTTTTCCCAAAACACCAACAAAAATTAGGTCTTTTGGGAAAAAAATCCATATCTTCAATATGAAAGGTCAAAATTTCAATTGACCGTCGGCTTTTCCTCCTGCTACATACACTTTAAGAATATATCATTAGATTTATATAATTTATTTCGAGGACTGTTATATATCAAAATTCGAAAAATATCAAATTTTTATAATTTGTCATAAAATTTGTATTATATTGTGATTTTCAAAAATGAAAATTATTTGATATCAGAAAGACATACTTCGTATTCAGAATGCAATTCGATAGGTCTGAGGTGCTCTCATGTGCCACAAAAATACTGTCGAAACGCAATAAATGCTCATTTTAGATCCCTTAAGACAAAATAAGACATTTATATACTGACAGTATATAAATTAGCTTAAGGCCTACATGTATTTGAATGGGGCTTCAACTTCGTCAATACTGCGGTTTTCTTCGTCTCTTCATTCTTGCCAAATTTTTCATTTCAAAAATACCAATGACAATTTGAATGACTTATCCTTCACTTTTAAGCAATTTATAAACAATTTTAATTTTTTTTACACTTTTGCTGGGATCACTGAATAGGTCTTTAATATCATTAATCTACGTGTTTGTACTTTTCAGCTTTTATCGGTATTATTTGCATACAGAAGAAAAAAGATGATGCGTGATAACATTAATAAGGTAGGCCTATGGTTCTCACCTATGTTTCATTATCATTGAGGTATAGGACTTTTTATTTTTTCGGAGAAGAGCAGGTAAGGCAACTACTCAAGGTTAGGAATAGGATGATGGTTTTTTTTATTGATTGTTGATTCATTGTTGTGAATTATGACACCACTTGCTTATTGTTTTGTTAGCGAATTTTAAGCCCAAGATAATGCAAAAAGAGTGTTTAGAAATTTTTATTTAAAAACACTTTCCTAAACACAATTTTGCTTCACTTTGTAAACACTTTTTGAAGCTAAACATCATGTGTCAAATTTCTGAATATTTGTCAGTGATCAGTGATGGTGTCCTGGGGGGTTCATTTGTAACGATATCCATATTCTAAACATAACGTTTCTAAACACATTCTTTCCTTCACTTTCTAAGCACTGTTTTTGGAGTGTGCAGAATTGGTATATAATATACTCTCCTAGTGGGTAACTAATTATATTTAATCATGTGTGCAACTAATTATATTTAGTCATTTGTGCAACCCCATAATACAAAATTCAAAGTTGCTCAAATTTTGTTAAAACCAATTCTAAAATATTCCAGTGGTCGTATAAAGGATTAAGAAAATATGACCTATCTACGACTTATCGTTCCGGGGTTATGAGCAAAAAGTTTCAATAAGGAATAGTTTGTAATACCTTAGACGTTTTGTTACTACACTGTAAATCGAAGTGTTTAGAAAAATAAACACCTTTAAGTGTTCCATTGTTACACTTTTAAACACTTAAAGGTGTTTACCACAGTGTAGGTATAGGCAGTTTGATCAAACACTTAAACGCTTGAATATACACACAAGTATTTCTAAATATAAACACTTCGATTTACATATAAAGTACACTTTATTTTCATTATCATGATAATATAAAGCTATAAAAGCGTATGAAATACTCGATGAGCATTTAAGGAATCATTGCACTGGCTATTATGTTTTGTCAACATTCATCAGCAGCATGGCCATTTACGCTTTCCAATTACTCAGTAGAGCAGTGTTTAGTGTAATTTTCAGTTCTCTAATAGACACTTGTTTTAAAAGGGCCTGTGTGATAGTTATCTGTCTTGGGGGAAGTGCATGGGCAGTTTTTGTTTGTTTGTTTGTTTACCCAGGTTGGTCCGTGAGGAACACATGCTAATCCATGGAAAACCATGGACCGTTCCAAGCTCATACAAATGCACAAGCCTGGATAGCCAATGTAGGCTAATATATGCATGCTGGCCTAGATAGCTTTGATAAACAAAGCAAGAAATGGAAGAAAATAGCTAGGAAAAAGAGAAAAGAGAGAAGGCCACTCCCAAACACAATTGTACAATTTTACTCTTAGCCCTTACTTCGTGAGAAAGGAAACTGGAATTCCAATCTCAGGCCCCGATGCAAAGGCTTGGATAAGCAATTGTGTGCAAATCGAAAGGAGAGGGCAAGAGATTTTTGGCAAGTCATAAGGGTGGCAAGAGATATTTGATATGCATTTATGGGGTACCTTTAAAAACGCTCTAAAAAGGTTAAAAAAAGTACACGAACGTTTTAAAATGCAAAATATCCTGCTCGCTACGCTCAATATGAGACTATTTAAGGTTTTCAAATTGGGTTCACAAACATTTGGCATGTGCAAAGGCGGGGAGCAGTGGCAGGCCAAAAGGGGAGCAAGCAATTTTGGCCGATGTATTTTTGGCAGACCATTTTGAAATTTCCCCCCGGACAGATTATTATTGCACAGTTCCTTACCCATATCTCTCATATTGTAATGGTCAAATGATCATGGCCGGGGATCATGTCAGAGACAATCAAGCGATTGGGCAGATTATATTCTGCCTTCATAAGCATTGATGCGCTATAATTGCCAACTAATCTTTCTGTATCTTAATAACTTTGCTTACTGATGCATGCCAGTTGGCGCTGCGTTGTTAAAAAGGGCTCGTCTCATCAGTAGTAGCCTACATTTTAGCGCATTTATTTTTCCACAATATTTCCAATATTTGTTCAAATGCTAGCTACCTGTCATTGCTATCTACTGAAGATAGCAATATTTGTTCAAATACTAGTTCTCTGTCATTGCTATCTACTGAATATAGCAACATGTTTGTTCCAATATTAGCTATCTGGCATTGCTATCTACTGAAGATAGCAATATTTGTTCAAATAGTAATTCTCTGGCATTACTATCTACTGAAGATAGCAACATCTTTGTTCAAATATTAGCTATCTTGCATTGCTATCTACTGAAGATAGCAACATCTTTGGTCAAATATTAGCTATCTGGCATTGCTATCTACTGAAGATAGCAATATCTTTGTTCAAATACTAGCTCTTTGGCATTGCTATCTACTGAAGATAGCAACATCTTTGTTCAAATATTAGCTATCTGGCATTGCTATCTACTGAAGATAGCAATATCTTTGTTCAAATACTAGCTCTTTGGCATTGCTATCTACTAAAGATAGCAATATTTGTTCAAATAGTAGTTCTCTGGCATTACTATCTACTAAAGATAGCGATATTTGTTAATAGGCCGACTAGTTCTCTGGCATTGCTATCTACTGAAGATAGCAAAACAAGATAGCAATATTTGTTCAAATAGTAATTCTCTGGCATTACTATCTACTGAAGATAGCAACATCTTTGTTCAAATATTAGCTATCTTGCATTGCTATCTACTGAAGATAGCAACATCTTTGGTCAAATATTAGCTATCTGGCATTGCTATCTACTGAAGATAGCAATATCTTTGTTCAAATACTAGCTCTTTGGCATTGCTATCTACTGAAGATAGCAACATCTTTGTTCAAATATTAGCTATCTGGCATTGCTATCTACTGAAGATAGCAATATCCTTGTTCAAATAATAGCTATCTGACATTGCTATCTACTGAAGATTGCAACATCTTTGTTCAAATATTAGCTATCTGGCATTGCTATCTACTGAAGATAGCAACATCTTTGTTCAAATACTAGTTCTCTGGCATTGCTATCTACTGAAGATAGCAAAATATTTGTTCAAATATTAGCTATCTGGCATTCATATCTACTGTTGCTATCTACCGAAGATAGCAACATCTTTGTTCAAATACTATCTCTTTGGCATTGCTTTCTACTGAAGATAGCAACATCTATGTTCAAATATTAGCTATCTAACGTTGCTATCTACTGAAGATAGCAATATTTGTTCAAATACTAGTTCTCTGGCATTGCTATCTACTGAAGATAGCAAAATGTTTTCAAATACTAGCTATCTGGCATTGCTATCTACTGAAGATAGCAACATCTTTGCTCAAATACTAGTTCTCTGGCATTGCTATCTACTGAAGATAGCAACATCTTTGTTCAAATACTAGCTATCTGGCATTGCTATCTACCAAAGATAGCAACATGTTTGTTCAAATACTAGTTCTCTGGCATTGCTATCTACTGAAGATAGCAACATCTTTGTTCAAATATTAGCTATCTGGCATTGCTATCTACTGAATATAGCAATATCTTTGTTCACATATTAGCTATCTGGCATTGCTAATTACTGAAGATAGCAATATCTTTGTTCAAATATTAGCTATCTGGCATTGCTATCTACTGAATATAGCAATATCTTTGTTCACATATTAGTTCTCTGGCATTGCTATCTACTGAAGATAGCAAAATGTGTTCAAATACTAGCTATCTGGCATTGCTATCTACTGAAGATAGCAATATTTTTTCAAATACTAGTTCTCTGGCATTGCTATCTACTGAAGATAGCAACATCTTTGTTCAAATACTAGCTATCTGGCATTGCTATCGACTGAAGATAGCAACATCTTTGTTCAAATATTAGCTATCTGGCATTGCTATCTACTGAATATAGCAATATCTTTGTTCACATATTAGCTATCTGACATTGCTATCAACTGAAGATAGCAGCATCTTTGTTCAAATATTAGCTATCTGGCATTGATATCCACTGAAGATAGCAACATCTTGGTTCAAATACTAGCTCTTTGGCATTGCTATCTACTGAAGATAGTAACATCTTTGTTCAAATACCAGCTATCTGGCATTGCTATCTACTGAAAATAGCAACATCTTTGTTCAAATATTAGCTATCTGTCAATACTATCTACTAAAGATAGCAATATTTGTTCAAATACTAGTTCTCTGGCATTGCTATCTACTGAAGATAGCAAAATGTGTTCAAATGCTAGTTATCTGGCATTGCTATCTACTGAAGATAGCAATGTCTTTTTTTCAAATACTAGTTCTCTGGCATTGCTATCTACTGAAGATAGCAACATCTTTATTCAAATACTAGTTCTCTGTCATTGCTATCTACTGCAGATGGCAACATCTTTGTTCAAATACTAGTTCTCTGGCATTGTTATCTACTTAAGGTAGCATCATCTTTGTTCAAATACCAGCTATCTGGCATTGCTATCTACAAAAGATAGCAACATCTTTATTCAAATACTAGTTCTCTGTGCTATCTACTGAAGATAGCATCATCTTTGTTCAAATACCAGCTATCTGGCATTGCTATCTACCGAAGATAGCAACATATTTTGTTCCAATATTAGCTGTGTGGCATTGCTATCTACTGTAGATAGCAACATTTTTGTTCCAATACTAGTTCTCTGGCATGGCTATCTACCAAAGATAGCAACATATTTGTTCCAATACTAGCTATCTGACATTGCTATCTACTGAAGATAGCAACATCTTTGTTCCAATACTAGTTCTCTGGCATGGCTATCTACCGAAGATAGTAACATATTTGTTCAAATACTATATACTAGCTATCTGACATTGCTATCTACCGAAGATAGCAACATCTTTGTTCAAATACTAGCTATCTGCCATTGCTATCTCCTGAAGATAGCAACATCTTTGTTAGAATACTAGCTATCTGGCTTTCCTATCTACTGAAGATTGCAACATCTTTGTTCAAATATTAGCTATCTGGCATTCCTATCTACTGAAGATAGCAACATCTTTGTTCAAATATTAGCTATCTGTCATTGCTATCTACTGAAGATAGCAATATTTGTTCAAATACTAGTTCTCTGGCATTGCTATCTACTGAAGATAACAAAATGTGTTCAAATACTAGCTATCTGGCATTGCTATCTACTGAAGATAGCAATATTTTTTTTCAAATACTAGTTCTCTGGCATTGCTATCTACTGAAGATAGCAACATCTTTGTTCAAATACTAGCTATCTGGCATTGCTATCGACTGAAGATAGCAACATCTTTGTTCAAATATTAGCTATCTGGCATTGCTATCTACTGAATATAGCAATATCTTTGTTCACATATTAGCTATCTGACATTGCTATCAACTGAAGATAGCAGCATCTTTGTTCAAATATTAGCTATCTGGCATTGATATCCACTGAAGATAGCAACATCTTGGTTCAAATACTAGCTCTTTGGCATTGCTATCTACTGAAGATAGTAACATCTTTGTTCAAATACCAGCTATCTGGCATTGCTATCTACTGAAAATAGCAACATCTTTGTTCAAATATTAGCTATCTGTCAATACTATCTACTAAAGATAGCAATATTTGTTCAAATACTAGTTCTCTGGCATTGCTATCTACTGAAGATAGCAAAATGTGTTCAAATGCTAGCTATCTGGCATTGCTATCTACTGAAGATAGCAATGTCTTTTTCAAATACTAGTTCTCTGGCATTGCTATCTACTGAAGATAGCAACATCTTTGTTCAAATACCAGTTCTCTGTCATTGTTATCTACTGCAGATGGCAACATCTTTGTTCAAATACTAGTTCTCTGGCATTGTTATCTACTTAAGGTAGCATCATCTTTGTTCAAATACCAGCTATCTGGCATTGCTATCTACAAAAGATAGCAACATCTTTATTCAAATACTAGTTCTCTGTGCTATCTACTGAAGATAGCATCATCTTTGTTCAAATACCAGCTATCTGGCATTGCTATCTACCGAAGATAGCAACATATTTTGTTCCAATATTAGCTGTGTGGCATTGCTATCTACTGTAGATAGCAACATTTTTGTTCCAATACTAGTTCTCTGGCATGGCTATCTACCAAAGATAGCAACATATTTGTTCCAATACTAGCTATCTGACATTGCTATCTACTGAAGATAGCAACATCTTTGTTCCAATACTAGTTCTCTGGCATGGCTATCTACCGAAGATAGTAACATATTTGTTCAAATACTATATACTAGCTATCTGACATTGCTATCTACCGAAGATAGCAACATCTTTGTTCAAATACTAGCTATCTGCCATTGCTATCTCCTGAAGATAGCAACATCTTTGTTAGAATACTAGCTATCTGGCTTTCCTATCTACTGAAGATTGCAACATCTTTGTTCAAATATTAGCTATCTGGCATTCCTATCTACTGAAGATAGCAACATCTTTGTTCAAATATTAGCTATCTGTCATTGCTATCTACTGAAGATAGCAATATTTGTTCAAATACTAGTTCTCTGGCATTGCTATCTACTGAAGATAACAAAATGTGTTCAAATACTAGCTATCTGGCATTGCTATCTACTGAAGATAGCAACATCTTTGTTCAAATATTAGCTATCTGGCATTGCTATCTACTGAATATAGCAATATCTTTGTTCACATATTAGCTATCTGACATTGCTATCAACTGAAGATAGCAGCATCTTTGTTCAAATATTAGCTATCTGGCATTGATATCCACTGAAGATAGCAACATCTTTGTTCAAATACTAGCTCTTTGGCATTGCTATCTACTGAAGATAGAACATCTTTGTTCAAATACGAGCTATCTGGCATTGCTATCTACTGAAAATAGCAACATCTTTGTTCAAATATTAGCTATCTGTCAATGCTATCTACTGAAGATAGCAATATTTGTTCAAATACTAGTTCTCTGGCATTGCTATCTACTGAAGATAGCAAAATGTGTTCAAATGTTAGCTATCTGGCATTGCTATCTACTGAAGATAGCAATGTCTTTTTTTAAAATACTAGTTCTCTGGCATTGCTATCTACTGAAGATAGCAACATCTTTGTTCAAATACCAGTTCTCTGTCATTGTTATCTACTGCAGATGGCAACATCTTTGTTCAAATACTAGTTCTCTGGCATTGTTATCTACTGAAGGTAGCATCATCTTTGTTCAAATACCAGCTATCTGGCATTGCTATCTACAAAAGATAGCAACATCTTTATTCAAATACTAGTTCTCTGTCATTGCTATCTACTGAAGATAGCATCATCTTTGTTCAAATACCAGCTATCTGGCATTGCTATCTACCGAAGATAGCAACATATTTTGTTCCAATATTAGCTGTGTGGCATTGCTATCTACTGTAGATAGCAACATTTTTGTTAGAATACTAGCTATCTGGCTTTCCTATCTACTGAAGATTGCAACATCTTTGTTCAAATATTAGCTATCTGGCATTCCTATCTACTGAAGATAGCAACATCTTTGTTCAAATATTAGCTATCTGTCATTAATATCTACTGAAGATAGCAATATTTGTTCAAATACTAGTTCTCTGGCATTGCTATCTACTGAAGATAGCAATATCTTGGTTCAAATACTATCTGTCATTAATATCTACTGAAGATAGCAAAATGTGTTCAAATACTAGCTACCTGGCATTGCTATCTACTGAAGATAGCAATATCTTGGTTCAAATACTAGTTCTCTGACATTGCTATCTACTGAAGATTGCAACATCTTTGTTCAAATATTAGCTATCTGGCATTCCTATCTACTGAAGATAGCAACATCTTTGTTCAAATATTAGCTATCTGTCATTACTATCTACTGAAGATAGCAATATTTGTTAATACTAGTTCTCTGGCATTGCTATCTACTGAAGATAGCAAAATGTTTTCAAATACTAGCTATCTGGCATTGCTATCTACTGAAGATAGCAACATCTTTGCTCAAATACTAGTTCTCTGGCATTGCTATCTACTGAAGATAGCAACATCTTTGTTCAAATACTAGCTATCTGGCATTGCTATCTACCAAAGATAGCAACATGTTTGTTCAAATACTAGTTCTCTGGCATTGCTATCTACTGAAGATAGCAACATCTTTGTTCAAATATTAGCTATCTGGCATTGCTATCTACTGAATATAGCAATATCTTTGTTCACATATTAGCTATCTGGCATTGCTATCTACTGAAGATAGCAATATCTTTGTTCAAATATTAGCTATCTGGCATTGCTATCTACTGAATATAGCAATATCTTTGTTCACATATTAGTTCTCTGGCATTGCTATCTACTGAAGATAGCAAAATGTGTTCAAATACTAGCTATCTGGCATTGCTATCTACTGAAGATAGCAATATTTTTTTTCAAATACTAGTTCTCTGGCATTGCTATCTACTGAAGATAGCAACATCTTTGTTCAAATACTAGCTATCTGGCATTGCTATCGACTGAAGATAGCAACATCTTTGTTCAAATATTAGCTATCTGGCATTGCTATCTACTGAATATAGCAATATCTTTGTTCACATATTAGCTATCTGACATTGCTATCAACTGAAGATAGCAGCATCTTTGTTCAAATATTAGCTATCTGGCATTGATATCCACTGAAGATAGCAACATCTTGGTTCAAATACTAGCTCTTTGGCATTGCTATCTACTGAAGATAGTAACATCTTTGTTCAAATACCAGCTATCTGGCATTGCTATCTACTGAAAATAGCAACATCTTTGTTCAAATATTAGCTATCTGTCAATACTATCTACTAAAGATAGCAATATTTGTTCAAATACTAGTTCTCTGGCATTGCTATCTACTGAAGATAGCAAAATGTGTTCAAATGCTAGCTATCTGGCATTGCTATCTACTGAAGATAGCAATGTCTTTTTTCAAATACTAGTTCTCTGGCATTGCTATCTACTGAAGATAGCAACATCTTTGTTCAAATACCAGTTCTCTGTCATTGTTATCTACTGCAGATGGCAACATCTTTGTTCAAATACTAGTTCTCTGGCATTGTTATCTACTTAAGGTAGCATCATCTTTGTTCAAATACCAGCTATCTGGCATTGCTATCTACAAAAGATAGCAACATCTTTATTCAAATACTAGTTCTCTGTGCTATCTACTGAAGATAGCATCATCTTTGTTCAAATACCAGCTATCTGGCATTGCTATCTACCGAAGATAGCAACATATTTTGTTCCAATATTAGCTGTGTGGCATTGCTATCTACTGTAGATAGCAACATTTTTGTTCCAATACTAGTTCTCTGGCATGGCTATCTACCAAAGATAGCAACATATTTGTTCCAATACTAGCTATCTGACATTGCTATCTACTGAAGATAGCAACATCTTTGTTCCAATACTAGTTCTCTGGCATGGCTATCTACCGAAGATAGTAACATATTTGTTCAAATACTATATACTAGCTATCTGACATTGCTATCTACCGAAGATAGCAACATCTTTGTTCAAATACTAGCTATCTGCCATTGCTATCTCCTGAAGATAGCAACATCTTTGTTAGAATACTAGCTATCTGGCTTTCCTATCTACTGAAGATTGCAACATCTTTGTTCAAATATTAGCTATCTGGCATTCCTATCTACTGAAGATAGCAACATCTTTGTTCAAATATTAGCTATCTGTCATTGCTATCTACTGAAGATAGCAATATTTGTTCAAATACTAGTTCTCTGGCATTGCTATCTACTGAAGATAACAAAATGTGTTCAAATACTAGCTATCTGGCATTGCTATCTACTGAAGATAGCAATATTTTTTTTCAAATACTAGTTCTCTGGCATTGCTATCTACTGAAGATAGCAACATCTTTGTTCAAATACTAGCTATCTGGCATTGCTATCGACTGAAGATAGCAACATCTTTGTTCAAATATTAGCTATCTGGCATTGCTATCTACTGAATATAGCAATATCTTTGTTCACATATTAGCTATCTGACATTGCTATCAACTGAAGATAGCAGCATCTTTGTTCAAATATTAGCTATCTGGCATTGATATCCACTGAAGATAGCAACATCTTGGTTCAAATACTAGCTCTTTGGCATTGCTATCTACTGAAGATAGTAACATCTTTGTTCAAATACCAGCTATCTGGCATTGCTATCTACTGAAAATAGCAACATCTTTGTTCAAATATTAGCTATCTGTCAATACTATCTACTAAAGATAGCAATATTTGTTCAAATACTAGTTCTCTGGCATTGCTATCTACTGAAGATAGCAAAATGTGTTCAAATACTAGGTATCTGGCATTGCTATCTACTGAAGATAGCAATGTCTTTTTTCAAATACTAGTTCTCTGGCATTGCTATCTACTGAAGATAGCAACATCTTTGTTCAAATACCAGTTCTCTGTCATTGTTATCTACTGCAGATGGCAACATCTTTGTTCAAATACTAGTTCTCTGGCATTGTTATCTACTTAAGGTAGCATCATCTTTGTTCAAATACCAGCTATCTGGCATTGCTATCTACAAAAGATAGCAACATCTTTATTCAAATACTAGTTCTCTGTGCTATCTACTGAAGATAGCATCATCTTTGTTCAAATACCAGCTATCTGGCATTGCTATCTACCGAAGATAGCAACATATTTTGTTTCAATATTAGCTGTGTGGCATTGCTATCTACTGTAGATAGCAACATTTTTGTTCCAATACTAGTTCTCTGGCATGGCTATCTACCAAAGATAGCAACATATTTGTTCCAATACTAGCTATCTGACATTGCTATCTACTGAAGATAGCAACATCTTTGTTCCAATACTAGTTCTCTGGCATGGCTATCTACCGAAGATAGTAACATATTTGTTCAAATACTATATACTAGCTATCTGACATTGCTATCTACCGAAGATAGCAACATCTTTGTTCAAATACTAGCTATCTGCCATTGCTATCTCCTGAAGATAGCAACATCTTTGTTAGAATACTAGCTATCTGGCTTTCCTATCTACTGAAGATTGCAACATCTTTGTTCAAATATTAGCTATCTGGCATTCCTATCTACTGAAGATAGCAACATCTTTGTTCAAATATTAGCTATCTGTCATTGCTATCTACTGAAGATAGCAATATTTGTTCAAATACTAGTTCTCTGGCATTGCTATCTACTGAAGATAACAAAATGTGTTCAAATACTAGCTATCTGGCATTGCTATCTACTGAAGATAGCAACATCTTTGTTCAAATATTAGCTATCTGGCATTGCTATCTACTGAATATAGCAATATCTTTGTTCACATATTAGCTATCTGACATTGCTATCAACTGAAGATAGCAGCATCTTTGTTCAAATATTAGCTATCTGGCATTGATATCCACTGAAGATAGCAACATCTTTGTTCAAATACTAGCTCTTTGGCATTGCTATCTACTGAAGATAGAACATCTTTGTTCAAATACGAGCTATCTGGCATTGCTATCTACTGAAAATAGCAACATCTTTGTTCAAATATTAGCTATCTGTCAATGCTATCTACTGAAGATAGCAATATTTGTTCAAATACTAGTTCTCTGGCATTGCTATCTACTGAAGATAGCAAAATGTGTTCAAATGTTAGCTATCTGGCATTGCTATCTACTGAAGATAGCAATGTCTTTGTTCAAATACTAGTTCTCTGGCATTGCTATCTACTGAAGATAGCAACATCTTTGTTCAAATACCAGTTCTCTGTCATTGTTATCTACTGCAGATGGCAACATCTTTGTTCAAATACTAGTTCTCTGGCATTGTTATCTACTGAAGGTAGCATCATCTTTGTTCAAATACCAGCTATCTGGCATTGCTATCTACAAAAGATAGCAACATCTTTATTCAAATACTAGTTCTCTGTCATTGCTATCTACTGAAGATAGCATCATCTTTGTTCAAATACCAGCTATCTGGCATTGCTATCTACCGAAGATAGCAACATATTTTGTTCCAATATTAGCTGTGTGGCATTGCTATCTACTGTAGATAGCAACATTTTTGTTAGAATACTAGCTATCTGGCTTTCCTATCTACTGAAGATTGCAACATCTTTGTTCAAATATTAGCTATCTGGCATTCCTATCTACTGAAGATAGCAACATCTTTGTTCAAATATTAGCTATCTGTCATTAATATCTACTGAAGATAGCAATATTTGTTCAAATACTAGTTCTCTGGCATTGCTATCTACTGAAGATAGCAATATCTTGGTTCAAATACTATCTGTCATTAATATCTACTGAAGATAGCAAAATGTGTTCAAATACTAGCTACCTGGCATTGCTATCTACTGAAGATAGCAATATCTTGGTTCAAATACTAGTTCTCTGACATTGCTATCTACTGAAGATTGCAACATCTTTGTTCAAATATTAGCTATCTGGCATTCCTATCTACTGAAGATAGCAACATCTTTGTTCAAATATTAGCTATCTGTCATTACTATCTACTGAAGATAGCAATATTTGTTAATACTAGTTCTCTGGCATTGCTATCTACTGAAGATAGCAAAATGTGTTCAAATACTAGCTATCTGGCATTGGTATCTACTGAAGATAGCAATATCTTGGTTCAAATACTAGTTCTCTGACATTGCTATCTACTGAAGATAGCAACATCTTTGTTCAAATACTAGCTATCTGGCATTGCTATCTACTGAAGACAGCAACGTGTTTGTTCAAATACTAGCTATCTACTGAAGATAGCAACATCTTTGTTCAAATACCAGCGCTGTGACATTGCTATCTACTGAAGATAGAACATCTTTGTTCAAATACGAGCTATCTGGCATTGCTATCTACTGAAAATAGCAACATCTTTGTTCAAATATTAGCTATCTGTCAATGCTATCTGCTGAAGATAGCAATATTTGTTCAAATACTAGTTCTCTGGCATTGCTATCTACTGAAGATAGCAAAATGTGTTCAAATGCTAGCTATCTGGCAGTGCTATCTACTGAAGATAGCAATGTCTTTTTCAAATACTAGTTCTCTGGCATTGCTATCTACTGAAGATAGCAACCGATGCCACTCGCCTGCATGTGCCCAAACTCCACTACCGCTCTTTTAAGTCAGCCGCTGACAAGGTTTTTGCTTTCACAGCTCCTAAGTTGTGGAACCAGCTACCTGTTTCAGTCCGTTCCTCCAACTCTTTGCCAGTGTTTAAAAAAGGGCTGAAAACATTTCTGTTTTCAGAATTATAATTGCTTTTTATTGCATTTGCTTATATTCTGTCATGTTATTGCTATTATATTTCTTGCTATGTTGTTTTGAGCGCTGTGATCAGTTGAAATGGCGCTATATAAAAGCCTATTGTATGTATGTATGTATGTATGTATGTATCTTTGTTCAAATACCAGTTCTCTGTCATTGTTATCTACTGCAGATGGCAACATCTTTGTTCAAATACTAGTTCTCTGGCATTGTTATCTACTGAAGGTAGCATCATCTTTGTTCAAATACCAGTTATCTGGCATTGCTATCTACAAAAGATAGCAACATCTTTATTCAAATACTAGTTCTCTGTCATTGCTATCTACTGAAGATAGCATCATCTTTGTTCAAATACCAGCTATCTGGCATTGCTATCTACCGAAGATAGCAACATATTTTGTTCCAATATTAGCTGTGTGGCATTGCTATCTACTGTAGATAGCAACATTTTTGTTAGAATACTAGCTATCTGGCTTTCCTATCTACTGAAGATTGCAACATCTTTGTTCAAATATTAGCTATCTGGCATTCCTATCTACTGAAGATAGCAACATCTTTGTTCAAATATTAGCTATCTGTCATTACTATCTACTGAAGATAGCAATATTTGTTCAAATACTAGTTCTCTGGCATTGCTATCTACTGAAGATAGCAAAATGTGTTCAAATACTAGCTATCTGGCATTGCTATCTACTGAAGATAGCAATATCTTGGTTCAAATACTAGTTCTCTGACATTGCTATCTACTGAAGATTGCAACATCTTTGTTCAAATATTAGCTATCTGGCATTCCTATCTACTGAAGATAGCAACATCTTTGTTCAAATATTAGCTATCTGTCATTACTATCTACTGAAGATAGCAATATTTGTTCAAATACTAGTTCTCTGGCATTGCTATCTACTGAAGATAGCAAAATGTGTTCAAATACTAGCTATCTGGCATTGCTATCTACTGAAGATAGCAATATCTTGGTTCAAATACTAGTTCTCTGACATTGCTATCTACTGAAGATAGCAACATCTTTGTTCAAATACTAGCTATCTGGCATTGCTATCTACTGAAGACAGCAACGTGTTTGTTCAAATACTAGCTATCTACTGAAGATAGCAACATCTTTGTTCAAATACCAGCGCTGTGACATTGCTATCTACTGAAGATAGAACATCTTTGTTCAAATACGAGCTATCTGGCATTGCTATCTACTGAAAATAGCAACATCTTTGTTCAAATATTAGCTATCTGTCAATGCTATCTACTGAAGATAGCAATATTTGTTCAAATACTAGTTCTCTGGCATTGCTATCTACTGAAGATAGCAAAATGTGTTCAAATGCTAGCTATCTGGCATTGCTATTTACTGAAGATAGCAATGTCTTTTTTTTCAAATACTAGTTCTCTGGCATTGCTATCTACTGAAGATAGCAACCGATGCCACTCGCCTGCATGTGCCCAAACTCCACTACCGCTCTTTTAAGTCAGCCGCTGACAAGGCTTTTGCTTTCACAGCTCCTAAGTTGTGGAACCAGCTACCTGTTTCAGTCCGTTCCTCCAACTCTTTGCCAGTGTTTAAAAAAGGGCTGAAAACATTTCTGTTTTCAGAATTATAATTGCTTTTTATTGCATTTGCTTATATTCTGTCATGTTATTGCTATTATATTTCTTGCTATGTTGTTTTGAGCGCTGTGATCAGTTGAAATGGCGCTATATAAAAGCCTATTGTATGTATGTATGTATGTATGTATCTTTGTTCAAATACCAGTTCTCTGTCATTGTTATCTACTGCAGATGGCAACATCTTTGTTCAAATACTAGTTCTCTGGCATTGTTATCTACTGAAGGTAGCATCATCTTTGTTCAAATACCAGCTATCTGGCATTGCTATCTACTGAAGATAGCAACATCTTTGTTCAAATATTAGCTATCTGTCATTGCTATCTACTGAAGATAGCAATATTTGTTCAAATACTAGTTCTCTGGCATTGCTATCTACTGAAGATAACAAAATGTGTTCAAATACTAGCTATCTGGCATTGCTATCTACTGAAGATAGCAACATCTTTGTTCAAATATTAGCTATCTGGCATTGCTATCTACTGAATATAGCAATATCTTTGTTCACATATTAGCTATCTGACATTGCTATCAACTGAAGATAGCAGCATCTTTGTTCAAATATTAGCTATCTGGCATTGATATCCACTGAAGATAGCAACATCTTTGTTCAAATACTAGCTCTTTGGCATTGCTATCTACTGAAGATAGAACATCTTTGTTCAAATACGAGCTATCTGGCATTGCTATCTACTGAAAATAGCAACATCTTTGTTCAAATATTAGCTATCTGTCAATGCTATCTACTGAAGATAGCAATATTTGTTCAAATACTAGTTCTCTGGCATTGCTATCTACTGAAGATAGCAAAATGTGTTCAAATGTTAGTTATCTGGCATTGCTATCTACTGAAGCTAGCAATGTCTTTCTTAAAATACTAGTTCTCTGGCATTGCTATCTACTGAAGATAGCAACATCTTTGTTCAAATACCAGTTCTCTGTCATTGTTATCTACTGCAGATGGCAACATCTTTGTTCAAATACTAGTTCTCTGGCATTGTTATCTACTGAAGGTAGCATCATCTTTGTTCAAATACCAGCTATCTGGCATTGCTATCTACAAAAGATAGCAACATCTTTATTCAAATACTAGTTCTCTGTCATTGCTATCTACTGAAGATAGCATCATCTTTGTTCAAATACCAGCTATCTGGCATTGCTATCTACCGAAGATAGCAACATATTTTGTTCCAATATTAGCTGTGTGGCATTGCTATCTACTGTAGATAGCAACATTTTTGTTAGAATACTAGCTATCTGGCTTTCCTATCTACTGAAGATAGCAACATCTTTGTTCAAATATTAGCTATCTGTCATTACTATCTACTGAAGATAGCAATATTTGTTCAAATACTAGTTCTCTGGCATTGCTATCTACTGAAGATAGCAAAATGTGTTCAAATACTAGCTATCTGGCATTGCTATCTACTGAAGATAGCAATATCTTGGTTCAAATACTAGTTCTCTGACATTGCTATCTACTGAAGATAGCAACATCTTTGTTCAAATACTAGCTATCTGGCATTGCTACCTACCAAAGATAGCAACATGTTTGTTCAAATACTGGTTCTCTGGCATTGCTATCTACTGAAGATAGCAACATCTTTGTTCAAATATTAGCTATCTGGCATTGCTATCTACTGAATATAGCAATATCTTTGTTCACATATTAGCTATCTGACATTGCTATCTACTGAAGATAGCAACATCTTTGTTCAAATATTAACTATCTGGCATTGCTATCTACTGAAGATAGCAACATCTTTGTTCAAATACTAGCTCTTTGGCATTGCTATCTACTGAAGATAGCAACATCTTTGTTCAAATACCAGCTATCTGACATTGCTATCTACTGAAGATAGCAACATCTTTGTTCAAATATTAGCTATCTGACAATGCAATCTACTGAAGATAGCAATATTTGTTCAAATACTAGTTCTCTGGCATTGTTATCTACTGAAGATAGCATCATCTTTGTTCAAATACCAGCTATCTGGCATTGCTATCTACCGAAGATAGCAACATATTTTGTTCCAATATTAGTTGTCTGGCATTGCTATCTACTGAAGATAGCAACATGTTTGTTCCAATACTAGCTCTTTGGCATTGCTATCTACTGAAGATAGCAACATCTTTGTTCAAATATTAGCTATCTGACAATGCTATCTACTGAAGATAGCAATATTTGTTCAAATACTAGTTCTCTGGCATTGGTATCTACTGAAGATAGCAATATCTTGGTTCAAATACTAGTTCTCTGACATTGCTATCTACTGAAGATAGCAACATCTTTGTTCAAATACTAGCTATCTGGCATTGCTATCTACTGAAGACAGCAACGTGTTTGTTCAAATACTAGCTATCTACTGAAGATAGCAACATCTTTGTTCAAATACCAGCGCTGTGACATTGCTATCTACTGAAGATAGAACATCTTTGTTCAAATACGAGCTATC
Organism: Amphiura filiformis; assembly: GCF_039555335.1. NCBI lineage: Eukaryota > Metazoa > Echinodermata > Ophiuroidea > Amphilepidida > Amphiuridae > Amphiura > Amphiura filiformis. Next base: position 48,985,359 of record NC_092632.1, on the reverse strand, counting down.
TGGCATTGCTATCTACTGAAAATAGCAACATCTTTGTTCAAATATTAGCTATCTGTCAATGCTATCTACTGAAGATAGCAATATTTGTTCAAATACTAGTTCTCTGGCATTGCTATCTACTGAAGATAGCAAAATGTGTTCAAATGCTAGCTATCTGGCATTGCTATCTACTGAAGATAGCAATGTCTTTTTTCAAATACTAGTTCTCTGGCATTGCTATCTACTGAAGATAGCAACCGATGCCACTCGCCTGCATGTGCCCAAACTCCACTACCGCTCTTTTAAGTCAGCCGCTGACAAGGTTTTTGCTTTCACAGCTCCTAAGTTGTGGAACCAGCTACCTGTTTCAGTCCGTTCCTCCAACTCTTTGCCAGTGTTTAAAAAAGGGCTGAAAACATTTGTGTTTTCAGAATTATAATTGCTTTTTATTGCATTTGCTTATATTCTGTCATGTTATTGCTATTATATTTCTTGCTATGTTGTTTTGAGCGCTGTGATCAGTTGAAATGGCGCTATATAAAAGCCTATTGTATGTATGTATGTATGTATGTATGTATCTTTGTTCAAATACCAGTTCTCTGTCATTGTTATCTACTGCAGATGGCAACATCTTTGTTCAAATACTAGTTCTCTGGCATTGTTATCTACTGAAGGTAGCATCATCTTTGTTCAAATACCAGTTATCTGGCATTGCTATCTACAAAAGATAGCAACATCTTTATTCAAATACTAGTTCTCTGTCATTGCTATCTACTGAAGATAGCATCATCTTTGTTCAAATACCAGCTATCTGGCATTGCTATCTACCGAAGATAGCAACATATTTTGTTCCAATATTAGCTGTGTGGCATTGCTATCTACTGTAGATAGCAACATTTTTGTTAGAATACTAGCTATCTGGCTTTCCTATCTACTGAAGATTGCAACATCTTTGTTCAAATATTAGCTATCTGGCATTCCTATCTACTGAAGATAGCAACATCTTTGTTCAAATATTAGCTATCTGTCATTACTATCTACTGAAGATAGCAATATTTGTTCAAATACTAGTTCTCTGGCATTGCTATCTACTGAAGATAGCAAAATGTGTTCAAATACTAGCTATCTGGCATTGCTATCTACTGAAGATAGCAATATCTTGGTTCAAATACTAGTTCTCTGACATTGCTATCTACTGAAGATTGCAACATCTTTGTTCAAATATTAGCTATCTGGCATTCCTATCTACTGAAGATAGCAACATCTTTGTTCAAATATTAGCTATCTGTCATTACTATCTACTGAAGATAGCAATATTTGTTCAAATACTAGTTCTCTGGCATTGCTATCTACTGAAGATAGCAAAATGTGTTCAAATACTAGCTATCTGGCATTGCTATCTACTGAAGATAGCAATATCTTGGTTCAAATACTAGTTCTCTGACATTGCTATCTACTGAAGATAGCAACATCTTTGTTCAAATACTAGCTATCTGGCATTGCTATCTACTGAAGACAGCAACGTGTTTGTTCAAATACTAGCTATCTACTGAAGATAGCAACATCTTTGTTCAAATACCAGCGCTGTGACATTGCTATCTACTGAAGATAGAACATCTTTGTTCAAATACGAGCTATCTGGCATTGCTATCTACTGAAAATAGCAACATCTTTGTTCAAATATTAGCTATCTGTCAATGCTATCTACTGAAGATAGCAATATTTGTTCAAATACTAGTTCTCTGGCATTGCTATCTACTGAAGATAGCAAAATGTGTTCAAATGCTAGCTATCTGGCATTGCTATTTACTGAAGATAGCAATGTCTTTTTTCAAATACTAGTTCTCTGGCATTGCTATCTACTGAAGATAGCAACCGATGCCACTCGCCTGCATGTGCCCAAACTCCACTACCGCTCTTTTAAGTCAGCCGCTGACAAGGCTTTTGCTTTCACAGCTCCTAAGTTGTGGAACCAGCTACCTGTTTCAGTCCGTTCCTCCAACTCTTTGCCAGTGTTTAAAAAAGGGCTGAAAACATTTCTGTTTTCAGAATTATAATTGCTTTTTATTGCATTTGCTTATATTCTGTCATGTTATTGCTATTATATTTCTTGCTATGTTGTTTTGAGCGCTGTGATCAGTTGAAATGGCGCTATATAAAAGCCTATTGTATGTATGTATGTATGTATGTATCTTTGTTCAAATACCAGTTCTCTGTCATTGTTATCTACTGCAGATGGCAACATCTTTGTTCAAATACTAGTTCTCTGGCATTGTTATCTACTGAAGGTAGCATCATCTTTGTTCAAATACCAGCTATCTGGCATTGCTACCTTAAGTAGATAACAATGCCAGTTCTATCTGTCATTGCTATCTACTGAAGATAGCAATATTTGTTCAAATACTAGTTCTCTGGCATTGCTATCTACTGAAGATAACAAAATGTGTTCAAATACTAGCTATCTGGCATTGCTATCTACTGAAGATAGCAACATCTTTGTTCAAATATTAGCTATCTGGCATTGCTATCTACTGAATATAGCAATATCTTTGTTCACATATTAGCTATCTGACATTGCTATCAACTGAAGATAGCAGCATCTTTGTTCAAATATTAGCTATCTGGCATTGATATCCACTGAAGATAGCAACATCTTTGTTCAAATACTAGCTCTTTGGCATTGCTATCTACTGAAGATAGAACATCTTTGTTCAAATACGAGCTATCTGGCATTGCTATCTACTGAAAATAGCAACATCTTTGTTCAAATATTAGCTATCTGTCAATGCTATCTACTGAAGATAGCAATATTTGTTCAAATACTAGTTCTCTGGCATTGCTATCTACTGAAGATAGCAAAATGTGTTCAAATGCTAGCTATCTGGCATTGCTATCTACTGAAGATAGCAATGTCTTTTTTAAAATACTAGTTCTCTGGCATTGCTATCTACTGAAGATAGCAACATCTTTGTTCAAATACCAGTTCTCTGTCATTGTTATCTACTGCAGATGGCAACATCTTTGTTCAAATACTAGTTCTCTGGCATTGTTATCTACTGAAGGTAGCATCATCTTTGTTCAAATACCAGCTATCTGGCATTGCTATCTACAAAAGATAGCAACATCTTTATTCAAATACTAGTTCTCTGTCATTGCTATCTACTGAAGATAGCATCATCTTTGTTCAAATACCAGCTATCTGGCATTGCTATCTACCGAAGATAGCAACATATTTTGTTCCAATATTAGCTGTGTGGCATTGCTATCTACTGTAGATAGCAACATTTTTGTTAGAATACTAGCTATCTGGCTTTCCTATCTACTGAAGATAGCAACATCTTTGTTCAAATATTAGCTATCTGTCATTACTATCTACTGAAGATAGCAATATTTGTTCAAATACTAGTTCTCTGGCATTGCTATCTACTGAAGATAGCAAAATGTGTTCAAATACTAGCTATCTGGCATTGCTATCTACTGAAGATAGCAATATCTTGGTTCAAATACTAGTTCTCTGACATTGCTATCTACTGAAGATAGCAACATCTTTGTTCAAATACTAGCTATCTGGCATTGCTACCTACCAAAGATAGCAACATGTTTGTTCAAATACTGGTTCTCTGGCATTGCTATCTACTGAAGATAGCAACATCTTTGTTCAAATATTAGCTATCTGGCATTGCTATCTACTGAATATAGCAATATCTTTGTTCACATATTAGCTATCTGACATTGCTATCTACTGAAGATAGCAACATCTTTGTTCAAATACTAGCTCTTTGGCATTGCTATCTACTGAAGATAGCAACATCTTTGTTCAAATACCAGCTATCTGACATTGCTATCTACTGAAGATAGCAACATCTTTGTTCAAATATTAGCTATCTGACAATGCAATCTACTGAAGATAGCAATATTTGTTCAAATACTAGTTCTCTGGCATTGTTATCTACTGAAGATAGCATCATCTTTGTTCAAATACCAGCTATCTGGCATTGCTATCTACCGAAGATAGCAACATATTTTGTTCCAATATTAGCTGTCTGGCATTGCTATCTACTGAAGATAGCAACATGTTTGTTCCAATACTAGCTCTTTGGCATTGCTATCTACTGAAGATAGCAACATCTTTGTTCAAATATTAGCTATCTGACAATGCTATCTACTGAAGATAGCAATATTTGTTCAAATACTAGTTCTCTGGCATTGATATCTACTGAAGATAGCAAAATGTGTTCAAATTCTAGCTATCTGGCATTGCTATCTACTTAAGATAGCAACATCTTTGTTCAAATACTAGTTCTCTGGCATTGTTATCTACTGCAGATAGCAACATCTTTGTTCAAATACTAGTTCTCTGGCATTGTTATCTACTGAAGATAGCATCATCTTTGTTTAAATACCAGCTATCTGGCATTGCTATCTATAAAAGATAGCAACATCTTTATTCAAATACTAGTTCTCTGTCATTGCTATCTACTGAAGATAGCATCATCTTTGTTCAAATACCAGCTATCCGGCATGGCTATCTACCGAAGATAGCAACATATTTGTTCCCATACTAGCTATCTGACATTGCTATCTACTGAAGATAGCAACATCTTTGTTCCAATACTAGTTCTCTGGCATGGCTATCTAACGAAGATAGTAACATATTTGTTCAAATACTATATACTAGCTATCTGACATTGCTATCTACCGAAGATAGCAACATCTTTGTTCAAATACTAGCTATCTGCCATTGCTATCTCCTGAAGATAGCAACATCTTTGTTAGAATACTAGCTATCTGGCATTCCTATCTACTGAAGATTGCAACATATTTTGTTCCAATATTAGCTGTCTGGCATTGCTATCTACTGAAGATAGCAACATGTTTGTTCCAATACTAGCTCTTTGGCATTGCTATCTACTGAAGATAGCAACATCTTTGTTCAAATATTAGCTATCTGACAATGCTATCTACTGAAGATAGCAATATTTGTTCAAATACTAGTTCTCTCTGGCATTGATATCTACTGAAGATAGCAAAATGTGTTCAAATTCTAGCTATCTGGCATTGCTATCTACTTAAGATAGCAACATCTTTGTTCAAATACTAGTTCTCTGGCATTGTTATCTACTGCAGATAGCAACATCTTTGTTCAAATACTAGTTCTCTGGCATTGTTATCTACTGAAGATAGCATCATCTTTGTTTAAATACCAGCTATCTGGCATTGCTATCTATAAAAGATAGCAACATCTTTATTCAAATACTAGTTCTCTGTCATTGCTATCTACTGAAGATAGCATCATCTTTGTTCAAATACCAGCTATCCGGCATGGCTATCTACCGAAGATAGCAACATATTTGTTCCCATACTAGCTATCTGACATTGCTATCTACTGAAGATAGCAACATCTTTGTTCCAATACTAGTTCTCTGGCATGGCTATCTACCGAAGATAGTAACATATTTGTTCAAATACTAGCTATCTGCCATTGCTATCTCCTGAAGATAGCAACATCTTTGTTAGAATACTAGCTATCTGGCATTCCTAACTACTGAAGATTGCAACAATTTTGTTCAAATATTAGCTATCTGGCATTCCTATCTACTGAAGATAGCAACATCTTTGTTCAAATATTAGCTATCTGTCATTGCTATCTACTGAAGATAGCAATATTTGTTCAAATACTAGTTCTCTGGCATTGCTATCTACTGAAGATAGCAAAATGTGTTCAAATACTAGCTATCTGGCATTGCTATCTACTGAAGATAGCAATATTTGTTTTCAAATACTAGTTCTCTGGCATTGCTATCTACTGAAGATAGCAACATCTTTGTTCAAATACTAGCTATCTGGCATTGCTATCTACTGAAGATAGCAACATCTTTGTTCAAATATTAGCTATCTGGCATTGCTATCTACTGAATATAGCAATATCTTTGTTCACATATTAGCTATCTGACATTGCTATCAACTGAAGATAGCAGCATCTTTGTTCAAATATTAGCTATCTGGCATTGATATCCACTGAAGATAGCAACATCTTTGTTCAAATACTAGCTCTTTGGCATTGCTATCTACTGAAGATAGCAACATCTTTGTTCAAATACCAGCTATCTGGCATTGCTATCTACTGAAGATAGCAACATCTTTGTTCAAATATTAGCTATCTGTCAATGTTATCTACTGAAGATAGCAATATTTGTTCAAATACTAGTTCTCTGGCATTGCTATCTACTGAAGATAGCAAAATGTGTTCAAATGTTAGCTATCTGGCATTGCTATCTACTGAAGATAGCAATGTCTTTTTTCAAATACTAGTTCTCTGGCATTGCTATCTACTGAAGATAGCAACATCTTTGTTCAAATACCAGTTCTCTGTCACTGTTATCTACTGTAGATGGCAACATCTTTGTTCAAATACTAGTTCTCTGGCATTGTTATCTACTGAAGGTAGCATCATCTTTGTTCAAATACCAGCTATCTGGCATTGCTATCTACAAAAGATAGCAACATCTTTATTCAAATACTAGTTCTCTGTCATTGCTATCTACTGAAGATAGCATCATCTTTGTTCAAATACCAGCTATCTGGCATTGCTATCTACCGAAGATAGCAACATATTTTGTCCCAATATTAGCTGTGTGGCATTGCTATCTACTGTAGATAGCAACATTTTTGTTCCAATACTAGTTCTCTGGCATGGCTATCTACCAAAGATAGCAACATATTTGTTCCAATACTAACTATCTGACATTGCTATCTACTGAAGATAGCAACATCTTTGTTCCAATACTAGTTCTCTGGCATGGCTATCTACCGAAGATAGTAACATATTTGTTCAAATATTATATACTAGCTATCTGACATTGCTATCTACCGAAGATAGCAACATCTTTGTTCAAATACTAGCTATCTGCCATTGCTATCTCCTGAAGTTAGCAACATCTTTGTTAGAATACTAGCTATCTGGCATTCCTATCTACTGAAGATTGCAACATCTTTGTTCAAATATTAGCTATCTGGCATTCCTATCTACTGAAGATAGCAACATCTTTGTTCAAATATTAGCTATCTGTCATTACTATCTACTGAAGATAGCAATATTTGTTCAAATACTAGTTCTCTGGCATTGCTATCTACTGGAGATAGCAAAATGTGTTCAAATACTAGCTATCTGGCATTGCTATCTACTGAAGATAGTAATATCTTGGTTCAAATACTAGTTCTCTGACATTGCTATCTACTGAAGATAGCAACATCTTTGTTCAAATACTAGCTATCTGGCATTGCTATCTACCAAAGATAGCAACATGTTTGTTCAAATACTGGTTCTCTGGCATTGCTATCTACTGAAGATAGCAACATCTTTGTTCAAATATTAGCTATCTGGCATTGCTATCTACTGAATATAGCAACATCTTTGTTCAAATACTAGCTCTTTGGCATTGCTATCTACTGAAGATAGCAACATCTTTGTTCAAATACCAGCTATCTGGCATTGCTATCTACTGAAGATAGCAACATCTTTGTTCACATATTAGCTATCTGACATTGCTATCTACTGAAGATAGCAACATGTTTGTTCCAATATTAGCTATCTGGCATTGCTATCTACTGAAGATAGCAACATGTTTGTTCAAATACTAGCTATCTGGCATATCTACTAAAGATAGCAACATCTTTGTTCAAATACTAGCTATCTGACATTGCTATCTGCTGAAGATAGCAACATCTTTGTTCAAATACCAGCTCTCTGACATTGCTAACTACTGAAGATAGCAACATATTTGTTCAAATCTTAACTATCTGTCATATCTACTAAAGATAGCAACATCTTTGTTCAAATACTAGCTATCTGACATTGCTATCTACTAAAGATAGCAACATCTTTGTTCAAATACCAGCTATCTGGCATTGCTATCTACTGAAGATAGCAACATCGTTGTTCAAATACTAGCTCTCCGGCATTGCTATCTACTGAAGATAGCAACATCTTTGTTCAAATACTAGCTATCTGGCATATCTACTGAAGATAGCAACATCTTTGTTCAAATACTAGCTATCTGACATTGCTATCTGCTGAAGATAGCAACATCTTTGTTCAAATACCAGTTCTCTGACATTGCTATCTACTGAAGATAGCAACATCTTTGTTCAAATACCAGCTATATGGCATTGCTATCTACTGAAGATAGCAACATCTTTGCTCAAATACTAGCTATCTGACATTGCTATCTACTAAAGATAGCAACATCTTTGTTCAAATACCAGCTATCTGGCATTGCTATCTACTGAAGATAGCAACATCGTTGTTCAAATACTAGCTCTCCGGCATTGCTATCTACTGAAGATAGCAACATGTTTGTTCAAATACTAGCTATCTGGCATATCTACTGAAGATAGCAACATGTTTGTTCAAATACCAGCTATCTGGCATTGCTATCTACTGAAGATAGCAACATCTTTGTTCAAATATTAGCTCTCTGGCATTGCTATCTACTGAAGATAGCAACATATTTGTTCAAATATTAGCTCTCTGGCATTGCTATCTACTGAAGATAGCAACATCTTTGTTCAAATACCAGCGCTCTGACATTGCTATCTGCTGAAGATAGCAACATCTTTGTTCAAATACCAGCTCTCTGACATTGCTATCTACTGAAGATAGCAACATCTTTGTTCAAATACCAGCTATATGGCATTGCTATCTACTGAAGATAGCAACATCTTTGTTCAAATACTAGCTATCTGACATTGCTATCTACTGAAGATAGCAACATCTTTGTTCATATACCAGCTATCTGGCATTGCTATCTACTGAAGATAGCAACATCGTTGTTCAAATACTAGCTCTCCGGCATTGCTATCTACTGAAGATAGCAACATATTTGTTCAAATCTTAACTATCTGTCGTATCTACTGAAGATAGCAACATCTTTGTTCAAATACCAGCTATCTGGTATTGCTATCTACTTCAGATAGCAAAATGTTTTTTCAAATACCAGCTATCTGGCATTGCTATCTTTTAAAGACAGCAACATGTTTGTTCAAATACTAGCTCTCTGGCATTGCTATCTACTGAAGATAGCAACATATTTGTTCAAATATTAGCTCTCTGGCATTGCTATCTACTGAAGATAGCAACATCTTTGTTCAAATACCAGCTATCTGGCATTGCTATCTACTGAAGATAGCAACATCGTTGTTCAAATACTAGCTCTCCGGCATTGCTATCTACTGAAGATAGCAACATTTTTGTTCAAATACTAGCTATCTGGCATATCTACTGAAGATAGCAACATCTCTGTTCAAATACCAGCTATCTGGTATTGCTATCTACTGCAGATAGCAAAATATTTTGTTCAAATATCAGCTATCTGGCATTGCTATCTACCTAAGACAGCAACATGTTTGTTCAAATACTAGCTATATCTGGCATTGCTATCTACTGAAGATATCAACATGTTTGTTCAAATACTAGCTCTCTGGCATTGCTATCTACTGAAGATATCAACATGTTTGTTCAAATACTAGCTCTCTGGCATTGCTATCTACTGAAGATAGCAACATCTTTGTTCAAATACCAGCGCTCTGACATTGCTATCTGCTGAAGATTGCAACATCTTTGTTCAAATACCAGCTCTCTGACATTGCTATCTACTGAAGATAGCAACATCTTTTTTCAAATACCAGCTATATGGCATTGCTATCTACTGATTTTTTGCAAACATTTTTTGCCAAATATTTTGTCATTTTATTAGAATGTTTGCACTACGTTTATCATAAAATGTTTTTTAATCTTATGGAAACGTTTTATACCTTTTATAATGCCCTTTATATAACCTGACATTTTAACTGGCAACCTTTTTTCATCCTTTTGCGGATATCGGATGATGTCGAAAACGTTTTGTGTTTGCTGATGGATAATGTTTAGAAGTACGCTGCATTTTTAATGCCTTTTTCCAGCGCCTTAATATGACGGTACATAACCACACAGACCTATAAAAAATTCTATCTCATGTTTTTGCTGAACCATGAAATGGTATCAGCCTATAAGTGTGTATGTTACTAACTAACCATTTGGTCTGAAATGGACATATCTCTAAATGCCACGAAGGTATGACCCCGTGAGTGGTGTCATATGACAGGGGAAAACATAACGACTATAATAAAAATATTTCCAAACGTCAGAGGTCATCCAGGGGTCACAGGGGTCAAAAAGGTCATTTTAACCAAAAATGCTCCGATTGAGCTTAAATTTAAATGCAATGATCCTTATGACATTCTAAACATGTTTAAAACATTTTTAAATTTATTTAAGGTCATTAAGGGGTCCTAAGGGGTCAAAGGTCAAGTTCTTCAAAATGCTCCAATTGAGCTGAAATTTAAACGCAATGATCCTTATGACATTCTAAACATGTTGCAAATATTTTAAAATTCATTTAAGGTCATTAAGGGGTCATAAAGGGGTCAAAGGTCAAGTTTTTCAAAATGCTCCAATTGAGCTGAAATTTATATGCAATGATCCTTATGACATGCTAAACATTTTAAAACATTTTAAGATTCATTTAAGGTATTAAAGGGGTCATAAAGGGGTCAAAGGTCAAGTTTTTCAAAATGCTCCGATTGAGCTGAAATTTAAACGCAATGATTCTTATGACATTCTAAACATGTTGCAAATATTTTAAAATTCATTTCGGGTCATTAAGGGGCAATAAAGGGGTCAAAGGTCAAGTTTTCAAAATGCTTCAATTGTAGGTGTAGGCCTACCACAATATACTGCCGAAGCCACATGGTTCAGCTATGGTGCGGTTATCGCTCTAGTTTCTTAGATTTTGAAGGTTAATTGGGTTTTCTTCTTTGTACTTGTAGCGCGAAGCTGTGATTGAGTTATGCTCCTCGTCAGGGATCTTATTGTGCCTCAGCACGGTGTCTGCAGCAATTGCCTTCCTCAACACAACAGCAGTAAGTATAGAATATCAAAATAAATAAGTGTTTACGACGATGACCATTATGATATTTTTATGGATTCCATCTTTACAAAATACAAAATCAAAATTATACAGAAATTCCATTTGCAGTACAAGACCGGGGTACAATATACAGGCTGTAACTAAAAATACAATCGCATAAATGTGTCTTTAAAATTAAAGTAAGGCATCAAAAGAATTAAGGTGCCAGTTATTTTCACCCCTATAATGAAGGCCTATATCCTATAACTAAGACACATGTGTCATAATTCTCGCTATTCGCAATAAGGGCGCCGCCAGCGGTTTGCGATGTAATCGTGATGTATCATGGGAAAATCGTGATGTATCATGGGAAAAGGTCGACATCAAGTCCGCGCAATACGAATATTACCATGCTCTTACATAGGAACACGTGACAATATTTTTTAGTTAGTCAATATAACGGTATTACACGCAAAAAAAAAAAAAAAAAATTAATTGTGCACATTTCAAATCACATTATTAAGTATTATTGAGTATCGATTCGCGTGTAACACCTTTATTTTGACAAACTAAAAAATATTGTCACGTGTTCCTATGTAATAGCATGGTAATATTCGTATTGCGCGGACTTGATGTCGACCTTTTCCCATGATACATCACGATTACATCGCAAACCGCTGGCGGCGCCCTTATTGCGAATAGCGAGAATTAGAACCAGCAGCCAATAGCTGCATCTCTTTAGCCTGTACGTTGTTACACGATGTGTTACCATGATCTATTTACGATACCTGCCTTGTGATATTTTATATATAAAAGGTAGTTCTATAATAATAGTTATTAATAGTTATTATTAATTATTATTGTTTTTGTTATTTATTTATTTATTTATTTATTTATTTATTTATTTATTTATTTATTTATTTATTTATTTATTTATTTATTTATTTATCTATTTATCTATTTATTTCAAGGCGTGGGTGATACTTGGCCTAGCTCTTTTTGCTGATACGTTTTCTATCATAGTTGTGGCTATATACCAAAGATGTAAGTACACTATGCGCGTATTTATGACTGATCTGACTTGAAATAAACCATCTTAGCTTTAATTGTAAATAAATTGAGTCAGTTACTACTTGCTGCAAAAACAATGTTTAGACATTGAACACTTTCTAAGCACCTTTTGCCCTCGATTATAAAACGTTTAGGAATTTGTTGAATTGTGTTTAAGAATTGAATACAATAATGCCTTTGAATTTGACATTGGTGTTTGGGGTTTAAATATGTTTACTTAAATCGAGGACAAGAATTATTTAATCTCAAAACACTCTTTTTGCGGTGATATACCATATTCTATTTGCAATAAAACAACAGTGGCAGGGTATTCTGAACGAAATCCCAAACTCCAAAATACTGTAAAAATGTTACACCGTTAACGACAATTACAATTTAATTGTCTTTTTGTGTTCTATTGTTTGTTTTGTCTTTTCACTTTTAGTATCTAGGAGCCTATACTCTTATTATCACCAAATTAATACCAATAATTATTAGTTACACTTTAGGATTTGTAATTTAACACAATTTCATATTATTTTACCATTGTTAGTTCATCCACATGAGAAGTACCACACGTTATCGAGATATTTGGCGCATCGACTCATAACAACGAGATCAAATCCGGACCGTACAAAAAGTAAGATACCTTGAAATTATCCTATTTGCCATAAGGAAGAGAACAAGACAAGTACTAACAGCTACATTTTGCCTATTACGTGTTATATCCTTTATAAAAGTAGGCTCATTACAACTGATTGCCCAAGATATACACATGCCGACGTCCCGACTCGACGACATGTTATGATGAACCAAATATTGACCCAATTTCTACATAGTACATAACGAATTGCTATGTAGTGCAAACGACAATTATCATGTTTTAAGACTCAAATGGCCGACTATACAATTATTTTTGTTTCTTTCTAGAGTATACTATATGTTTTATACTTACAATGACTTATGTTTGTTCATATATTATTCTAGATTTAACCGATGGCGTATTCGCAATTGTGGCTACTTTGATTATTCTTGACTTAACGTAAGTTTAACATAATTAATTAATTAATTAATTTCGCAATTGTTGCTACTTCGATTATTCTTGACTTAACGTAAGTTTAACATAATTAATTAATTAATTAATTAATTAATTAATTAATTAATCATATGGTCATTCATTAAATCTGCATGTATGCCGTTGCAATAATGCTGTTGTTTAGAATTTTCTTATAAACTATTATTACACACACTATGAAAAATAAGACTTTTTATTGGTCAGCCATGTTTGTTTGTTTGTTTTTTGTTTATTTTTGAATTATAGCCGCTATCGATATCATGGTTATTTGGGCGGATAACGAAGCAAACTCAATTGGCACTTATAGTCTTGTTCTTTCTCTTAGTGTAATTCCTTCGATTTGGTTTAAAGCATTGGCAAATTATTCCTCAGGTCACAAGGAAGGATTCAGAAAAGTTTGTTCTACGATCTATTTTTTTTATGATCAATGATTTTCAACAAATATTGAAAATGCAAACAGTGAATCAGGGAGACCATCGCCCAGCCCAATTTAGTTGCTGATAGCACGTACATGTAACTAATAACTTACAAATACCAGGGATATGAGACAAATATCATATCCCTGCAATACTGACTATGATCGTGTTTTAAATATCTACTTTGATTGATTGAAAGTCTGTGATTTCGTTTTTCCTGTTAGGGAGTATTCAGAAATACTTTGGTGTGTGTGTGTGTGGGGGGGGGTGTGGGGGGGTGTGGGGGGGGGTGTATGTGTGGCAGGGGAGTATAGCTGGATAATTTCGTATTTAAATTTCGTAATCCCCTACCCCTCCTCATCGTGAACCTTTTCCCTGTTAGGGAGTATTCATAAATACTTTCCTGGGGTAGACTATGTCATAGTCGAATTTTGATAAATATAAGTAGGCCTATGTTATTATTAATCATGATGTAAAGTAGGCCTGTGTTATTGAATGCAACATATCTTACATAATTATAATGGCTCACTTCTGAACAGTTCTGATTTTGGAATCTACCAGTCTATTGATCGCGAAAGCCCGAATAAAAAATCAAATTGGGAAGCTAACAAACAGAGGTGACTGAAAATATCAGATGTGAAAATCTATCAATTACACTCAAATTAATACAAATTGCACTCAAATTAATACAAATCAGAGTTTAATGCTTAAATGTAATAGCCAGAGTATGCAAAATGGGTAAGTGGGCTACGGAGAAGTCTGGGGGGGGGGCTGGATAATTTTATTTTCATGTTTGAAATTTCTTAACCCCCCTCTTCCTGAACTCAAAACTTTTGACACCTCCCCCTCTAAATGGACCTAGAACTGTTTTGACCCCTCGTGATAGGTACAAAACTATTTTGACCCCCCCAATACAATGTACCATTCTACATGAAAGGAAACATTAATGATACTAAAACTTCTACTCATGGCAATGAAATTGTACCCATGTCATTGATATAACAGATGTGGAATTGTGGCTCATAAAACCTGCAACCCAGTATTGTTAAATCCATTTTGATTGGAATCAGTTGCGGCGGAAGCATTAATTTTTTTTAGTTTGTTCTGGTTTAAGCGAAAGGTGCAAAAATTTAGACTATTTAAGCGAAAGCGAAAGGCGCGAAAATTTAGACTATTTAAGCCCCAAATGAAGGTGTGTTTTGCTATTTGATGTGCCAATGCGCGCGAAGCGCAAAATTGCGCAATTTTACCATATGGCCCTAATACGGTGCTTTTCGTGCTAATAAGAATATGCACAGGATGCAATTATTGCTTTATTTTATCTAGGATTTTTAGGGGGATTTCCCCCATAGAAAAAAAACATTCGCTTCCACCGCCTATGCCACATGATTTAATTGTAAAGAATATAAAATGGCAACAATACTTGATAATAATCTGTACATGAAACATAATATTGTAAAATGTCAACACTAAAGAAGAACAAGATATATTTCAGCTTTTTAATGATATAAAGAGCAGACCAAAATGAAATGACACATATCTCAAAATTAAGTTTAGATAATACATTTTTAACACTATAGGCTAGGCCTATATAACTCTGGCAGTGGAGTATTGAATGATTTATCAAAATACATAAAGTACGTGCTACCCTTACCTGGCAACCACTTTTGTTCTGGTTTTACTGGAACATTTGCAGCGCGCGCAAAATTTTCAAGCTTTTTTTTGTTGTTGTTTTTTCTTCAGGATTAATATTGCTAAAGGTTTTACACCCCACCCCCTCTACGTGCCCAAAACTTTTTCCCCCCCCCCCATGTTCATACACCCAAAACTTTTGAACCCCCACCCCCTAAATATTTTCCTTCCAAGGTATTTCTGAACACTCCCTTAGTTGTCTCACGAATCTGTTCGATCGTGTAGGCAATATAAATCAGATGTAAAAAGTCAATATGAGTAAGGAAATTCAGTTGAATTCACTCTTTTGACATAAATTTTACTATTTAAGGTCTATATAGGCTATTATGACTTAGTAAGTTGTGGTATAAAGTGTGTTACTCTTAGACCAAAAAAAACATGTTTGCTTCCTGTAGCAGGTCAAAAAAGTCAAATGCGAAATGCGGGGTTTTTTTTTTTTTAGGGGGTGGGGTTTAGATCCATGTCTTCAAATGACAAAAAATGGCTTTTTTTGCTGCAAATTGCAATGGGAATTTACAGTGAGTCTCTCCGACACACACACACACACAAATCATATTTCTTCACATTGAAGAATATCTATGATCCCCTTTCAACCTAGCTGCATAAATATTTTGGATTCGGTAAAACCTCGTCTACACTGATAGAGTGTTTTTGATGAAAGCTAAATTGATATGAAACAGCCTTAAATATGTCAATACAAATAGATTGGTTGTACAATAGTACTTGTTTGTATATGCTTTCGGTAATTTATTTGCTCAAACTCCATAATATTATAATTTTGTCGATGGATGGCGCCTGGATGATTAATTTGGCTTTCATCAAAAGCACTCTATGCTTGTAGACGAGGTTTTACGGTATGCCTACATATTGGATACACCACTAGCCACAACGTACCGGTACAGTAACCTGTTTAAAAACTTATTATCTGAGGCATGTGCACTACATTTTGGTACGCAGGATGGTGATTTCGGTAAATTTTGGTACACAGGATTTCATTTGGGGAGGGGGGGGGTGCTGATTTCGAAAAAGTGGACTTTTTTCAGGGGGCGATTGTGTGAAAAGTGGACTTTTCCCCAAAAATGTTGACCTTTTTTTGGTCCAAAAAAACGTAAAAAACATTTTTTTATTTTGAAATTTTGGGACTTTTTGTATACTTTTCCAAATTTGGGGGGGGGGGGGGTTGCGTCGCAGCCCGGAGAGCGGACTACCTTCTCCAGCACCCGAGGGATCAGATCACTGGGAGGGATCAGAACCCCCTGCCAGAACCCCCTGCGTATATGGGCCTGCCCCCCCCCTCACTCGTGCCAAGTCGGCCAAACCCTATTTGTGTGCCATAATCCGCATTCACATTATCCTGAGAGCTATATATTATTTTATATATACCGATATTTGCCGATACATGTATTTGTTTGTTTCGCAGCAATGCAGCGGCAAACCCATCTGACACGGGTCCAGGGAGTATCAAGGCTGAGTTACAAGATGACAAAGAGACATTCTTCTCATACTTCGCAACTTTTTCAACTGTTGGTAGGTACCCACGAAGTCTAGGCCAAAAAATTGGGGTCGGCCCCCGAGGGTCGGCCCTTTTCTGACAAGTTTTTATTCCGAAAAGTTTTTATTCCGAAGGGTCATTGCTCCGGAAATGACAAGTGTGATTTGCCCCATACCAGGTTTTCGATCCGACGGGTCGTTTGTCTGATTTTCCATTTTGGATTAACGACCCTTATACCAATTTCGGACTAATGCCCCTTTGAAATAAAACATTTCGGAGCAGTGAAGCCTGATACCGTTTTTGGATTATCATGCTCCTTCGGGATAAAAAAATAAACCTTTCGGAGTAACGAACCTCCAGGGAAATAATTTCGCAGAGCAAATACCATTTGGAGTGCATGGCGGAAGTGATGGCCGACATAATTTTTTGGACATTGAAAAGACCATTCCGAGCAAAAACCGTTCGGGTTTATGACCTTCTATAGAAAATTAAAAGCTTGTTCGAAATTTTATCTAATTTTGTGATTCTTAATTGTCATTTGGTTGCTTCTTACAGGTATGATTTGGTATGTTCACTACACTGTGTTTCATGTAAGTGCCTCCTTTCTGCTGGACATTTTACTAATCACGCGTATAATTATAGGCATATAATGTGTTTTCTTACGATATTAAAATTTCATGTTTCACTTGATCCTTAATGTTTGCCAGAACTTTAATGTTCATTTTCATTACTTTTTCAGCCGATACAAAAGCTCAGTCGAATCACCAGTCTGTGCAACAAGTGGGTAGGTGAACAACATTTCCTCACCGCAATTACAGTTAATTACGAGTCTAACTCTGAAGTAACACGTGCACAAAATAATTACGTTATATCTAGTATAAAAACGGTTTTAAGCATAGTTATGGTGATAGAAGCTACTGTAAACAGGCCTAGTTCAATAATTATAGTACAGAGCCGATGCATGCTTACATCGAATAGCAACTTCAAACGAAAGATTCGAATTAGCGTCCCAGTGAAGGTATATGGAGGTTAATTTGTAAACACTAAAATAACACTATAACACGTAAAAATATGAAGATGTTTATGTTTTTTAACACAATTTAAAAAGATTACCAGAAGTTAAAAAACACACTTTTAACACTTGGTCTTAAACTCGACACAAAAACACACGAAACGGAAAAGAGACTATAGTGGCCAACCAACCCATAGTCCGAGTATGGCGTAGTGATTGTCCATGCAACATAGTGGCCAACCCATAGTCCGAGTATGGCGTAGTGATTGTCCATGCAACATAGTGTCCAACCCATAGTACGAGTATGGCGTAGTGATCCATGCAACATATTTCAGTCATATTTACTCTCCTTATAGTCCGAGTATGGCGTAGTGATCCATGCAACATATTTCAGTCATATTTACTCTCATTATTTTCTTAATCATAGTTTTTTAACACTTTATGTGCCACCATGCAGGTGTTGTTATTTGTAGGGGTGTTGCCGATGGGATTCAAACTTATATCAAAATACTCAACAGATGTAAGTACAAGAATTTAACAAACTTGAGTTTCATGCCGAATTAAAAAATTCTTGATATGTAAGGCTTAATATATATAATATTAGAAGGTCCCATTGAAAACCGTCTATAACCACATATCCAGGAAATGGTCCAGGCTATACCCTTTTTTTTTTTTTTTTTGAAAGATATTCTTAAGGTTTTAATTTTAATATTTCTTAATCAAGAAAGGTTTTGCTCTGGGTGCCAATCTCATATTTAGAGGAAGTGCGTGGCCGAGTGCAGTATACACTACAGTACTCGCTCCTGAGGTCCTGGGTTCAATTCTCGGCGATAGCAGCTTGCTGGGGGTATTGAATTAAGTTTAACAATATTCATAATTTCCACGAATTTGTTATTATCAACGGCGCCTTATTTGTTTACAGACTTGGGATGCTGACGAAAACACAGCGGTTCAATTTAATTGCGCAATCATATTTGGTGCTTCGATATGTCAACTGTTAACATGGCTCTCAGGACACTGGAAAAGGTAATGAACAATATTATTATAGGATACCTGCATTACTGCTTCTTTATCACAAAGTCTCACAATTTATGCTTTTCAATTATACATTTTGACTGTAAATAATGTATTATATGTTATGGGTAATTTGCCGTCCTGTACTGCTATATCTTTATTAGCTATCTCATTATCACCAAGTAATAACCAGCGCTTGTTATAGTACGGCTCGCTTTCTAAATGACCTGGATCTTTGAAACGCTTTTTTTTTTAATAATCAGCTAGTGTGTAGTATGAAGTAAACTGCCTGACTCGCTTTCAAAGTGACCTGTGTGCCTAAATGACTTTTTGAAACGCAAAATTCTACCAACATTATAATTCTTATGATCTGAACTGGACGATATTATTTGTGGAGTTCCTCAAGGATCGACATTAGGCCCTTTATTGTTTTATTCCGTGTAAATTATATAACATGAATATTTCACTAAAATCCTGCAGGGCTTCGCCACTGATCGTATATTTATATTTTTTACTCTTTACAGTATACATTAGTTTTACCTTACCATGCTTACCTAGATGATGGAACTAGGCCTACACATGAAGCATAGAAACGATCTTGCCAAGCTATAAAATGTGGGCGATCAGACCAGTTTCAAATAGGCCTTGTCACTATTATAAGTAACACCTTACCTTTTTTTGTAATTATGTACTATGATATTCTTGAACTGGGTATACATTCATTATATAGGCCTATATATGCCTAAGTATATATAGGCCCCTATTCTAAAAAATAAGTTACACAACGTCTGTTTTTATGATTCCAATGCGATAATGTTCTATTTCCAGGGAGAAACATTTGCACGTTGGATATGGTCGTATTCATGTATACTGGTGCTTAGCTCTGTTGCTTGTGTATCCTACAATAAGGTAGGTTTCTCTGTGATACATCAATTACAAATTGTGAATGTCTTGTGAATTGGTTTGGATATATTTACATTTCAAAGTATAGAAATATAGAAAATATAACGTTTCCAAACATGAACAGGATATTGATCATCATACCTTAGAACATCGTCACGGATTTATCATACCTTTAAAACATCGTCACCGATTGATAGTACCTTTAAAACATCGTCACCAATTGATCGTACCTTTAAAACATCGTCACCAATTGATCGTACCTTTAAAACACCGTAACCAATTGATCGTACCTTTAAAACATCGTCAACAATTGATCATATATCGTCAACAATTGATCATAAACATCGTCACCAATCGATCATATGCCGTTAAAACATCGTCAACAATTGATCGTACCTTTAAAACATCGTCAACAATTGATTCTATACCGTTAAAACATCGTCACCAATTGATCGTACCTTTAAAACATCGTCACCAATTGATCGTACCTTTAAAACACCGTAACCAATTGATCGTACCTTTAAAACATCGTCAACAATTGATCATATATCGTCAACAATTGATCATAAACATCGTCACCAATCGATCATATGCCGTTAAAACATCGTCAACAATTGATCGTACCTTTAAAACATCGTCAACAATTGATTCTATACCGTTAAAACATCGTCAACAATTGATCATACCATTAAAACATCGTCACCAATTGATCATACCATTAAATCATCGTCACCAATTGATCATATACCGTTAAAACATCGTCAACAATATTATTGATCATACCATTAAAACATCGTCAACAACTGATCATACCTTTAAAACATCGTCAACAATTGATCATACCTTTGAAACGTCGTTACCAATTGAGTGATCATACCTTTAAAACATCATCACCGTCTTAGGCGTCTTAATAACTACAAAAACAACGCACATACCCAGTGGACGAGTAATTGCAAACTTGTAAATAATGTATTATATAATCAATTTGTTGGCTGCATGGCCGCTTTAATTAATACCTATTAATAGACTTCTAATAATAGCAATTATTTTATCTTTTCAGTTTACTTCTCTTTTTGATTGCATTTTCGCCATCAACATTAGATGCTAATGCAGTACAAGCAGTAAGTAACACCCAATCACTTTACCGTCATTTCAAAGATTTGTCACATGTGTTTCAGGGCCAAATACACATTGTTTTGCTATACACATTTCAGAGCTGTTTAAAATGATAAACCAGTAATTAAAAAATGTAAAACAGCCATAATTGGATTGATGAATAATGATGAGTCTCATAGCCCAGAATCACGTGACCAACGTCATCATTTGGTTTGAAAATTTCTTTCAGATCCAGATTTCAGTTCCAGCTCTTTTCTGTGTCATAAAGATGTGTTTTGAAATCTACGTGCACAAGGTAGGTGGCGGTAGGCTGCGGGTGTGGGGATGTGAGGGGGGAGTGCGTGAGAGTCGTATTATGTTTTTATGTGCGTGAGGTGAAGTAGTGTATGATGTGTCCACTCCAAGCAAGGTATGTTTACTAATATAGGCCTATCATCGTTATATAGTTATCCCCAAACTGATGCTTAGCATAGAATCTGATCATTGGTAGAGGTGGTGCAAATGGAGGCCAACTATAATTGTTGCCTTTTGAAACTCTGGACCTCCCCCTTCCAAAAAGTGGATTAAAAAAATGTGCTTTTTAACATGCAAAAAATAGCTCAAATCCTTATCCTATAGCTATGTTTCAATTGGCAATTCTCGATCAAATGTTTGTGTATAGTATTAATGTGCTGTGTTCATTGGTTACTGTATTCTTTTTGTTTATAGGCTGGACACGCGTACCACACAGAAGACATAGATGAAAGTGATCCTTCAGATGGAAATGATGGTAAATATTCACATCTACTCAGTAGAAATATTACTATCTACTGAAGATAGCAATATTTGTTCAAATACTAGCTACCGGCATTGCTATCTACTGAAGATAGCAACATCTTTGTTCCAATATTAGCTATCTGACATTGCTATCTACTGAAGATAGCAACATGTTTGTTCAAATACTAGCTATCTGGCATTGCTATCTACTGAAGATAGCAACATGTTTGTTCAAATACTAGCTATCTGACATTGTTATCTACCGAAGATAGCAACATGTTTGTTCAAATACTAGCTATCTGGCATTGCTATTTACTGAAGATAGCAACATGTTTGTTCAAATACTAGCTATCTGGCATTGCTATCTACTGAAGATAGCAACATGATTGTTCAAATACTAACTATCTGACATTGTTATCTACCGAAGATAGCAACATGTCTGTTCAAATACTAGCTACCGGGCATTGCTATCTACTGAAGATAGCAACATCTTTGTTCCAATATTAGCTATCTGACATTGCTATCTACTGAAGATAGCAACATGTTTGTTCAAATACTAGCTATCTGGCATTGCTATCTACTGAAGATAGCAACATGTTTGTTCAAATACTAGCTATCTGACATTGTTATCTACCGAAGATAGCAACATGTTTGTTCAAATACTAGCTATCTGGCATTGCTATCTACTGAAGATAACAACATGTTTGTTCAAATACTAGCTATCTGGCATTGCTATCTACTGAAGATAGCAACATGTTTGTTCAAATACTAGCTATCTGGCATTGCTATCTACTGAAGATAGCAACATGTTTGTTCAAATACTAGCCATCTGGCATTGCTATCTACTGAAGATAGCAAGGCATGATTGTTCAAATACTAGCTATCTGACATTGCTATCTACTGAAGATAGCAACATGTTTGTTCAAATACTAGCTATTTGGCATTGCTATCTACTGAAGATAGCAACATCTTTGTTCAAATACCAGCTATCTGGCATTGCTATCTACTGAAGATAGCAACATCTTTGTTCAAATACTAGCTATCTGACATTGCTATCTACTGAAGATAGCACCATGTTTGTTCAAATACCAGCTATCTGGCATTGATATCTACTGAAGATAGCAACATCTTTGTTCAAATATTATCTCTCTGGCGTTGATATTTACTGAAGATAGCAACATCTTTGTTCAAATACTAGCTCTCTGGCATTGCTATTTACTGAAGATAGCAACATCTTTGTTCCAATATAAGCTATCTGACTATCTACTGAAGATAACAATATTTGTTCAAATACCAGCTCTTTGGCATTGCTACTGGGCATTGCTATCTACTGAAGATAGCAACATCTTTGTTCCAATATAAGCTATCTGACTATCTACTGAAGATAACAATATTTGTTCAAATACCAGCTCTTTGGCATTGCTACTGGGCATTGCTATCTACTGAAGATAGCAACATCTTTGTTCCAATATTAGCTATCTGACATTGCTATCTGACATTGCTATCTACTGAAGATAAATAAAAATAAATGTAGATATTTATATAGCGCTTTATGCCGTAAACACCCTCAAAGCGCTTTACATTTATTCCGCCGTCGGAACCAATACCATTGTATAACATTTTAACATAATGCATTTGTACCACTTTTTGCAATACCACTGTACTACTGTATAAAACTATACCAGACAATGCAGTTTTACCACTTCTTGCAATACCACTGTATAAGCCTCTACCAGAATATTGCAATTTTACCACTTCTAGCAATACCACTGCATAAAACTCTACTATAACATCTTGGTTTTACCACTTCTTGCGGTGCTAGATACTTAAAATAACTGTCTCTTACATCTGTTCAGTATGTGGTTACACCTTTTGAGCAGCATTATTCTTTAGCACGGAAAACTTTAAGATAGCTATACTTGGCGTCATTGTTGTTATTATAATGAATAGCTGAATTGAGAATCCGTATTACATAATTTCTCCCGCCCTTTCTCATCATATGTCACTTCTTCTCATTGCAGAGGCCAGTGTTGACACCAATCTATGATCTGCTCCAGTGCTACATGTGGCATCACAAATAAACATGATAAATGAATGGTTTTACTTGAGCGTGTTTATAGTGGCTGTATATGGAAAAATTATACTGTAATAGCATTGATTTCACAGTACTTATACGTTAAATACCGGATAATCTGGCTCACTATAAACACGCTCCGTCAGGGGCGTGGGCAAGATTACAAAACTGGGGAGGCAAAAATGTAAAGATATGGCCGCAAAGCTTCCGATCCGGTCCTGCGACTCTGACGGTGTCAGAGGGGATGTGCCCACTCAGAAGCTACGTGCAATAATGAACTTTTCTCTCATTTTACTTCCTTTTCTATTTATTTTCTCCCTTTTCTCTTTTTTCTTTTGTTTCCCCCTTTTCTCCCTCACTATTCCTAAATTTCCTTTATCTTTTATTATTTATTTTTCGGGGAGGAAGCAAAAAACAAACAAACAGAGGAGGAAGAGCTTGCCACAACTTATCTTCATGCGAGGGGGCACATCATAAATTTTATCTGGTTAAAAATCGCCTGAAAAAAACGCCAGAAATGTAAAGATATTTATACAAGCAAAGCGATGTAATAAACAGTAAATGGGATACTCCGTCAAAGACAGAATAAGCGAAGACGAAATTGAACCAAACCCTGAAGGCTGGGGTATGTGCGCATGCCTCAATTTGGGATTGTCGTCTATAAAACTGAATTTCCATTTAAATGTAAGTATAAGATTTATAGTGGGAATTCTCATTTTTAAATTACTTCTTTTTAATAACTGGCAATATTATGATTATTCCATTGTCTGATGTCATGTACTTTTAAAAAGTGCAATTGATATGAATTGAAGTGTATTGAATAAATATGTTAATGATCATTTAATGATTAAATACCGTATACTTTTATTATGTATACATTTTTATTACTATTTTTAACATGTTTAAGAAAAGTAATCAACTGTCCCGTTATTTATGACGGTACATGTTTAGATCTACCGACATGTAGACTGATAATATAGGGCTGTCTATACATACCCACCAGAAAACAGACTGTAGGTCTTTTGCCTAAGACCCGAAAAAAGAAACTTATAATTTTGTTCACATGGTCATATCTTGAAAATGTGACGTGTCATGTCAAAATTAGACACTTTTGGGCAGGTTATAAATTTTGAGGTTTTCACATATCTTAAATATGTGACCGTCCACGGCGAATGAGCCGTAAAGTCGGCCCCTGGTCAATTTTGTTTTCTTCCCTGTTTAGAAAATGTATATCATAAGCTTTACAATGATATATCATTTGACTTCAAACAATATTCAGAAGCGGAGTTATGGCTTGTTCAACTTTGCTCCTTCAGTAAAAGGGTACATTATTTTGGTGCTGCAATATTTCTCTTTTTCTACATTGCTGGTATTAAATATTAAATTGTGATAATTGGCGGTCACTTCAAATCATCCCAAGTCAACGAGGTTCAGGAATGTCCTCTCATTGTTAATTGTTGGTTAACCCACCACTTGAACAGGATTTAGCCATAGCAAACAAAGACTAAAGCTATTTACTATAAGTATAAGCTTATTATCCTCTTCAACAATAGGATTAAAGATTGATGTGCGGACTGGACTAAAATGAGAAACTTGTAGGACAATTATTGGATACATTATGAATACAAGCTTGATGCACATTTTACACCGTAACTCGGAATACAATTTAGGGAATTTACGGCTCGTTTGTGCTGCCGGGTCACATATAGAGATATTTTGCTCTATAACGCCATTTTCCCCAATGAAATCGGACATTCCTAAACGAAGCTAATGAGTTCGTAAGTTATGGTATTATAAAATTGGAAATTGAGATATCGGCCTTTAAAAATATTATAACTATCAGACAATAGTTTTAACATTAATAACATCACAAATTCGCAACAAACCCAAATTGTGAAAAAATCACCCCGGGCAGATTTTGGCTATTTCTCCATTCCGATCCTGCCCAAAAGTGTCTGCTTTTGACATGACACGTCACAAATATATCTAGGACCCGTTTTTTAATTTTTTTAAAAATGTTGACAAATTTCACCAAAAATATTTGAAATTTGGGCCAATATATGATTTTTTTTGAAAAATCAGCATTTTTTGACCATTTTGGTGCACATTTCTCAAAGTTGGTCGAAATTCAAAAAAATGAAAAAAGGGTCCTAGATATTTTGATCTAGTTTTTAAAAATTAATAAAAAAAAAACGTTGTTTTGGAGATTTTGGGCCAAAAATGGCATTTTGGCCCAAATTTGACCTCACAGATGAACTTATCAAGTCTTTGCCATTCTAAATATGTATACTTTTATACCGTATACTTTAGACCAGAAATTTAGAAGTTATAAGGCCCGAAAGTTTCCATAATTCCAGGGTTCAGACCAACCTTGCACGTGAAGAAGTAAAAACAAATGAAGGTATGGTATTCGTGAGAGAGTGTAAACGGGGCGTAGATAATTATGTACCCATATGTCGGGGTGTGTTATTTTTGTGAGGCAACCACGAGACACGAAAGTCCATATTGCTGCTACATTTGCTTTACACGCTTTGATCAGTTTGATACTTAATTTTAATTTACACGACACACACACCAAATGGGCTGTGACATGTGGTCCAGGAAGACAGGGGCTATTTTAGGTGGACAAGTCACTGTACGTTGGCAAGACAGTGAGTGTGTAATAATAATACCTAGTGTTGCAGTGGTCATCGGGATGGGGGTCGTAGTAGCCCCCTTGATTTTCTGAGATTTTAAAAGACACGCGTTAAAATCACTCATTTTGAGATAATCGATCCCCGCAACCATGGCAACAGATTCCACTTATACCAGATGATGGTGGATGCGATATCGCTATTTTTGACGTCGCCATTGGATTAACACATAATCATGAAATCTTCACAAACAATTCTAAATTTGTTATGTGGTGTCAAAGCAAAATTATCTTACTCTAAAACCGTTGGGGTTCTGCAAAGTACCCCACTGCAAGTATGTTAATTGTCCATTTATAATCGCTAACCGTGTATTGTGAATGGGGCTATCAGCCCTGTATCTTCGCCAGCCTCGTACGTCCGAATTGCGTGTCCTATGCCGCCTGACTTATACTCTTTTTTTATCAACGCCCTCAACATGTTCAACTGAATGAGCTACAGGGCTGCTCTTAACCCGATATTAATAGATGAAATATGTTTGGCGCCCTTCTAAAATTCAATTTCAATCTTTCAAGATACAAGTAAGCAAATGAAGTGACAAATATAGTATGTAATGTACGTCTCTAATTATATTTCCGGCTATATTTTCACAGTAAACATGGTTAATGTCCACACGCGAAAATACAAAACCCATTTAAATGTTTGTTTTTGTGGTTGCAATGTCGGTTATCTTTAATTGTGCATTATATTGACCTATGTGTGGTTGAAAATTTACTTACGAAGTTACGATCCATATGAGGAAAATGTATAAATGCATCACATTGATCTGTCCATAGCGTCGTCAGCACGTCAGTAATGACATTGATTGCCAGGTGATATGATCTCAACATTCGACATTATATCCATATTAGATTATTAAAGACATCTTTAGAAAAGATGCATCGAAGGTGAACACAAAACGTTTTTGACATTATTCGCAAAAAGTTATAAAAGATTCTCAGAAAACGTTTAAATTTCGGGTTATATATAAATGAACGGTATAAAAAATGTACAAAACGTTTTCATAACATTAAAATACTTTTTTTGATAACCTACTGCAAATGTTATAACATAATGTTATTTAAGTGTTGACAAAATATTTTGCACAAAATGTTTGCAAAATATAGTTTGCAATAATATTTTGAAAACATTTTAAAAATATTGTTGTAGTGTGTTTTCGTACAAAACGTTTTCATGACCTTTATATAACCCGACATTTAATGTTTTTGAAACGTTTTTTCCTAAACCTAAAATATGGCTTGTTTAAAACTTATTTCAAATTAAAATAAATAATTAAAAATCTCCAAAGAAAGAAAAATGGCAAACTATATTGACCGATAAAAAAAGCATTTGGTCCATAATAATAATAATAATAAATAAATAAATAATAAAAACTGTCTACCTTCAATTCACTTCAGGTTTCAAGAGGTCCATTATTATGTGATCAAGTATAAGGCCAAGTAAAAATAAAAACATGTTTCTCGTCCGGGTTTTTAAAAATTAGGAGAATGAGGGGCTTTTTATTTTTTATTTTTTATTGGAAAACGACGCTAAATACCTGTATTTGGCACCATGTTTCGGGTATTCGACATACAGATTGATGTCTGGGAAAAAGGAGGAGGCCCTTTTTATTTTATTGTTTTGAGAGGTAGACCCCTCTAGTGATCACAAAACTCTTCTTAAATGACGTATTATGCATTTACAAAGCCGTAAAATAAGTTTCAACTTCTGAAACATCTTTTTCTACAAGTTATAACTGAAAGTTTACAAAATAAAAAGAAATTTGAAAAATCTTCAAAAAATGAGGAGGGCGCGGACGAGAAACATGTTTGTTTTTTTACTCGGCCTAAAGTGTATAAAGCGTAGAAAGTGGATAACAATCCGGGCAATCTACCTGCCGGTTTCCTCAGTTTTTGAAGAATCTCAAATACAAAGCACACACAAAGCATAGTAGAAAGTGGAAGTGACAATTCACCTTCAAGTCACTCCAGGTTTTGAAGCGCTCCATGTATATCAATCTACCTACAAGTTTCCCCGGGTTTTGCAGAAACTCCATACAAAGCACACACAAAGCATAGTAGAAAGTGGATCTACTTTCAAGCCACTTCAGGTTTTGAGGAGCTCCATAGCATCAACACTGATCAAGCATAAAGCGTAGTCGAAAGTGGAAAGTCTCCTCAGATGTTGAAGAAACTCAATACAAAGCGCACATAAAGCAAACAATAATTTACCAGTCTCCTTAGTTTTTGAAGGAACTCCATACAGACTACAGCATTTTCTGCACAATCTACTGATGAGCCTCTTCGTTACAATTGAACCAAGTAAATATTAACATGGTTATGTAGGATATTGCAAAAAGCTTCTTAGATAAAGTATGATACAGTATATTTCCCTATGAAACATGGGGGGCCTTGAGAAAAGGGGATGAAATATAAATGATAACCTAATATGAAATGGCAAGAAATACAAAAGCTTATAACATTAAGAATATGATTGACTTAAAA
Source organism: Amphiura filiformis (assembly GCF_039555335.1). Taxonomy (NCBI): domain Eukaryota; kingdom Metazoa; phylum Echinodermata; class Ophiuroidea; order Amphilepidida; family Amphiuridae; genus Amphiura; species Amphiura filiformis. Next base: position 48,956,661 of record NC_092632.1, on the reverse strand, counting down.
AAACCAATTTGGGTGGGTGGGTGGGAAAATTTGATCTTCACTGACTGAGGTGGCAAATGCTACACACACACACAAAAAAAACGCCACCTGCTTTGGACAAAGGATGATTGAGACAGACAAGAAATGTGATTGGATGAGCCTAAAGAGAGAAGCTGAATTGGAAAACTCCACAACAACTTAACCCACTTACCAGGAAGTGTCAAGTGGAATGAAAGGAGCAAATTCACAAATGGATAAGCATAAGTCTCTCGGTTTGCTGAGCCAAATCTTGTTATTTAAGAAATTTATTGGAGTCACGCTAAAAACGTAATTATGCTAGAATGATGAAACAGAACTCAGTGTTAATATTTTGCCATTAAGCACAGACCTTTAAAAGGCAACAAAACGAAATGACTTGTAGCATTTGCTGGCCTACATTAGTTGTGAATAATGTTGAACCAAACCTACAAATCAGTCACTTTTTATCAATCCAGAAATTGCGGAATTAATTTTACTCAGTGAAATAATAAAACTGTAATGAATTGAACAAATTTGATTTGTTGCTAACACGTCGTCAAACTCCAAAAAGTCATGTCAAATGTGCGTATATAATTATGTTGATAATGTTTAAAGCTTTCATGGCTATTAATTTATTTATTTGGTACTGAGATTGGTTTTGGTTGGTCCTAACACAAACATTAAAGTAAGGCATACATACTTCAAATTTCATACGTTAGCCAATAAAGTATTTAGTAATTGATTGTATTAAATTGATTTTGTCACCCTTAATCATAAAAAATGATAACAAATTCAATTTTAAGCAATTTGTTAGAGTCGGGAATAGTCATCGTATTGTTTTCACGATAATGTGATATTGCTTTTAGGCCTGTTATCATTAATCGAATGACGCAGTGGTGAAGTCCATCAAGTTACACGTAACCATGGTAACTTATACACCAATTAATTAGCTCAAAGTTCAACACAACTAGTACATGTGAACTTTCTAGTTCATCATATCATCATTTCACCGTAATCCACGGAAAAACTGCACTGATCACCCACGATATTACGTTCATGATATTTTCAGATTTTCGTAAGGAATCGAAACAACCATATGGTATTCCACTGTAGCTCACTGTGGAGTCAATATCATAAGAACAAGACCTACTGCAACAAAGGGTCTAAATCCTGCAACAAAGGGTCTAAATTCTGCAACAAAGGGTCTAAAGGGTCTAAAGGATTGGGTTTTTGAGGGTTTTTTTTGGGGGGGTTAAAGTGAACAAGCGGGGTGACATCATATCATCAGCATCAAGTTCAACAAGGCAATATACAATCTAATTAAAACACCAGCTGGATGCATGATCACAGCGGCCCGATGCTCAAGTGCCGCGTTGTGTTTACTGTAACCATGGTAACCGTGATTGTCCTCTCATGAGAAACCTCCCTCTTGAAAAGTTCTTTAATTTTGGAGAACCCTTAAAGGTTATCTAAAGAACCGAAAACGGTTCTGTATCACATTTTTGGGGCCATTTTCGATGGTTTTGGAACCATTTTTGTTTCTTTAAAGAACCTCTAAGGGTTCTCCTGAGAGGACAACTTTAGAACCTTTTTAGAACCTTTATTTCTTAGAGTGTGGGTGGTTGATGGGGGTGTGGTGATCTTGTTGGTTTTTTTACAGCTTGTAGTAAATTGGCGGGTAATGTTCGCTAGTCCGAAAACATTAAAGGTTCCTATTCCGAAAAAAAGGTCGCAACGTAGACCGAAACTTATAGGGTTATGGTTAAGGATATATGGTTAGGTGTTAGCGTACTTTTTCGGACAAGTGATCCTTTTTTATATTTCGGACTAGCAAACTTTAGGACGAGCGGGCCCACCCCAAATTGACATTAGGGAGTTGTCGATCCACGAAATGTTTTACCGTCGCAGACCCATCGAAAACTCCCTATTGATGTTCGCGAGATGGCCTGGAATGAAAAACCAGATGCTGTTCTTGAGTGTTGATGACAATGATGATAATGGGAGTTTTCGATTTCTACGACGGACGGTTCTGCGACGGTAAACACCAAACGTTGTCGTCGTCGACACGGTTGTCAGACTCTAAGCGTGTTTTAGAATTTGGACAACGCGGGGGACAACGACCGTTACAGCAAAGTCGACGACGACAACGTTTGGTGTTTTACCGTCGCAGAACTTGACCATCCGTCGTGGAAATCGAAAACTCACGACGACGACGGTGGCGACGCGACGATGATGATAATACTGATGAATACACATATCACCATTTAGTCATGATTTATATTCACCTAACTACTTTAGTATAGAATGCACACGTTCCCTAACTCAATATCTTTAATTAACGTGATGATGATGGAGAAGTTGTCATGATGAGTTCGAACTCCGCCAAGATGAACACACCCAATGGCAAATATGCACTCTATCACAAGATGAAACAAAGCAAATAACTTAATCGACTTATATATAATTTGTATCATCATCTATTACGATGTCAACGAACTTTCTCATCTTATTTCATATATCAAGGCACTTGCTTTATTAAACAACGTAAAATTCTTCTAGCATTTGATCTGTAGATTTGTTAATGTTTAACGAAAACGTGCAAATAGTGAAGTAAGCGTCCACTTGATCAGCATGGAGACGCAAAGGCTTTATTGACCATGCTGACGTCATTTGCTATTTATTGCTATCACATTATAAATTCTAAAAATGAAAGCCGCATTCAATCCGAGTATGATTTTGATAATTTACCACGACAACGCCATTACCCTGAATGATGAAATTTTGGCACCATATATTTTCAAAAGATTAAAGACAACAAGATATATATGTTCATAAGCTTGTAATAAATTTGTACCCATATATGATATATGGTACAAATTTAATCTTTGAAAACCCATGGTATGCCTTTCGTCGACAAACTGTGATCCGGTGAAGGCTCATATAAAAATAACAGATGTGGAAATAGGAGCATATATAAACTGACCAGTAGATACCAGCTATGTCCTTTAAATTCATGGCATATTGGATGGCCCAGGGGGGAAAGTTAGCCCAAGTTAGCCCAAATTTGCAAGACTATCCTTGCCTTCAAGGTGAAAGAAACCTACTCATGTTACCCTCTTATCTGGCCATGGCCATGGTCTGGCCTGCTGTCAGATCTTTCCCAGTGAATGATGACATTCCAATATTCCCCTTTAAGTTGATATACAATTCTCAAGAGAAAATTGAAAGGTAAGTTTTTTCCTGAGAAATTCTTGTATTACACACCCTACACACCCGGCCCACACATTATGTTTTGAAGAAAACAATCCGTAGACATGGATCTCCTTTGGTCATCACCGTGAGAACAAACAAAGAAGAAAAGACTCAGAATTGTTAAATTATCTGATCCTTTTTAAAGTTTTGAACTAAACTCCAATCCATGGATCCCAAATGCAATTTTCTAGCCTAAATGAATAAGAACATCTCGGGAAAACTCCGGGGGAGGGGGACTTTTCATTTTACAATATACTTTGCCAAGGAAAATATAAGTTCGATAACCTTGTTAGGATCAGGGCGTAACAAAAGCTGAATTAATGCATACTTCAGTCAGTCACGATGAGCGACAGTTTTCGACCGTATTGCAAACTAATGGTATTTATCATTATTGTATTCGCATATCGCTCAAAGTATAAAATCAGAATGACATCACTGATGTGATATTCATATGTACGTCACTTGTAGACTGTAGTCCCGGACTGTAGTATTGTGTGCTAAATTTAATAATCATATTTCAAACACCGCACCAACCGCGGGCTGGCACACTTTTTATTCGTAAATGGAGCAAAAGTATCTTTATCATTTGGCAAATATTTTATTAACCCTAGATAAAATATTTACTCACCGATTCTGTGATGGCAGAGTTCATGTGTTTGCAATAGGGATATTGATAAGATCGTCGAACTATAAACCAGTCCCTAGGAATTATACAAAGTTTGTTCACCTGGCAATTCTTGATTATGAGTATACATCATTTCTTGTTAGTGTAATTTTTTGTAAATGTAAAATTTAACATTATTAAACACAGTCACAAGCGTACAGGAAAGCGCGAGCGTCATTTGACAGGTTTCATTTGAGTGATTCGCAAATATTTGCGAATCGTTCAATCTAGATTTCCCTTTTGTTTTGTGATCAACAACCTTTTAACACTGAATGACTAATATTTCCAATAAAGTGGGTGAAAGGTTGCAATCACATACGTCAAACTGATCAAATTGTTCATATTCAATGTAATTTATGTAAATTGTTGATTTCCCAAAACGTGACCATCTAACCACATGGTGTTTATGTGTTATATCCTTATAGATTCCTGTGTACATTACCCTTGTGTGTATTTTGTTACATGTATTTTTTGTGACTTTAATGTTGACATAAATTGGCTTATCTCGCGAAGTTATGTACAGATAATGTTAGTTACATTAAGTTATTCCAAACTTGTACTTCTAAAAATATTATTATAATAACATTTTATACGATTGATTTCAATTCTTCCAAGAATTTGTGCCAGAAAAGTTACCATCTGACTTTTACTGGTTTTAATATCAATGGCCAATCTAGTATAGTATCGGTGTCCATATGGCTGATTTTGACATATTTTATGATATTATTGATGAAATTACCAATTCTCACAATAAAAATGTTATACTTACGTGAATTTTCGACTTATCGATCTTGATGAGTGTCACCTGACGAGTTCAACAATGTCACGTACGTCAGGTTGTGCCCCCTGTCCTTATTGAGGTTGCTGGGTGTGTCTGTCGTCTATATATATGTCTAATCTATGTGTCTAATCTATATTGATCATAGAAATAAAATATATTTTCTTAATACCTTCTGAGGCCGTGAAAAAAGCTGTCTTTTTTTGTTTTTGTTTGTTTGTTTTTTTTTTGTTTTTTTTTAATTCATTTGTTCATAAAATGTATTTGTAAAACAACGGCAAGCCGGCTGGATAGAATTTGACGTCAGTCTGTACAAAGGTAACTAGAATTGGCTCTGCGTTGCAAAAAAGTATCACACAGAGCGGGAAGTGATTCGGTCAGTTACTCCCTAACTACCTACCGTGATTTCCAATATTGTTTGAAATTATATCGCCATGGTCACGAGTTGTGGTTCAGTTTCGCCAGCGTTAGCTGGCTATGATCTAATTCGGAGATCGTCTTTGTTTGCTAAAGAGATTACGGGGTACTAGCATTGGTTTGAATTACTTTGCGGAACTTTTTATGGTGAAAATATATAATAGACCTGTTATTGGATTTGTAAGAAAAAGAAAGTATGTTTTGCCGTTTCAACGAATGAAAACGAGTGAGAATTTCAAAAGTTATGGTTTGAAGGAAATATGACATTAAAAGTTCATGCCAGGCCTATAATAGTTTCCACAGCATATCAACGAAAGAAAATTATAGAATCCTTGTTATCAGGCGTTCTTAGATTTACATTCGCAGACCTCCTGGAGATCAGCACAGCATGAGATGTGAGTGTATTGATAACATGATTAAAACCTTTATGGACGTAAAAGTCAAAGTAAAAATATCCTATAATCTGTATCGTTTTATGGATAAAAATGACTCAAAATGTCATTTATGAAATAATTTATATCTTAAACATCAGTTTTGTCTTTTCAACGGGAAAAATTCGATGCAATTTCAGGGCCTATTTTTGATATGGGTATAATTTATATACATGTAGGCCTATTATAATTGAACAATATCAGTCTTTATACATTTTATAATGTGCTATATTAAGTATAAATTGCGAATTAATATAAAATTAATGTGCATGTATAAGGCAGGGATGGCAGTTTTAGCCAATTAACTAAAAACTGCATTTCTTTATATTAATAATGAGCTAAGGGTAGCCTAAAAGGCAGAAAAGACAAAAAGACAGAACAATTTGGAGTAATTAATTGACAGGAAGTTATAGGAGTTGTTTGGTTTGCTGTTTCTGTGTGCATGTTCTCATCATTGATGGTTTGGTGGACTGTCATGAAACATGATGGATCATAAAAAAGAGTGATCCTAAAAATGCCACCACCCAAACTAATTACAAGGCATCTTCTGCATTGAAGCTGGCTTTCCCTTTAAAGGGAATTTTTATTACCTAATTTGGCATTGACAGTGACTCTGTACAAGATGATACAAATCTAAACAAAAATTAAACATCAACAAAACAGAACGAATAGTAATACAAATTAAAAACATTGAAAAAAATACATTAAAAAAAAAATGTGGAAACTGAAGCATTTGAAATATCAATAATATAAATGAAAACTTATTATACAATACAATTTGGTGAAAAGTTCCACTTATCTGTGATGGATGCATTTATTATGGATCTCTGGGTAGACCAATATCAATTTGTAATGACTGATGGCAACCACTGTCATATTGTTGCCAAATTTGTCAATCACATGCTGAATCTCCGTAAATCACTTGTATGTAGATATTTGTATTTTGATATTATATTCTTGCAATTGATAGCATTTTTTAATTATGAGTGACATACAGTATGTCAGATAACATCAAAATTAAAAAATGCTATCAATATCAGTTTTGAGCAGTCTTTGTACATGTATAATGAGTGTGACTTTAATAAAGATTAAACTAAACTGAAAATAAATTTCTTAAACGTGCTACAAGGGGTGTCATTTCCACCAATTAATGTGCAGGATTCTTTCTCTGGATAGGAAAATACCCCCAAAGACGTGTGGTATGAAATTGTGATTATTGGCTTCATTATGTTATATTTTAAAGTATATAGTGCAGTTTTTTTAAGTGGCTATTAACCAGAAAAATATGTCCCCTGCCATCCGACTCGCCTTAATGCCGCTAACACTGACAAAGGCACTATATCAGACTTCATATAGTTTCAAGTAGTAATAGGAATGGAAAATTAAATTTTTTGAACAAACTTATACTTTCTGCAGAAGTAAGCACAAAATAGGTAAAGTTACTAACATGAAAATACTGACATGTAAACCTAGGCGCATCCGGCCGATACCGGTAACCTCGACGCGTCAACCGTCCTGAAATAATAATAACGTAACTGTACAAAGTCACTAAACTTTTTAAAGATCAGTTTTAGGTTTTGATGTAGTGTAAAGTTCAACAAATTATAGCTTCGCCAGTCAGAAGCTCGTGATTACGTATAAGATTGGCATGAAAATTATGCGCTTGTTCAGCTGTTTCAAAATCCCCAATTTGTATGTGTAGGGATCGGAACTTGAAAGCTTGAAAGTTGTACAACCTGGTTGGGGGAGTCTGCTAGGGTCTACACGCCCGGGGTCTACCACTCACTCATCTTTCCCTCCCTCCTTATTTTGTACAACTAATTAAGGGGAGGGGCGCGAAGTATCATCAGACATACTGGGTTGTGCAAGAATTATAGTTATTATTATGTGTACCCAAGTGAATTCTCAAAATGTGGTCTGCCAAAAAACTCCCCACAAAAAGGGGCGCAGCGAGCCGAGCCGACGCTGTCCTACTCATGACTCGAGTTCTATACCTTTGTACAGTGTATATCGAAAATGGGAATAATTCAGGTAGCTGCGCACAAGTATAGCCTAATCCTAACCCTAACCCGTACACTAACACTAACCCTAAAATAGGATGCGCATAGTAAACGAGAATTGCATTGAAACACAGGGTGCGCAGGGTAAACCAGAAGTACCCGAAAATGTTCCTCACATATCCACGTTCCAAAAAAATCGCTTGACCACCATTTGCCATGAAATACATGCCCCTTTCGACCTGCAAAAAACAAACAAAACAAAACAAAAACAAACTCCCCCTCCCCCTCCCCCTCCTGAATTCATCCCGCGGTAGTCGACCGTGTGCACATACTTTAATTATTGCACCACCCCCTATTTTAATTGCAAATGTATTTATACTTCTACTTCTTGCATTTTCTCATCAAAAGCCTGTTCAGCAACTGGATGAGGGAGACTAAAATTTAAGGGTTTATGTAGTACCTAGCTAGAACAATATACTGGTAGTTCAAATGAATACTAGAAGTCTAGACTAATCAGGCATGTACAGGCTAGGCAGGTATCAGGTGTACGTTCCCCCATCTCTTTGTTTAAAATCTGTAACGGTAACTGATAAATAAAATGATAGCCTAGAAACTGTTTTTACCCATTACCAATCCAAATATTATCAATTCATAGTGACTCTCGCAAAAAGGTTACAAGACTTTTTCGTATGAACTTTTACGTTCAAGAGATTTTCCACGTAGATTTCGTGCCAATATTCATATATCGATGACAAAACACTGATTCTAGTATAAATGTGCCCGCATTTCCTAAACCAAGAGTCAACGCATGACGTCAAGATGTACAAAGAGTCTGGCAACACTGTACACACATAAGCAGATAGGTGGTTGATAGGTAGAGATATAAATGGCCTGAACGATTCATTCTTATTTCAGCAATCACATTGATCGAACTGATTCACCGAGTGGCTGGCTGGGAACAACTAAATGACGACGACACAAATTAACTGCTGATGGATAAAAGCTTTGGCAATCACGTATAACCATATTAATTACCTGTCTCTTTGACTGACTTTTGCAACCTGAAAATATGTCGAACACTGACAAAAACACACTTAATACCAGCTGTAAGCAGCAAGCAAGAGTGATGCTATGGTCTGCACCAAGATGTCTATCTACAGCGTTTGAACGTTCCATTATGCAACTGGACAACTCCAAAGTCTACAATGAATTCTACACAGCTGCCTATTTCTTTGGACCTCACAGAGTATGGGCACGGGAGTTCATGCCACTTGCTCCCCATCTCTCACGAGAACGGGTTAAGACTAAACTTGAATCTGAACATTCTGAAGCACAAGTGATTTTTGCTAAAGATTTTGCTTTCACCTTGCAAGGACGTCACGATATGATTCCAGAAGGATTTACCCATACTTTTCTTATAAGAGATCCAATGAAGATGTTCACCTCCTTGAAACCACGCCTTGAAGCCTCCAGATTGAGTAGAGCAGTTGTTGGTACTGACCTCATGAAATGCATTCAATCCAAAGGGTACGCCATTAAAGAAATGTATGACTTATTTGAGTACCTTAGGCAACACAACATCACCCCAATTGTCTTAGACGCTGATGATCTCCTTGAAGATCCCGAAGGTATGATGAGAAAATATTGTCAACATACTGGTATACCATTTGATGAGAAAATGATGTCTTGGGAACCAAAGAAAATGACGCAGATGACATGGCATTGCGCGAAGGTTATGAGACTAGCCAATTGGCTAATGGGATGGTACAACGGAGCCTTGAACAGTACCCAATTCCAGAAGCCATCCACTCCACGCGAGATAGACTTTGATACATTATCAGAAGATGTAAGGACTGCAATTGATGTCACTACACCATATTACAGATATCTGTATGAATTCAGATTACGGCCAGATACTGCTTCTTCTCCCGTAGTAGCTGATGCCTTAGAGAATATAAGCCAGGAAAAACTTATATAGACTCATTGGAGTAAACCACTCATTACCTTGGTCCAGGGATGCTTGGTACCTTCAGAAAAAACAATCTCGTCACACGATGGAGGGTCATCAAAAATCCAAAATATTTAATGTATGTAAATGCTGTGTAATTTATCATAAAATATATGCAATGTAATTTTCATACTCATTTGTGTGTGAATTATACGTAAGTATTGTATGACTATGTATTTATTTATAAGTCTGTATGAATTGTGTGTGTAAAATGCGCGAGCGAGGTTGTGAAAATGTGTTAAACCAGAGACACTTATCTCTTTTCCTTTAATGAATAACCTTCGAACTAAGTAAAAGCCTGCTTGCACCACAAGGATGAAAAGTTAATTTAAGCCTAGCTGAGCATGATGGGTCTGGGGACTTAATGAATGCTCATGCTTCACTCTGCTCCATCTTATTTCAATTGCATACTGTAACCAAATGTTATTTTACGAAGCTTTATAGATGTAGATAGTGAGCTATACCTATGTTTTATTTATTCCCTCAGTATTGTCTTACGTGCACGGTATTTGGTACTTTATCTTCTTATTAAACTCTATAAGTATCATGTTTCCTTGAAATAATTTTCCATATTATAGTTAATTAATACCTTTTATGGATTTGCCTGCGAGGAAAGAATCCGTATTCCGTAGAAATACGGTGGTAATGATGATGAAAACCACAAGCAGCAGCCAGGATGTAATGTAAGGGTTTCCTCTACGCTGTTTTTTCTTTCTCCAGGCTGGTATATATCGATATACTCATAGCCTTATCTGAGATATGACTAAAGTGATACTTTGTTCGCCCGCTGCGATGAAAAGTTGCTTGTTAACCGTTCTTTGGATCATAAATTTAACGCCAAAACCTACGATTTATCTTATTGGTTTATAATAATTGCTCGTTATAACAGACCATTGGACTACAAATCTGTTTGTTTCAATACGTCTTTAGTGTCAAAACCATCACATATTAATGACACTGACGTGGTTTTAGGGGAACTCTGGAAAGTTAAAAATATCGTCAGCCTGCTACGATAATTGCCTACGTCAATTTTTGTAATTTTGAGAACAAAGGAAAAAATATGGTTCAATCATTGCATTTAAACATATCTTTATTTAAACATATCACCAATCTTTGCACAAGAACAAACGATAATGGTACAAATTAAAGGGAATAATCGGGGTGATTACGTAACTGGGGCACGCTTGAACCATATTTTGAACTTTGTTCTCAAAAATGACAAAAAACGACTTATCGTACTATTGTGACGATATGGAACATGGAACATTCAACCCAGTGTAACCAGACAAACAGTTTATTCTCAAAAAGGGTGTGTAAAGCAGTTTAAATGCATTGAGTAAACACGTGAATGTTAACAGCCTATTCTCAAACAGGGTGGACGGTGTAAAGCAATTTGTGAAAGAATTTTAAATGCATTGAGTACACACATGAATGTTAAGAATGAGTCATTCGTTCGTCACGCTCACCACATCAAATGCTGAGCAATTTGCGTAATATATAAGTCGATCTATCGATTGCGCCTAAATTCATTCGCACGTGAATGCGTGACGTCAAGTCCACGTGCCAAAATCTATAAAAAACAAAAATGCATTAAATCACATTAAATTTAGGCTTAGCCAAATTTGGTGATACTAAACAGGACAATAATTGAGGTAGAATATGATTATACAATTTTGGATGTGTGTAATTTATAATGTGTATGGATATTTTTTTCATTACTTCACATAATTTGAAGACGATGGTCTTTTCCAGGTCAGTGAAAAATGTCAAAATAAAGAAAACGATTGGGCAGCAAGATGAACACAATAGATGCGTTCCTGCAAATCATAAAAGACCGACCTTATTTTATGGCGGACCAGATAGATAAAAAAATTATATTAACAATTACGCAACCTTAAAATGTCTTGCGTTTTACCGATTACTAGCTGGTATGACTTTATTAATTCAAAAACATTGCCACATTAAGAATGTTAGCTGATGTTACGCATGCAGTTTATATGCTAATATATTTTAACATTTACAAGACCAACACTATGAACACATTTATGTCTGTCGTTTGCTGTACCTTTAAGAGTGGCTTGGAGTTGCATTACAATAGTCTAAGTCGATATTTGAAATAAGACTGATATAAATGGGTTTTTTTACTGCGAGTTTAACACATAGCACTATATAGCAGTGATATCGATAATGATACTTTTTGCACGTATGTGAGGGATTACATGTCACTGACGTGTAGTTTTAAAGGTATACTTATAAGGTTCATTTAAGTTTATCATTTCCTGATAGCAATGTTATTCATTGTCTAAATCAATACATTATTGAAAAATAACACTTGGATGTTTTGCAAAAGTTCATTCTACTAATCATATTCTTTGAAAACTTGCTCGATTTATTGTTGTTAATGATTTATGCACGTTTTACAAAAGTGTTGTTGTTTTATCCCTCTTTACAACATATAAACTCAAGAACCACAGGACCTACAAAAGTATACCTGTGATATTTGAATTCTTACACGCTCGCTATGAAATGATCAATGCAATTTTTGCCAAAGCTCACTACCGTACCATTTGCAAGATGCTGGGAACTACCAAATCGCAACAGTTTAAAATAGTTGCTAACCTTAATGTGCCGGATGTTGTACTTGTAGTATCAATAACAAGGTAACATTACGTAATTTAATGTTACTTTGTATCATCTGATATCGCGTTCTGATACTGAATTTATGCCGTATAGCAATGGGCCAATTTCAAATAACATATTGCAGTAAATGTTCTTGCGAGGTAACATGCCAAATCATTTAATGATTTTATTTTATCTGAATACTTAATAGGTACTGTAATTATACAAATCTAATTAATGGTCATTTTGCTTTATAATTAAATGCCAATGTTCTTATTGTTTCTATAGTGAACCATATGCGCATATATTGATTGCATGTGGTTGGATAAATGATCCACCTTAGTTTCAAATTCAATATAACATTATTGATTCTATATATACCTTCGGAGCCTTCAGAAGTATTGACTGCATTAATGATGATTTAAATAATAAAACAGCCCCTAAATCTGATTAGTTTTCTTCGGACATATTGCATGAAACAACATCAATGTGTACCAGATGGTTAATGTATCGTACTTGCGTAAACTGCTTCAAACCTGTTTGAATTAAGAGAATGGGTTCACAAGCAACGGCTCATCTTCGATTACCAACAACATTGTAATATTAATCATGAGAACATATTTTGTGAATTGCAATGATTGCAAACCATAGATAAGTTGGTCTATTGAGCAATATTTTGCAAGGATAATATGGTTTCATTGTTAATAATTGATGATCAATGTTAACCACTAAACTTGATCGTCACTGTCAGAATTAACCGGTAATTCTCATGCATGGTTTATCGTCATCTATTGTCATAATTGCCAGAGGTTGACTTTAATTCAGAAATAAGGGGAAATAAATAAAGTGCAGCTAGGGAAAATGTTAATATTAAAGTGCATAGGGATATACCCCGGGGATGTACCTCCTTGTTTTCACATTTTGTTAAGTGCACCTTACCGATTTTGTATAATGCAATTACTTTATTGCAAAATCCTCTCGTAAATAGCTATTAAAGCCAGAATGTATGATATTTAAAATGCATTAAGTTATTTTGCATTATTTCGGCTTAAAATGACCAGAAAACCTTCCTGACATTTGTTACTACTACTATATCATAATGTTTGGAAAAATAATAACAAAATATTTACATTTGACCGAAATCATATATTGTGGCTTTTAACAATTAACCATGTAGCAACTACGCGGTACTAATCAAATCTGTAAGGCTTTATACAATGAAAGCAATCATGTGTCATAGAAATTGTACTAGAACTTTTTCCATAATACTATAATTTATAATCATGATGTACTTCATATTTTGAAACATCCTATCCTATTTGAGTTGGTCATGTTCGTTCAGATTTCACTCATTATGAGTTGCATTTGCGTCACTTGCCATATCCATGATCATGACTGATGATCACATTGCTGTATGTGGCGCGTTACGTAAACAGAATGTGACAGCATATTGGTTTCAATGTTGTGATATTATTAATGCGCCTAAAAAAATAAGCCCGTTATAGGGTATCCATACTTGTGTAACTGTACCATTGCTAACTAATGTCAGAAGCTGTCAGACAAGGAGCGTAACAAAAATATTATAGCTGCCCATTTTTGTATTTTTGTATATGCAAATATGTTGAAGAAAAGGTTTGTTTCACCAAACATATATACTTATTTATAAGTAAATGCGCACCTTTTCAGTCGTCTTGCTTACACGTATTGGTTAAATACCACTAATTAAAGCTGGGTAATGCTTGAAAACAAAGAGGGACTATTTTCTGGTAGGCCATCTGAAAAAGGTGCTTTAAAATCACTAAATAATATCAAGCTATATAGCCAAAAATGTGTTAATTTCAGCATAGATTATGTTTTTTGATAATCTATGATGTAATTGAGAATTAGTGGTATTTAACCATAGATTATGATTTAACCTATTATTTACTGTGCGTATAAGACCTTTTTTCCAAGCTTTTCTTCGTATTTTTGTGCACCTACCGTATATCGTCTAATATATACCTGAGACGTTTCAACATGTTTGCTAGGAAGATTATAATGTCGGTCTTGAATATGGAACTTAATGTGTCACGAAATGAGTATATCGGAATTCGGGAACATGAAACATACAAACTGTGTAGTGTTTCTGCCATATAAGTCGGCATACGGTGCTGGGAATATTGTTCCAAGTTGGCATTTCGCAATATTATTTATTTTGAGCACAAAGTTCATCTTTTGTTTTAATACGGGCAATCTTGGGCAATAAGGAGCCTTGTGGTATGTAGATAATGATGTGTATCAAAGAATTATCTGATTACCATCACCGTTCTTTAAACCGTTACCAATAAGGACGATAAGTATTTTATCAAAAGTAAATAATTGACTTTGGGTTTGTTATGTAATAAGTAGTGGAATGTTCAAGTCGAGCTACAACACTATAGCTCGCAATAGACAACTCTGACAGCCGCCATATAAACTCTCGAATATTTTGGTTAACTTCAAATCACAACGGTTCCCAGTCGTGCCAGTATCTATTACCGTTTTATGTACTTAATGTGCAATTTTTAGTATTGAAATTACAATAGTATGCGGTAGTATCCCGTGGTAGTATCAAAGTAATATATATTACTAATTAACCTTTTAAGGCTTTAAACGTATGAAGAATTTTGAAACCATACAATATTTTTTCTCTGTATTGTTTATTATATGATGACGTACACTGTGAACAGTAATTGTCAATCTGGTCTGTGGTGACCAGAGAGTCTCATGAGCTATGTGGTCCCTTGAAGTATTTTAAAAACAAAAAACGACGACTATAATTGAAGACCGAATTAAAAAGACTAGTTTGCGTATGACGTCATGTCAACCAGACCAAAAATGCTGTTATTGCTGTACTACGAATTATAGTTCGTCGTCTCTTGTTTTTACGCCGCAACTTAAGCCTGCCTCTAGCATCTAGCAGGTTTAAATTGTGGCGTAAGTGATATCGATGTACTACTAGTCTACGGACCTAGCCTTGAACTCGATATTTTTGGTGCTGAAACATATGAAATAATCTGTAAAAGATGTGCGTATAAATTCACATAACTTGCTGGGTATTTTTTGTAAAGAATTGTAAACCATTAACGACTTTTATTACACTAAAAACGTCGTTTGAAAAAAGTAATGATAGACCATCAAAAATGGCATACTGTACTTAGCTCTTAAGTATTAAAGCAAAATAATTCAACGTTCGTATATTAATTACGCAACATCATGTCACTTTTCCGAAATCAGTTTACACATTACCAAAACATTTCATAACGTTTTGTACTCAGCTTTGTAGTCGAGTACATCCGATTGATCATGTTGATGAATATATAGGTACAGGTGAAATGTATACAAAAATATATGTTTAACAGAATAGATCAAATTGCTGTAAGGTGAACATCAAAGCCGTTGAGTTGCAGGCAAGCAAATGAAACATACATTAAGAGTTATATCGTCTTCTCCCAGCTATGGATTGTCTCGATTAAACATAAACCCATGAGACGAGCAGCCTGGCAGGTAAATGCCTGCCTAGTTGCATCGGTAATGACTATGATTGTCACATTCATGTGAATATGGGTTAATAAATAATGTCTATATATAGCGCAGACTTATGTAATACGTTTCTTACTATACACTATTCATATGTTAAAATGTACAAATGCAAAGCCTTTTGAAGATCAAATAGTGCCAATATGTTTAAAAATTAGAAATACATGTATACATAAACCATTGTAAACGTTAAAGGAATGTCTACAAGAATTTTATAGTAATTAAAAGATTCCCACAATAATTTTACATTTGAATTACCAGAACAATGCAGCATTATGTAGCTAAACTATAAATTCCTATATTTATTTGCATAAATCAGTACGATTCAGCAGTCAAGTAAACAATTGCAATTATTTTCATTTGCTTCAAATAGCTTCAAATGGCGTACGTGGTCGTTCATTTTCGAGGTCAATTACAATTTAGCGAAAATGAAAGAAGCTTGGCTCTGTCATTGAAAAGTGTTGAATGCTTTCTATTTTAAGTACATCATGTACTTGGAGTAAATTGGTAAATCGTATACTCTTATTTTACAACTGCAAAGACAGCAACATTAGAAGGTTGAATATAATACGTTTTTAAATTATTATACATTGCTGTTTCCGTTGTGAAATTTAAGTTTAGCACATGTAAGATGTAGTTTGGTTTTTAGCTTAGCGCTTACGCGTTGTCTCATATCCCTTCTACCCATCCTGTTATTTGTAAGGAGTGAAAGGAATGATTTGTTGTTATTACGTTGAATTTGAGTATTCCTTTGTATATTCATAGTTAGATATTTTCATTTACACATCGTTAACACATTCCAAATCATGTGCAGTTTTCTAAATCATATTCACATGAATATAGCACTGACAGATACTGGAATTTTAGAGCGGACACGGGAATGGATGACATAAGTGTGTGCGTAGTATCGTATTGCTTAAAGTAAGGCTGTAATGTGAGCTTGTGCTTTTGGTAAAGCTGCATATGACGATTTCTTTCTGACGCTTCTTACCATTGCATTGACTCGTCGTGATTCCCCATAGTGGCGAATACCGAATAACTATAAACCGCCCGTACCACCGTACTGTTGTGAAGTGCCATGCATGAGTCGCTGCACTCAGGCACTAAAACGACTTATATAATCATTTTAAAAAGAAATGACCTGTTTATAGTAATTGGGAAGAGGTGATCACGATGAATTTTAATGTCTTATTTATTTTTTTAAAAATACCCCTTAAACAGGTGCGTTAACAATCGTAATGTTGTATTTATGACCCGGGATTATGACCATGAGTTAGTTTGAACAAGTTGAGGTGGCTTCATTCTCTTATTATATGATACAAGACTACACGGCTTAAATGACGAGAATAAAGGAACAATGCCCTTGAGATATCTCCGGAGATACATATCTGTAGTTCATTTGGGGTAGATCCGTTAGACCTAAGGTGCGCTAGTCCTAGGGTTCGGCGCGATAGTCCGAACTTTCGGACTAGTGATCCCTTTTTATTTTTCGGACTAGGAACCTTATGTTCGGACTCGAGAACCTATATTCCCGTTCTTTCGAGGAAACTCCTGGATTGCAGTCAGAAGCCCTAAAATTGGCTTTCTGTTTCGCCATATGGGGTGGGTACGCGGACAAAGTAAAGTAGAGAAACTTACATTTATAATACCAAAAAAATATATCTTATTTATTAGTGTTTTAGTATGTATGATTATCTATGAATGAAATATTTAATAATGATATAGTTTTATTAAAAGTCAAATTTTCATGAAATCGATCACGCTATTTATTAAAAAAATAAAATAAAAATATGTGAATTTGGTTACGAGACATCGCATGTAGCGATAAGTCAGTGTTCGCAAAATGGGACGAATTTTAAACATTGACCACTATGAATGTTTCAAGTCCGTACGGTGTGGGGCAAGTTATTTTCCCATGATTGGATGAAAAATGCCCCTCCCCGGACTATAACAGGTCTAAATTTGGTCCTCTTGTGTTAATTATGATAATTGACAAAGCTGTTTAATTAAAAAAAATCATGTTATTCCCTTTTTCGAATGATAGACTGTGTGTACGAATCCTTATAAGGCAAACAAAAAGTTGTTTGGCGGTCCTCCACCGCCCGCACCATTTTTTGAAAAATGTTTTTTTTTTTTTTTTTCTTCAATGTATACTAACCTAATTTTGAAATTCCAGAAAACCCCCACCCCTTCGAAGATAATTTGTGGAGGACATACAGCCAAACAATTTTTTCTTGGCCTATAATTTCATTAATGTATTGGTAAGTTAAATATTTATAATATTTTCAGATGATGGTGGATGATGTGTTGTAAATATGGACCAATAGTTTATATAATATGTGTTGATAATTTAACTGATTGTTATGAATTGTCTAGTACATTTATTGAAAATATTTTTATAAATTAATAACTGTTAATTGTGTCTTATCTATAAACCAAGAATGTGTACAATGTACACAGATAAGCGTAATAAAAAGAATCCCATCCTAAAACCGAGATCACTAGTGTCGTGTTATTTGCTTTCTCGTATTCTAATACCGGTAATACATTTATATATGGCCTAAACCTTTATGAAGAACCCACAATTGATAACGATGACACCAAATGACCCCTAAATGCAATTGCATCAATTCCATAGCATTCCCTGGAAGAAGCATTTTAAGCAATTTTGGAAAATAACCTCACATGTAAGGCCAAAAAACAAATGTATGTGAACTCCAGCTTAGCGTTACACGTTGGCCGTAAAATTTATTTTCTTTTTTGCCCATATGTTCATTTTTTTAAAATAATTTTCAGTACCGTATAGCGATCCAATTTTGTCTTTTTTCAGTTTGATTGTTGTTTTTTGTACACATTTCGCCATGATTGTAAAAGAGACAAACAAAACTATTCATGTATATTGCTATTTACCCTCAGACCGAGAAAGCCAAAAAGGACACAAAGATTTTGCAAATCATGGATGGCACTCCACCAAGTTGCCTTTTATTGAACGTTTGAATTTGTTTCAGAATTAACGCCAATTACCTTTGATCTCAGCCGAAATAAAAATTAACAAAATATATTCTCATAGAGAAAACGTTATTGGACACATTTGGAACGCGACAGCCGCCATCGATTCCCCTTACCCCAGTGATCCCGACTGGAGTAAAGTGTTACACTTTGTAATCAGATCAAAACCTGATATATATAATTTATAGAAGGGGGAACCGTCAGTATTATATTGTGACCCTTATCTTTGAAGATCTTGGGCATATTTGAAGATCTCTGAAAGCCTTTCTCTCGATTACCTATATGGCATCTGTGATAAACACATTTGGAACTTACAAGCCGGTTAATCTAAAATATCATTTTTAAAATTTGTAGTATTCCTGATCTATTGAGATTTTCTGCTTATCCAGTATTTCTTGCAATAACGTAATTTATATAACATTTAATGATAATGTCCTCACTACTTTACTTGCAGCTATTTCTGTAAAGGATTCCCTCTTCGCATGTGCTGCTAAGCCTTAAATCATCTAAGGACAATTAGAAATCACCATGCTAATGCAATATAATTGATTATCATAATACACTTCCTTTGTTTTTGTTTGTTATTGAGCTGTTAACTTCTCTCTATTCCCTTTACTTAATGAGAGTGAATTATCACTCTTAATTATGTGTTTACTAATATACTTTTCATTGCCCTTATTGGGAGTGGTGGGTGGGGAAATGTTTCCCCGATGTTTACTTGATGGAATGACATACATAAATGACCATCAAATTCAATCGCGCTCTAGATGTTTACAAAATCGGCGTCACTATTGGATCCCCAGCCAACACAACAACACACACAGCAGGGAGCTTAGCAATGACCATACCCGGAACAACAACACACAATTGGGATCGTCCATTTCTCGCCATGGGTAAATTTGTTTTCCTTTCGCTTTGCCCGTAAAACATTAGTTTCTGTATTTGAATATCAAAAAGTACATACAGCCTGTCTAAAAAAAATTGTGTAAGTGAAAAGCGCCCTCTTTGGCAATTAGAAAATACCGATGTGACGCAAAGCTTACATCAACGTCAGTGGCGTAGTCTTAGCTCACAAATGCCGTTTGTTCTGTTCAATTTGCTTGTTTTAATCTCGAGATATGTTTTTACGACGAAAGGGAAAAATCACAATTGTGCCACTTTTACTAGGGAAGAGGGCTTTATATGTAAACAGTGATAGCATCAAGTTTATCAAGAGTTCCTTCGTGAAATCAAAAGAATGCATCAATTACACAACAATACATTTTTTTTTACTGTTTTTACTGTTTTATCATGATTCATGAATAATGATTCTCTTTCTCCACTTAAAACATGCGAAGCCAAAATTAGATCTATGCCTTTGACCCTTTGACGTCACAATGTTGCCTCTTTGCCCATAACTCCATAACCGTACGACGTAGATAAGTCAAACTATACTTTTTCTGAATCCTTATGACAAGAGAAACACATTGTTGTCATTTTGACCACTGTGTAAAAGTTCAATTACCTTTTCCCACCAAATCAAATAGGGGTTGAAATGGCCTCATATCCTATAATAATTGTACTGATCTCTGCCAAATATGGCCGCGTGAAATTTAATATGAGTTGCACGCTGGTTACGGAAATCTATTACACCATTATGGATATGAGCAGTCCGGGTAAACAGTACAAACAACACATAACACACCAGCGTACGAGATCAACGGTGGTTAGGGCGTTCGCCAAGCAAGCAAAAGGTCTGGGGTTCAAGTCCCCGCACAGGAGAGGCATGCAGGTATGTCCGGAGGTTTTTTCTCTGGTTTATCTGCCTATCGGCATGACATGTTTCTATTGTATGGTGCGTGGTTCTTCTTTCCCCTGTTATGTTAAGAAAGGCATTATTAATTAATCTCTTTGTAATGTTCGAACTTTGTTTAAATGTTTCTATGTTCAAGTTTACGATGCGTAAGCCTCTTCCCTTGTTTTTTAATGGATGTTGGTTTCATGATTTCATGTATTTATTTCACAATGAACATGATGAATATATGACTAGTATAATGATGTCCTAGTGCTTTCCGTTATGTCCGCAATAAACTGGTTAGATATTACGCCAATTATCAGTTAGCAGCCTGGACAACCGATTCTTTAGAAATGCTTAGTCGCGCTGAAAGTCGATCGATACATGTTAAAATCAGCACTATTCAGAGATACACCTTTTTGCTATGAAATTAATTTTCTCGGTCAAATATAAAGCAATATTTTCTTTTTCTTCAGTAATGTCAGTTAAAAACTTGGTGCTTGGATATACATTTTTTTTAAATCCTGGTGTTAAAATTAAGCATCAAATTGTGTCTTTTAGTGTGATATTTTTGATTTTTATAGGCCTTCAGTTCGCACGCGAGCTTTTTACGGAATTCATTTTTTAGCGTCTCAAACTAATATAGTTTGCTAAAGAAAGATATTTCCCACCTCTGTAAAGCACATCGTGTGGGTCTATATACTATAGTTTTGTTAGAATTTCCGTTTTTATTTTACCCTTTTTCCCTTCATACTCCGAAAATGTCTAACTCAGTACTTTTATCTCGAGAGCAACCAACAGAAATAGTCGATATTTCCTTTGTTGTTTATCCAGGTCAATTTTCCATTGAAAGCAAATTGCCCGACCAGCGATTTGGTAGCCCAAATCCCCAATTGAGTGTTCTGGTTAAACATGATCAGTAGGAGCGCTATAGGCCTGGGAATTTCTTTGCTATATTGAAGTTCTAGCAACACTGTAGCCATGCCGGTATTCCTATTAAACCCAGGGATATCGATCCACAATGCTAGTATTAGCCTTAGATTTCACTCGTTGATTTTGAAAAATGGTCAGCCGGCAGTTAAAATAGTGAAATGAAAACGCAAATTCTGACAAAACTATGATATATCGCTCACGGTGATGTGCGTTAGAAAGTTGGGAAAAATCCTTCATTAGCGAACTATCTTACTTTGAAAAGCTAAAAGGTTAATCCAAAAAAGGCTCGCGGACAGAGTTTAAGCCTATCAAAATCGAAAATCTTACACTAAATGACTAAATTTCACGCCTAAGTTTAACACTAGAATTTGAAAAAAAAATACAGTATCAAGCACTACAATTTTTCCTGACATTTACTGAAAAAATGAAAATGATTGCTTTTCATTTGGCCGAGAAAATTAATTTTACATCGAAAAGGTGTAACTAAAAATTTAGCTCATTTCAACACCAAATTCGATCGTTTGTATTGCCTCATTAAATGACTGAGTGAGCCTTGCCAAACAAAAGAATCGGTTGTGCAGGCTGCTAACTGTTATGTCACAAATGACAAATCTATCTGGAGATTTATTATGCTGATTCATCCGTATGTAAACATGATAAACTCACCAGAAATTGATTGCGCAGGTAGTCAAAAGTTTGTTGCTCCCTTTTCCGTTTGTATAGTTTGTTTACTGTTGTATAATGTATCTAGCATTAATGTGTAGTGTTCAGTCATCATGGTAATATTACCCGGTATTGCATTCTGACAATCCAAAGATATTTATTTTTGGCAGGGCAAAAGTATAGGCTATGGCAAGCCATTTTTGGCAGGTCGCAAGGGGGGAGCAAGAGAGGCAAGAGATTTTTGACAAATCAAAAGGGGGTCAAGATATTTTTGAAGTCAAAATGGTGGAAAGAAGTTTTGGCGCGCATTATGGATTTCCTTTTAAATAAAACGCTTTATACAGTACGGCGGCAGACTTGTAGTACCCGTACCTGTAGGCCTACTCGTACCCGTACCCGTACTCAAGTCCCAATTTCCGTACCCGTACTCAGTACCCATGGCTCCGGACCCGTACCTGTACCCGTACCCAATCATTGCTAGGGCTAGGGACCATTACTGCATGACCTGGGACCTGTACCCGTATCCGTACTCTTGGTCCGGGCCGCTTAATTTTTTTCCTTCTACCATAACGGGACGCAAAAACCCATAGGGACACATAGGAAAGGGTTAGGTTT
The DNA here is from genome assembly GCF_039555335.1 of Amphiura filiformis. Classification (NCBI taxonomy): domain Eukaryota; kingdom Metazoa; phylum Echinodermata; class Ophiuroidea; order Amphilepidida; family Amphiuridae; genus Amphiura; species Amphiura filiformis. Next base: position 48,933,943 of record NC_092632.1, on the reverse strand, counting down.
AGGGTTAGGGTAAGTGTTAGGGATAGGGTTAGGGTAAGTGTTAGGGTTAGGGTTAGGATTTAATAAAATTTTGCGTCCCGTTATGTTGCAGAAAAAAATACGCGTCCGGGCCCGGGAAATTTTATTTCAGCACAGACAACAGTTGTGGAGTTACAGTCAAAAATGAGGGAAAACCAATATTTGATCAAAAAATCAATAACTATACTTGCCTTGATTTGCTGAATTTTCAGTGCAGTAGTTGTAGTCCTTGCCCCTATAATATACATGTATATGTATATCTTACTTGTCACCAATGCTTTATAATTTTTGAGAAAAATGCAAAAATGGGCACAAAATTGGGCAGGGGTGTAGTACCCCCTTAAGAACTCTGCTAGTAGGCCTAATGATCTCAATTTCATGAATGAACTCTTGCAAAAATGTCATTCGTATTACTGTCTAATCTTCTAAAGTTCCAGTCCAAACAAAATCCAACTTCCCTGATCCAAACTCCAAAGTGATTTGTTTTCATTCAGCCGGCTTTGTTATTTGCAGCTTGTCATACCATCAATTAGTAGTCTCGATTCCCAGGCGGTTTAGGACTTAATCAGCAGCAGGCATTTACGTAGCCTTTTTTCCGTAGTCTCCTCCGCCGCCGGTTTGTGTCGAGTGAGCGGAATTAACTCGGCTGTGGGGGAGTCTAGTGAAACACCTTTTTAGGTATTAAATAGCGCCCCCTACAAAAATGTTTTGGAAGCAAAAACTAAGGACATCACAAAGCATTAGCTGATCTTATTATGAGGTTGATTTAGATCAACTTATGATTTGTGATGTACAGGGGACGTTTTACTTCTCGGAACCCTAAACCGAGCGTCCTTTCACTCATGCAATCTGAGGAAAGGCTTAAACTTCACATCGCAATTTCAGAAACATTCACAGGTTGCTTATAAATGGTGCAAAAAGTACGAAAATACAATCCATGGCGTCAACACGAAAATCATTATGGTTTTGGTGTGATTCCTTGGCTTTCGTGAGACTTACATCAAAGGTGCAGCTGCTAACTACGGGACTGGGAACCACCATAATTTGTGCACTTTGTGATGAATGCATGAGGGTTTAGCACAATGTCCAAAGTTTATTTGAAGATGTGGAGCAATTTTGTATTTCGGACCCCTGGTAACCGCTACAGGTCACGAAAGTTCATACAGAGCTAAAAATTTGAAAATCCTCAAATATTTTTGTGTTGCAATGTAGTATGCGAGTGATCACAAGGATTTCAAAAATGTACACACTTAAAAATAGGTAGTCAAAAATTACTCTAGTCTTTACCCCATTTTCAGGGTCATACACCAAACCCAGAAGTGTCAAAGTTGACCACGGTGATCAAGTGAAAATAAAAATTCCTTTAAAAAGGAATGGGCGCCCAATGGAGCTTTGATGTAATGTGCTGCAATGTAACCGTTTGGATAATTTTTCTTTAAAATAATAATGTAACATTAGCATAGTAAGCAAAGAAAGATTTGGAAATGTAAAGCATGATATTTATTGCAGTGGGAGAGGTGTAAATTCGTTTGCATGGGATGTAAGAGGATTGGTTTCAAATAAAAAGGAATAAAGTTCAGGTTACCATTTCGGTTACTATTGTTAGGAAATGGTAGATCATGTGGGGAGTGGTTGTTGGAGCAGAATTATTTTGTTCAGAATATAGGTTTGCATATTTAATTCTTATGGATTGCTTTTATAGGTGGTAATATGGTTACAATAAATAAACTGTATATTGGCAATATGGCTATAACTAAACTAAAGTTGGTAATAATGGTTAAAATAAGTAGGCGAATGTTGGATAATGGCGAAAATAGCTAATAATGGTTAAAACAACCAAACTAACGTTGACAATATGGTTAAAATAATAGTTGGTACCTAAAAATAAGCACAGATAACCAGGTGATTTTCGTGCAGAACTATATACAGTATGTCCTTCGTTAATTCTTATCTAAGATATTTGAATGTTCCGTATTCATTATATAACCATCCTGCTTGCGCATTTCCTATATTGTATTATAACTTCGAATAATGTCAATGATACAGTCTGCAGTCATGGACTAAAGTTTGGAATATTTTTAACCGAACAAAACCATGTGAAGAAGAAAGTGGCCTGAATGCGAAATTATTGTTTTTAGAGTCGGGATTTATGGTAACATATGCCTCAAATTGTAAAAAAAATTAAATCTAATTAGTGTAGAGTAGGCTGAAATGATAAGTCTTAGGAAAATATATAGATTGATTTTCATTGGATTTCGTGATTTCATATTGATAGTCGATCAAATGATAAGAAAAATGTCTTTTGTCATTAGGCCTACAGGTTTAGCACACCTGTGGGCCTTGGAAATTAACTGGTACTGGTACTTTGGCTATCAAACTTTACCTACTTCTATGCCTACATTTGCTGTTTTTGTCCTCCTCTGCGTACCGTCTAGTCTGTATTTTACTTGTTTCCCTATAGGCCTTCGTCAAGTTGACGTACTTTGCTCTCTTTCTTTTCATTTAGCATTGTTTGTTGCTTGAGTTTTTCTTTCTTTCTTCATTTCTTTCGTCCTTTCATTCATCGTTTCTTTCTTTCATTAAATTCTTTCGAATTTCTTTCGTGCTTTATTTCTTTCGTCCTTTCTTTCTTTCGTTTATTCTTTCTTTCGTTCTATCTTTTTTCTTTTTTTCTTTCCTTCTTAATTTCTTTCGTCCTTTCTTTCATTCTTTCTTTCCGACATTTCTTTCTTTTGCCCTTTCCTTTGTCCTTACTTTCTTTCTTTCATCCTTTTATTTCGTCCTTTCTTTAACCTTTCATCTTTTCTTTCTTTTGTCCTTTCTTTCTTTAGACAGGTCTATTGTTTTTCATTCTTTCGTCCTTCCTTTAAAGTACAAATCCAAAATTGACTCTTCACCGACGTAATCAATGAATCAAGCTTTTCACTTACTTCAACCCTAATTCGGAAATCCGGGCCCTAATTAACACTTCACCTACATAATTTTAAGTCATTAATTCACCTGTATAATCATTCTGATACTATTGACTATTTCAATACGAAACTGGTCAAAATGTTCAACTTGATCGTCGGCTTTTCATCCCACCTACATACACTTTAAGTATAAATCATCAGATTTATAAAGTTTACTTCGAGTAGGCCTATACTGTTAAATATCAAAAATATCAATTTTTAATCATTTGCCATAAAATGTGCATGTACATTGCGAATTAAAAAAAAATCAAAATTATTTGATATCAGAAGGACATTCTTCGTATTCAGAATGCAATTCGATATGTCCGATGTGCTCCAATGTCCCACAATAAATACTGTCCAAACGTTCATACCCCACCCCTTAACCTTTCATCCTTTCTTTCTTTTGTCCTTTCTTTCTTTAGACAGGTCTATTGTTTTTCATTCTTTCGTCCTTCCTTTAAAGTACAAATCCAAAAATAGCTAAAAATAACTCTTCACCGACGTAATCAATGAATCAAGCCTTTCACTTACTTACTATTAATTCAACCCTAACAACACGTCACCTACATAATTTTAAGTCATTACCGGTAATTCACCTGTACAATCATTCCGATACTATTGACATGTTGACTCTTCACCTACATGTTTTTCTTACGGTGTCAAGGCTTCTGTCAAATTTAGTCATTTTTGCTGCATCGGGATTTTAATGAATTTGTTATTCCAAAGTTAAACACTGATTTTGCTCATCAAATGTAAATTTGGGGTAAATGGAACGCTTAAGCAATAAATCACTTTCTGTGGTCAGGAGGGTATCCATATATGATTTTTGTTTGTTTCAATAAATAGATAATATGTTTTTACAACTTGCTTTAACAGATAAACTCCCATTTTATGGCCTTGTTTCTTGTATCGGTCCAAATACATGCATGGTCATAGGGATGGGTAATTGGAACAAGGGGCATTACTTGCAAGGAGCCTACATTCATAGCTATATTTACATTGAAAAGACATCAGAATATTTTATTTAACATATATTTTGTGACTAAACAAAAAGCTACAAAAGATTAACCAAAAATAATTTTGTTTTCATGTTTTTTTATAAACATGGTAAAATACCACGTAAAAATACACTTTCTCTCGGTACATAACAGAAAAAATGGTTTTCAGATTTTTAAAAATCAATAGGAGGCCTAATCTACCATGAATTAGTTATTTGTAGTATATAATTTCATAATAATTAAACCAATTAGTAAAAAATATTAACATGTTATATATATTTGAAGTCAGTCAACCGTGTTCCATTTACCCCAAGTGGATCTGTTGTGGGGTAAATGGAACATAAACAATTAATTAGCTAATTAGCATATTAATTTGCATAATTTCATCATTAAAATCTGCTATTTTATTGTTTAAAACATTTATGTTATTGTAGATAACAAACATATTGCCAGACAACTCTCAGCACAACATTCAAATATTTAGGAATCAATACCCTTAAATTAGTAATGTTCACTGAACCGTAGCACCACTTCATGGTCAGTGACAACATTTGAGATTTTCTTCCACTCAAATACCGAGTAAACCCACGTTTGGGGTATGAAACAAAAGCGTTGGGGTAAATGGAACACTCGGTATGATGTTGCCCAATTTTATTCTTGATTGAGGGAATTGTATTCTCAGCGTTCCATTTACCCCCACCGTTCCATTTACCCCAATTTACCCTATCTTGATTGCTTTTGTGTGTCATATATACAGGGTGTCTCAACAAAAGCAATCAATCAATCAATCAATCAATCAATCAATCAAATCAATCAACGCCGGCATAACAATCAATAAATAAAATAAATCACTTTCAAATCAATCAATCAGTTAAGGGATCTAGAATGAGCGTTTATTGCGTTTCGACAGTATTTTGTGGGATATGAGAGCACCTCAGACCTATCGAATTGCATTCTGAATACGAAGCATGTCTTTCTGATATCAAATAATTTTCATTTTTTGAAAATCACAATATAATACAAATTTTATGACAAATTATAAAAATTTGATATTTTCAAATTTTTGATATATAACAGTCCTCGAAGTAAATTATATAAATCTAATGATATATTCTTAAAGTGTATGTAGCTGGGAGCAAAAGCCGACGGTCAATTGAAAATTTTGACTTTTCATATTGAAGATATGGATTTTTTTTCCCAAAAAGACCTAATTTTTTTGTGTGTTTTTGGAAAAAAATCCATATATTCAATACGAAAGGTCAAAATATTCAATTGATCGTCGGCTTTTCATCCCACCTACATACACTTTAAGTATAAATCATCAGATTTATAAAGTTTACTTCGAGTACTGTTAAATATCAAAAATATCAATTTTTAATGATTTGCCATAAAATGTGTATTAAATTGCGAATTTCAAAAATCAAAATTATTTGATATCAGAAGGACATTTTTGCGAATTTCAAAAAATCAAAATTATTTGATATCAGAAGGACATTCTTCGTATTCATAATGCAATTCGATATGTCTGATGTGCTCTAATGTCCCAAAATAAATACTGTCCAAACGTTCATACCCCAGCCCTTAAATCCATCATTCAAATCAATAAAATTCTTCACTAGAATCAATCGAGGACCCCCTAACATATCAATCAATCAACTCAATCAATCAAACATAGGGGACCTAGCCTAATATCAATTAATCTGCAGTGCAAGTTGTAATAATTAATGAAATGATTTGGTTTCTTTTTGGAATTCAATTTCTTTTTCTTCACCTATAAATGTGAATCAATCAATCAAGTCAATCAATATCAATCAATCAATCAATTCAATCAACGCCTACATACCGGTAACAATCAATAAATAAAATAAATCACTTTCAAATCAATCAATCAATCAATCAGTTAAATTCATCATTCAAATCAATAAATTCTTCACTAGAATCAATCAATTAACATATCAATCAATCAACTCAATCAATCAAACATAGGGGACCTAATATCAATCAATCTGCAGTGCAGGTTGAACTTGTTAGGCCCTAAATTATGAAATTATTTGGTTTCTTTTTGGAATTCAATTTCTTTTTCTTCACCTATAAATGTGAATCAATCAAGCAATCGACTGATCGATCGATCAAGCAATCAATCAACCAATCAATCAATTAATTAATCAATCAATCAACCAACCAATCAATCAATCAATCAATCAATCAACTTTAACTTTACACATGACATGAACTTGCAATCAATCAATCAATCAATCAATCCCTGGTATAGTCTCCTCAGCAGGCAGAAAACTGGCTGCTGTGGATCTATCAGCTGTGGATCCAGACTAACCCGGAAGTCGATCAAGTCAGCAAAGGCAAGGTCACGACACTGGTCACAAATTTGTCAACACGATTTCGCAACAGATTGGCAATGTGAAATCAAGAATATCACTGTATGTTTATCAGAAGTGTAAGTATAGAATGGTCAAAAGAAGCTTAGGATTTTCACTGAATTCAGTAATTTTACGTAATTGTACGACGTTTGCCTTGTCACACTGGATATACTTTGCTTTGCGTTGCACGGTTTGTGTGTGTCATGTCTGCCAAATTCGGCACTTCATAATTCAGAACATCATCATTATTAGGTTCTTTAGTTCTAATAGTATAAGCATGTAAGTCTGTAGTCATGGTATCAAGTTCTGATATCTGCACTCAGTCCTATATAGGTTCCTGGATAAGTTGGCGTTGCATAGTGTGTCATTGTCTGTGATTGTCAGCTAAATCTAGACGTTCGCTTTTCGTATCTCTTTCCTTGTTGGAAAGGTATAACGTTGAGGAGATAGGAACATGTACAGAAGATCCGGGACCTACTCTGCCATGTTTGGCTGAGTAACGGTACATGAACACGGCCTTTTGTGCCTATGTAAATTAGTCATTGTGTAAAGCTGTGTTTATACCCACGGGTTACTCATCATCAGACTGAATCATTGTCGCTAACTACAATGAGTTACGTGTGCAGAGGACGGTCAATATAGATAGGCCTACGTGTGAACGTGTCGCTTTTGAAAAACAGCGATTCATGCGCATGCTCACCAGGCAAATACGACGGCGATTTAGTACACTGACCATGCGTGCGATTCAGGTTTCTCCAAAAGCGATTGAGTATAAATGCATCTTTAGAAATGACCGGCGATTGTGTGTTCTAAAGTGGGTTTATCATGTTAATTAGTGACCTCGATCAAGCATTGAAATGCTGTCATTTTTGTACTGGATCGTTCAAGCATCTCCAACTAATTTTTCAATGTAAGTGCCTCTGGCCCTAGTAGAAGTAAAAACGGATACTATGGCCAGAGTTCTAGGGCTAGCTAAATCTGAATCAGGGCTGTCTACTCTCACGTCACGCATTGGCCGTGAGTCTCATGCATTGGGTCACTTTCTTACGGTCTCACGTCAAGGTAGTATAATGTCACTCCTAGGTAGTAAATCTCACGCAAAATGCTGGAATATGGTTAAAATCTCACACATCGTCAAAATAATTTGTTGTCTGTTGCATGGTTGTCTGTGGTAATTTATTCTCTTGGACTTGGTCGGGGCTAGTGGGGATTTTTACGTTGTCACTATTACATTCGCATGGACGGACATTTTTTTGCGGGCTCGCTAGGATTCTAGCGAGTAGATTTCTTGCAATATTTGGCTTATTTACCATCCAATTTATATCCTTCAATGTACCTGTATATCGTTAGCATATCAAGCGCGGTCAAAAAGTTTTTTGAGGTTTCTAATCGTCACGATGAAACATTTTTTAAAAAACACGACTTTCTCAGTTCTCCCAGCCATTTTATTTACCCGTTGTTATCGACGTCACCAATTAGTCTCGACCTCACTTGTGCAACGTGGCTGTATTGCGAACATGACTTGACGACAGAAACCGGCTGTAAATGAGGTGGGTCATCTCGGGCATTGTTTCACCACCGATCACGCTCGTCTGACGTAGGGGGGTCGACGGCTTGGAAATTATCTTTTAAGGGGGTACTACACCCCTGTCCAATTTTGTGCCTATTTTGGCATTTTTCTCAAAAATTATAGCTCAATGGTGACAAGTAAGATATGTATATTATAGGGGCAAGGACTACAACTACATGTACTGCACTGGCAATTTTATTTCAACACAGACAACAGTTGTGGAGTTACAGTCAAAAATGAGGGAAAACCAATATTTGATCAATAAATCAATAACTACTTGCTTTGAGTTGCTGAATTTTCAGTGCAGTAGTTGTAGTCCTTGCCCTATAATATACATATTTTACTTGTCACCAATACGCTATAATTTTTGAGAAAAATGCAAAAATAGGCACAAAATTGGCCATGGGTGTAGTACCCCCTTAAGTATCAGAAATTCCAAGTTTAATTTACTTGGATACATTGAATAAGATAACATTTAAGAAATCCAAACTTCAAGCATCAAGAAATATACCTTGTATTTGTCAGTTTTACCTCAGAGATGCTGTAGACCCTCTCTAGACAGTGTAGAAACATCACAAGTAGAATGCTGCTCAATATGATAAATCCAAATCATGAAAATTAAGACAATTTGCAGAGCAATATTTTGACAACTTTTGCACTAAGTAAATTATTCCCATGCGTCATGCAGATATATATTAATATTGTAACTGTACATGTCTTACATGTATGCTGTAAACATTGCCAAATTCAGGGAGTGAGAAGGGTCTGTGCAAAATACTGGTAGAAATCTGAAGAGGAAGTAAAAATGAGACCTGTTCCCACAAAATGAGAGGAAAGTTGCAAATCTTTATTTGTGAGTTATGCTCGGATTCATAATCTCTGGATGCTTTAGAATGATATATAACTTGCCAGAATTGCTCCCTCACTTGGTGTTTAAAAGTCAATATTTCAAAGAGGAATTCTTATGTTTTCTATTGTTTTCTGGCATTTTCAATGAACCATATCTCCTTTGAGAACAAATCTCAAATAGGAAAAGTTGAAACAACAGAACAAAAAGGGGGAAGAGAAGAGGAGGATGAAAAATAAATCTTAATTTGAAGAAATTTATGTTATCTTACCCACCCGCCCAAAGTAAAGGGCCTGGCTATCTTGTGCTTAAATTGTCACAAGAAGGCCTAATTCAATTACATACCGGTACATGTAACTACATGACTATTGTCACTATTTCTTTACAGAATTGAAAGTGTAGCCATGAGGACTGTAACACCTCAGCGATTGGCGGAACTCCAACAGAAGCCAGAGCACATACGCAATATTTGTATCCTGGCTCATGTTGACCATGGTAAGGAATCATCTCTAGATTTTTAAGTTATCTGACTTTGAATGAAGTTCACTTTTGACAAGTGATTTTGGCTTATGTATGTTTTATGTAACTCCATATGTATGTGCTTTACATAATGTTACTTAGATCAGTAATCAGTCATTTTTTTAAAAGTAATGACTCTTTTGGGAGTTCATAATAAGTTCAGCTTTATTTATGTAACTCAATGACAAATCATTAACCTACCCGGGTAACCTACCACCAGGATTGTTAAGTCAAATTTAGTTCAGAAAAGGTGTACAACAAACTTTGAGCTTGGTATTGACATTGGTGCATATTTTGCTGGTCACAGTTTAGAATGTGTGCCTATTATGTGTAAACATGCATAAAAGGGCAGCCCGTCTGGGTTTGTTTGGCATGGTTCACAGACACACTTTTAGAGAGAGTAGGGTGGCCCAGCAGTTTAGGTCTTTGGCTCTGGTGCAAGAGGTCTCCAGTTCAATTCCCGGTGGAGTCAAATATCCCAAAATTAATTGCCTGTTCTCTCCATTACTGTTGAATTGTGGGTACCATGAATAACACAAAGACCTCATGACAGCCAGTTCCAATCAGTGTATCATGGAAGAACAGTGTTTGATATTGAATGATTCACACAGGTTAAATAAGAAATAAAAAAATATCAGATTACTAGATAGTCTAAATGCTCAAAAACAAAAGTGATTACCATTTGCTTGGAAAATTTCATTGCAAAAGTGACAAGTATAAAGCCATCTTGGGAATTCAACCATTCATTTTTGGGTGAGAACTATTTCTTTTTAAGGGAATTTTTATTTTGGTATTACTATTAGAAACCTGCCTTGTAATGGTAATAGACTAGTTTCCTTAAATTCTTTATCCAATATTGAATGTGTGATTGTTTTCCCTGTGTAGGTAAGACAACTCTAGCGGATGCATTGATATCCAGCAATGGCATCATCTCTTCCCGTTTGGCTGGTAAGCTGCGTTATATGGATAGCAGAGAGGATGAACAGCTACGCGGTATTACCATGAAATCAAGTGCCATCTCACTGCACTGTAATCAAGGTATGACAGATAATAAGTTCACATTGGGACACTTGATGCATGTGAATTCCTGGATATGTATTTAGGGTCTGAGTGATCAATGTTAGTGATTAACAAAATCATCTTGCCCAACTTTTTTCATCAGGGGGATGCAACAAGTGCTCAAGTATTTCCTTACAACATTGACATTGTTACCATACATTGTACATTGTAGTTACACTATAAAAACACTGTGGTGTCGAACTTTAAGCCTTTTTAGGCACATTATGGTAAATATCAATATCAGCTTGAAGGGTGTTATTTTTTAAATTGAACAATTCATATGCTAGCCTGTGATAAAGATTTGGGTTATATTAGCAGTGATATAAGTACTAGAATGGCTGATTTTATTTGCATAACATGTAGGCCTGTACAACACATGAGAATCAGTGTACATGTAGCTGTAACTTTGTAAAGAATGTGTGTGATGTGTCTTTTTAATAGATGGTGATGAGTACCTAGTGAATTTGATTGATTCCCCTGGACATGTAGACTTCAGTAGCGAAGTCTCAACAGCAGTTAGACTCTGTGATGGCGCTCTAGTGGTTATTGATGTCGTAGAGGGCGTATGCCCACAGGTATGTATTCGGTTTTGATTGATTCCCCTGGACATGTAGACTTCAGTAGCGAAGTATCAACAGCAGTTAGACTCTGTGATGGCGCTCTAGTGGTTATTGATGTTGTAGAGGGTGTATGCCCACAGGTATGTATGTGTTTTTGATTGATTCCCTGGACGTGTAGACTTCAGTAGCGAAGTATCAACAGCAGTTAGACTCTGTGATGGCGCTCTAGTGGTTATTGATGTCATAGAAGGGGTATGTTCACAGGTATGTATGTGTTTTTGATTGACTCCCCTGGCCATGTAGACTTCAGTAGTGAAATATCACAGATCCTGGGTCTATAGTATAAGTAAGTCTCAAAATCAAATGCTTGTGAACCAAAGAAATCTGTATCTGACCTTGGGAAGTGGTTGGATAGTGTGGAATGTAATTTATAAGCTAGCATTTTCACAAGATTGGATGCTGATGATTGTTGTTTGAAATGGTAAATACTGTTGTGACTATAGCCCACAGTTTCACCAGGAAATGGGGGGGGGGGGAGGTTAATAATTTTTTCATAAAATTTTGGGTTATGGAAACTGGGGATAATGGACTAAATGCTATGGAATGAAGTTGCAACTGCAAAATAATCAAATTATTATCAAATTATTTATCAAGTTATTTTATGCCTGTATGGGTTGTACACATAGGGCTCACAATAAACTATTTGGTAAACTTCACTCTTAACCTGTTCATTTGCAGACACATGTAGTGTTACGACAAGCCTGGTTGGAGCACATCAAACCATGCCTAGTATTGAATAAGATAGACCGTCTGATCACAGAGCTGAAATACACCCCTTTGGAGGCCCATCTACATCTACAGCAAGTTTTGGAGCAAATTAATGCAGTGGTTGGCAACCTCTTTGCTTCGGATGTAATGGAGAAAACTTCACAGGTACACTCACAGAATAATCGTAGAATGATTGTCACACAAAAGGCTATTTGAACAAGTAATAGATGCAGTCATGGACTGCAAGAATTATTGGACCTGCCTAGCCTCTATTGCACAATAGGAGATACTAGCAAACAAAATTCCTATCTTTTATTCTTATTCTTGTTCAGTTGAATATTATCTTTATCACTAAAATCTATTTTAGTTTTCTAAGAAAAAACAAGGTACCATCATGAGAACTTTGTGGAATTCTAATACGATTGAACCTCTTGCACACATTGTTTACATCTTAAAAGCGTACTGCAGGCCCATGCACATTTTGCACACTATGCCTACAACAGGGGTACATACATGAGTGATAGATAGATTGATAGTTATTTTATTTCCATGCCAATATAATACATAACATTACATACATATCATAGATATTTTTAAGTTAATATGTTAATTAAATTGTCACTAATTAGGCATGGCGGAGCTGTCCAAAAGGCCAAAGGAAGCCAGAGGTGGAGAACTCCTTCCATCTTACATTACTTTACAAACATATAAAGTATAAGAGGACAAAAGGACAGAACACATAAAATTATGCCGGCAAACATTTGTAATTACAATCATGCAACTTAAAACATAACAAAATATATAGTATATTATTAAGAACAGCAAGTATTTTAGAATAAATATATGAAGTATTTAAAATGATTTGAAAATTAGTACCTTACTCATAGATACTTGAAATCTTGGTCTCCCAATTGGACAAATTTAGCCACAATGTTAATTGGTCTTCCTTGCTGTGCTTTTAAACGATGGCAGTCAAGTAAAATGATAGAGTGGGTCCAATTTTCGGGAACCCCCATACATTGTATCCAAAACTCATGTAGGCCATTCTCTGTTTCCCATTTCTCCTTCTCATTCCCCTGTAAACCACAAAATACCAGGTTATGTTTATAACTGTCGATTTTTTGCTTCAGATTTTCCCTGTACATGTCCTTCCTCAGTGTGTCAAAATCATTGTATTTAGCATGGTTAGTTTTATTAAAAGCTTCACATTTCGTTTTCATTTCATTTCTTTCATTTCTTCACGTGTGTTCCTTTAAGGGGTGGGTTATGAACGTTTGGACAGTATTTATTGTGGGACATTAGAGCACATCAGACATATCGAATTGCATTATGAATACGAAGAATGTCCTTCTGATATCAAATAATTTAGATTTTTGAAATTACAATGTAATACACATTTTATGGCAAATCATTAAAATTGATATTTTTGATATTTAACAGTACTTGAAGTAAACTTTATAAATCTGATGATTTATACTTAAAGTGTATGTAGGTGGGATGAAAAGCCGACGATCAATTGAAAATTTTGACCTTTTCATTATTGAAGATATGGATTTTTTGGAAAAAATCCATATCTTCAATATAAAAGGTCAAAATTTTCAATTGATCGTCGGCTTTTCCTCCCAGCTACATACACTTTAAGAATATATCATTAGATTTATAAAATTTATTTCGAGGACTGTTATATATCAAAATTTGACAAATATCAAATTTTAATAATTTGTCATAAAATTTGTATTATATTGTGAATTTCAAAAATGAAAATTATTTGATATCAGAAAGACATGCTTCAGTATTCAGAATGCAATTCAATACGCCTGAGGTGCTCTCATGTCCCACAAAAAAATACTGTCGAAACGCCATAAACGCTCATTCTAGATCCCTTAACCTTTATGTTAATGTTTTCACACAAGTAATGCTGTGTCATCTTGTGACGTGATTGATTTCAGAAGTTTAATTGCAGTTGTCCATTTAATTAATAATATTTTCTTTATTTGCAGAAGAATGAAAACAAAGTTCCATCAAGCCCAGCTAGCAAGGAGAAGCCTAAGAATGAGGATCATGTGTATGATTGGAGTGATGGCTTAGAAGAAACGGATGATTCACACATTTATTTTTCACCTGATCAAGGAAATGTGATCTTTGCTAGTGCTATTGATGGATGGGGATTTGGGTAAGACATGAGGGCATGTAGGGCTATTTGTGCTTGCAAAGAAGCTGCAAATTTGCTCCCTAATGGTCTTTTTTAAGGACTTGAGTTTTAGACTGCCTTGTTAAAGCTTTAGAATGTAGACCCAACAGGCAGCTTTGCTTGTCCTATATTGTTCCGCTGACTTGTGCGAATTTGTTGCCAACATTCAGGAAGGTACACAAGGGACTTTAATTTGCGAAATTGGGTGATATAAGTAGTTAGTAGGTGCATACATACATGACTGGATGTTTTCTATTAACCCTAATTCTATAAAATATTATATGAAGCAAAACCACTGCGGATGCATGCATCCACGTGGCAGATGCCATGATGCATCACCGTAGGTCATATATACGCTTTCGTCAGCCGGGCAATCATAAGAACCGTGGCTACCAGTTGCTGATCTTGTGCTTGGCACCATGGAGGTCTAAGGATCGAATTCCGGGGGTACCAAATGATTTCTTTGTTTATCTTCTGTCCTTTTTCATTGTTTCTTTCCTTTCCGATAGCCAAAAATCACTTTCAGCATTGGGGTTAATGAACCCCTAATTAGAGCCTTTATCTCTGATTTTCTTGATGGGTTTAAACATCTGTTTAGCTATTGCATTTTAATGTTACTGAATGTCTCAATGATTTGCTTTTGTTTGCAATATGACAGGATCAATCAATTTGCTGATTTGTATGCCACCAAGCTTGGAGTGAAGGCTGATGTTTTACGCAAAACCCTGTGGGGTGACTTCTTCCTCAATACCAAGACTAAACGCATCATGAAAGGAGCTCAGGTAGATTCATATCAATTACTTTAATTTTATATAGACCTTCCAATGAGTTTCCTGTACATGTATATGTTTGCTTGCTAGACGTCAGTCCATCTGTTTTTACTGTTTGTGAGGCCATACCAAAAGTTTCATTAGCCTTGTTTTTACACCATAATTTCCCTTATTGATAAAAGGCATGCTCAATACATTTGACTGAAAGGTATGTGGCCACTATTTAACCTTGATGCCATACCTTTATAGCTTGGGTGATCTAAATGAAAGAATTGGTGTTTTAAGTGTTTGTAATATTATATATTTTTTTATTTCAGGATTTTAACATGTTTTCCTTTTCTTTTCCTGTAGGCCAAAGGGAAGAAGCCATTATTTGTTCAGTTTGTACTTGATAACATTTGGGCCATGTATGAAACAGTGTTGATAAGAAGGTGAGTAGCAGGAGCTATAAAGATATATCTTCTCTCAAACTATGTACAGGCAACCTCCCTTATCTGGACCTCTTTTATATGGATCTCTCCGGCTGTGTGATCTTCATAAGAAAACACATTTTTTAATGCTTCAACACCTTCATTTCATGCTCTGAAGCATTTAGTCATGTCTGTGTTGTATACAGTACTAAAATACTGTACTATATATCTTCAGTGTTATTACCTAATATTGAGGAATCTTTTGCTTTGTGATTTTATTACTTAAGACATATATCCGGGCTCTGCTTGGGCCCATCTTGACCAGGTAAAAGAAGTTTGGACTGTACATAATTAATTCACCTTACATTTTGATATTTTTAACTAATTTATTTCTGTTTATTTACCTCTACTCAGAAAACCAAAAACATGCAATTTGTAAAAGTGTTGCTCCCTAGCAAGTTTCCCACAACCTTTTTCTTCCCTCTCTGGTTGTGGCACACCACACTATGAAGTTAATTTTTTAATATTTTTTGCCGTAACTTTTGGTTCTCTTTGCATCCCACCATGTTTGCATGGCTTCCATGAGACTTCTGGCTAATTTTGATATAAAATTGGAGGGATTAAGCATGATGCATGAATTTATTGGTCAAAACTCGAGCGAGACTGATAAGTTCATGTATCATGAGAAAAACCCATCCAATTTTATCATTATTTATGTTTTCAGAATAAATAGCCTTTATAAATATGCAAATGTGGCTACTCTCCGAGTGGTGAATTAATCGGACAGCTAGGTTATGTACAAAAGTACAGGATGATATAACAATGATCGTCTTCAGATCTATCTATGTTGGTTCAGGAGTATTGAAATGAAATAATATGGCCCTGTAGTCACTGCTTTGTACCACAAAATTGTTGAGCTTAAAGTTAGCTAACTGACTGTACTGATTGCAGAAAAAGCACACAAAATAGAAAACAAATATGATAATGTATATATGTTATAAAAAAAAGTATGTCTGATTGGTTTCAACTAATAATGACATTCATTTGTTTACTATCTGCCCACATAATGAATGTACTTAAAACAGAAGAGCAATTTCTAGTTTTCAAAATATCATGTCTAATTATATGATGCCAATACCTACTACAGGGACAAAGAGAAGATGGATAAGATCATCAAGTCATTAGATCTGAAGATAGCAGCCAGAGATCTGAGGAACAATGACCCTAAGATTCATCTACAGGCTATCTGTAACCAGTGGATACCAATCTCTAAGGCAACACTAGGTAATTATTACCAATTCATAACTCGATACATGCGATCCAATCATTTTTATTTATTTGCCAAAATGCAAACGTTGAACATGGTTACTAATATTCAACGGTGGACCTCCGTGCCGTCAGCGTAAAAATCAGTAACCTCTGTGTGCACCATGTTGTGCGTCATTTGTTAAAAAGTGATTTACAGAAGTGACACATGAATGTGACAAACCACATACATTGCTTATACACCTATTTGCAAAGACCATTTGCACTTGGCGCAGTTTATGGCGTACACATGAGGTTGGGTTCACGTCATCATCACATCAGCACCTCATACGCCGATTAATCTGCATAACATCACATGCGAAAGGTCTTTGCAAAATAGTGTAAATGTTAAAATGTATTAATTTGTGAATGCATTTTGTAATGTATATCTTTTCATGTAGGCATGGTTTGTGAGAAGCTGCCCAGCCCACTTGAGATAAGTGAAGAGAGAATTGACAAACTGATGTGCAGTGGAGGACGAAGGTTTGATTCACTACCACAGCAGACTCAAAATCTAAAAACAGGTAAATGATCCAAGAATGTATTGCTTGTGGGGATGGGGTGTGAGAGTGTTAAGATACAACAATTTTGACTTGTTCCTAATGCACTTCTCATAACTGCGAACACACAACGATGAATGCATCCCTCTCATAGAAGTACCCTACCGTGAAGATTTACCTAAATAAGGATTCTTAATTCTTGTTGACATTTTCAGAGAAAGAAGCTCTCTAGTTATACAGGAAATTTACCCAAAGGCAAATAAGCCCATGTGTGCCATTAGGCAAATCTTTACGGTATATTGATTGGTAGGGTAGAGAATGGATTTATATGTTTGGGTGTAATTCCTAATGCAACAGATTGCACAAAATAAATTGAAAACCCTCGCTATGCCAATGCATTCTTTCATCATTAATATTGTAAGCGGTGACTTGTTTTGGATAGAGTAAAAACATGGATAGAGTAAAAAACACGATATGGAAAAAGTTTTAATAAAGACTTCATATAGTTTGTGACAAACTCTGAATAAGTATGAATCATGATTATATTTTTTCTTTTGCAGCCTTTCAGCAATGTTCTTCCGGTGAAGATGCCCCAGTGATTGTTTATGTATCCAAGATGTTTGCTGCTGAGAGTAAGACATTACCTCATAACAGGCAACGGTAAGTCACAATATCAAAGTGTATACCTACAAATCAATCTGAAATTAGGTACCAAACTTCCTCAGTGTGGACATCTTCAGGTAATAGATGCATTCAAGACACCTTGATATATGCTTAAATATACTTGACAAGTTGTAACTGATTATTGAAATAGGTTAGACTGCTGTTTAAGAAGGTAACACATAGTTAAGTGAAGTCACCAATTCCTTGTCAAGTAGCTGATCATAAAATTACTGTACTGCTGTTTTAGAATGCAACAATGAGTTGAATTTAAAGTCAAATTCCTTCTACCTAAGATATGCATCAGTTTAGGGGGTATAACATAGATGTGAGTTGTTGGTTGATGACAAAGAAACCAATTATTTCCACCCCTGATTATGAACTGAATACTGTAAGTAATTTGGGACTGTAAATCACTATGTGAGGAACTGTCAGGATTGGATATATTATTTCAATCAAAATTTGTTCCTTAGCCCATTGACACAAGAGGAACTTGAGCAGCGGAGAGAGCAAGCAAGACAAAGACATGCAGAGAGGAAGGCAGCAACAGAATTGAAAGCAGCTGGTGAAGAAATGGAAGAAAAAACAGATGAAACCAAACAAGAGAAAGGTAATAACACAGATGAAAGCTGCTCCTAAAAAGATATTTTCATAAATTGTCTGATATCAATGTAATATTTTTCCTTCTATAGGATTAGGTTAATTCCACAGTTAAGTCCCATTTTGGTTAAAATAAAACAAACTGATTTTATTCTTCAATTATCTTGCTGTAAAGTAGATGCATCATGCTTTTGCTGTAGTTTTTGCTTTTGCCCAGAATACACAATACAATTTTTTGATTGAAAATCAAAATTGAAAACTCAAAATCTCTCCGAGTCTCCGGCCATCACATTACATTGAGTGGGCACAAATTCAACTTTTTGGTAAACCTACAAGAAAAATATATATTTAAGAAACATTTGTTGACATCTTTCTTTTGTTGCAGGAGAAGCAGCTCCAAAGGTTGTGGCCTTTTCCAACCATGATGAAATCTTTGAGCTAACTGATGAGAAACCAGCCAAGAAAGAGCAGGACGAGACCTTCATAGCATTTGCTAGAGTTTTCAGTGGTACCCTAAGCAAGGGTAAAAAGTTGTTGGTGTTAGGTCCCAAACATGAACCTCAAAAAGCTTTAGAAGGGGTAAGTAGTTATGTTGTATGTAGCTGCACTTTGACAATCATATTATTTTGAACAGCAGCTTAGCCAAAGGAGGACCAGAGATCCAGTTCTCCCTCCCCAATACCAGTAGCTCATCAGCAACACATCAGTAAAGGAGTATTCTGATCATCTGATGACTGAAAAACAATATGGTATCACATGAAAAAAGACTCACAATAAGAGAATGTTACATATGTTATCCTTGAATTTCCTCATAAAAACAAGAGTTCATATTCTCTTAGTTGAAGTTTTACATTTGGATATTTTACACCTTTAATTCAAGTCAAAAGATGACTTTGAACAATTCATTGATAGTCACATCTATTTATGATGATTTTTAAAGATAAATTATGTTGTGGGTCTGATGCTGGTTTTGTATTCTCCTATCACTTCTTACTGTGATGATGATTTTGCTTCACTGCGCAGTCGCACCAAAAACGCTTGCGGTAAGATCGCTAGAAATTCAAATCAAGTCAACTCAAAAGCGGTGCTGCTCTGACGTATGAGAACAGGATACTATTTTTTGCCAATGAGCACAGAGCGGTGCTGAGCGGCAACATTGGTTTCAGAGTCATGCTGCTGCCACTCAGCAGCATGCCGCTCCACTTGCAGAAAAGTGTAAGCAGAATTCATTAAACATCAAGCCGCTGATCAGCAACTGGCATAAAGTATGAAACCAGCATAACATACTACTATAAGTTAATTATCACTGAATACAACACAGAACTTATGGATCATTACAGTGTTGAATCAGGACCAGGAGTGTTTACAAGAGGAGTGAGGAGGCCATTTGTATTCATCGTCATGACTACATTCTTAACAAATGTCATGTCATGACATCACGCTTAACACAGGTCTCTGATTTGTAAACTTGTATCACAATCCCATTTCATGTGATAGTCAGGTATCACACAATGAGATAAGTGATACTCCTGTATTGTGTGATGGATCACATGATATGTATATCATGTGATGGGTCATATGACTCCTGTGCAAATTGACAAAAATCCTGCAAGGAGGCATTGAAAGCACCACTTTTTCTGAGTCTTTGCTTAGCAGCATTTTAGCATGCGATGCCATCACAGCATCTTAATTCAGTGTTGTGTTTACAATCCCCCAGTCACCAGGTGGTCAAGTGTCAGCAGATAAACACAATGCTGAATGATGATGGCATCGTAAAAAACTTTTATTTAGGTGTCAAAATAACAAGGTCCAATATCAGTCTACATGCTACTAACAAACTGTTGATGTATTCTTTTCAGGCAGAGGAGATAGAGAATGTTAGCGATCAAACTGATGTGAGTGATCTCCATATAAGTGAATTCACTGTTAGTGATCTCTATCTACTGATGGGAAGAGAACTGGAAATATTACCAGAGATACCTGCTGGAAATGTACTAGGTAAGAAAACAGAGTCAGATGCATAACATACAAACTGATGTGAGTGACCACCATATAAGTGAATTCACTGTCAGTGATCTCTATCTACTGATGGGAAGAGAACTGGAAATATTACCAGAGATACCTGCTGGAAATGTACTAGGTAAGAAAACAGAATCAGATTCATAAAATACAAACTGATGTGAGTGATCTCCATATCAGTGAATTCACTGTCAGTGATCTCTATCTACTGATGGGAAGAGAACTGGAAATATTACCAGAGATACCTGCTGGAAATGTACTAGGTAAGAAAACAGAGTCAGATGCATAACATACAAACTGATGTGAGTGATCTCCATATCAGTGAATTCACTGTCAGTGATCTCTATCTACTGATGGGAAGAGAACTGGAAATATTACCAGAGATACCTGCTGGAAATGTACTAGGTAAGAAAACAGAATCAGATTCATAAAATACAAACTGATGTGAGTGACCACCATATAAGTGAATTCACTGTCAGTGATCTCTATCTACTGATGGGAAGAGAACTGGAAATATTACCAGAGATACCTGCTGGAAATGTACTAGGTAAGAAAACAGAGTCAGATGCATAACATACAAACTGATGTGAGTGATCTCCATATCAGTGAATTCACTGTCAGTGATCTCTATCTACTGATGGGAAGAGAACTGGAAATATTACCAGAGATACCTGCTGGAAATGTACTAGGTAAGAAAACAGAATCAGATTCATAAAATACAAACTGATGTGAGTGACCACCATATAAGTGAATTCACTGTCAGTGATCTCTATCTACTGATGGGAAGAGAACTGGAAATATTACCAGAGATACCTGCTGGAAATGTACAAGGTAAGAAAACAGAATCAGATTCATAAAATACAAACTGATGTGAGTGATCTCCATATCAGTGAATTCACTGTCAGTGATCTCTATCTACTGATGGGAAGAGAACTGGAAATATTACCAGAGATACCTGCTGGAAATGTACTAGGTAAGAAAACAGAGTCAGATTCATAAAATACAAAGTAATTTGAGTAATATCCATACCAAAATAGTAGATGTTATGTTCTGTGGAATAGGATAAACACTTGAACTATGTTGTACAACTATAAAAAAACCCAAAAAACAAACATGCTGTTCATTGGTATATTCTTTTCAAGATATGTTCTAAGAAAAACTCTGACATTTGTCGAGTTGTAACATTTAATACTGCATAGTGTCCGACTTGGGCAATGAAGTCTTAACAGATATTATCTTAGGAATTTTTTTACAAAGGTTGCACAAACGACAAATATTATGTCTCTCTGTGGAAACAGAGACTACATCGCTATGTGAAGCTGAAAGACACAAAGATTCATTATTTTGTATTGCAGAATTTCTAATTCACATCTCACTAAGAAGAAGACTAATCAAGTGATATTATATTTTGGTATTTTGATCATCTGTACGACATGATCAACTAAATTATGCTTTATTTCTCCATTGCTCAAAAATAGCACATGCAAAAGTATGTAAGATGACAGATTATATGTTTGTGAAATTAACCGAATGTAATGGTATAGTTTTATTGTTTATTTAGGTATTGGTGGCTTAGAGCAGTTGGTGTTGAAGTCAGCCACCCTATCCAGTACTGTTGCATGTCCGGCTTTTACATCCATGACCTTTGCTGCTGTTCCAATTGTCAGAGTTGCCATTGAACCAAAGCATCTCGGTAAGTTTGCTGCTGTTGACTTTGTAATTATGAACATCATCAAGGCAGCCACAAATAAATGAGTTTGGGCTTGAGTTATATGCTTCAAAATGACCAACTTAATTGACAAATACTTACCAAATTACAAGTAGGAATAGCTTCACATTTTAGTGGGTGATAGTATCAATGGAAGGGTTCTGTTAGTCTCAAAGAGGTGAAGACTAAGAGAGTCCAAATTCAGCCATATTTGCAGGATACAATGAAGGGTTCAGTTAGTTTCAAAGAGGTTAAGACTAACAGAGTCCAGACTCGGCCATATTTACTTGTTGCTCATGATCAGTGAACAATTATTTTGCTATGCACCCAGTACTCTTTCATTATCAGTGCATGCTTGTTTGTGATATACATGTAAGGTGTTGTTCTGGTTAGGTGAGCTGAGCACTACATGCATATGCTTAAAAATACTTACTAGAGTTGAATTTCAGAGCTTCATCAAAATATTCCGGAGGTACCCTGTTTTTGTCTGATAATCTAATATTATTGATTGCCCATAACATTACACATTGGGCTATTCAGAAACAAGACTCTTCTAGTCTAGCTTATTTGTTAGTCCACATTAGGTAGAGTTTGATAATAATGGTGATCACTTTGAGCAGCAAACATTGTGTGATGCCTTCAAACCTTTCCCCAAATCTCAAATGTCAGTTCAGCCCTCGAATTAACCCATGGCACCGATGGTATAATGCTGTGGGTGCCCATTCCTACTGCCGTAATGCCCTCAAAATATGTCCTTTACCGACGGCAGTCACTTGCAGTGCCCTCTGATGAAGTTGCCGTCGGTGCCCCAGCCCTGCCCTTCATTATAAAATCATCTATCAGACTATTTGTGTGTGTTTTCTTCACTTTTGAGAAATTGCCTTAGTGCCCTTCTCAAATTTTCAACAGTTGCCATGATGCCCTCTTGAAATATTACAAACTGCTATGCTGCTTTCCCTTTTCAGTGAAAATCCAAGGCAATTATCAACTTGCCCTAAAAAAGTTGCTGTGCCCCTTCAGATCCTTAATTCGAGGGCTGTATCAGTTTCTGAAACATGAACATCATTTAGTTAGTCCAAGGCTTTACAATTCTTTTGGAACATGGCCTTATTTCTTGAAAGTCAGACCACGCCTGACCTCATGTCAAAATGATGTCAAATGAAATGTTCCACCTATATTAGCAGTCTCGCTACCACACATTTTGCGTTTACAACCTGTGATCAGAGAATTTCCTGGGGCATTACAGTTCCCAAATTTGTATCACCCAGTAATTTTGTGATGTAATTCTGTGTTTGTTTAAGCTGAAATGCCAGCACTATTACAAGGACTGAAGTTGCTGAATCAAGCAGACCCATGTGTTCAAGTACTACTACAAGAAACAGGAGAGCATGTGATAGTTGCTGCTGGTGAGGTCCATCTAGAGAGATGTCTGGATGATCTGAGAAAAAGGTACGTTTTAGTGTTCAGAAATTCAGCAAATATGTATCTTCTGCAAAGTAATGTTAGACACTTATAAAAAGGCTTTAGTTTCAAAATCAAGATTAGAAGAAAGAAATTAGTTGTAAGATTTTGGAGGAGTACTAGTTTGTAAAAAGCTCAAAATACATCCTTATACATTAATCTTTTATAATGTCCTCAAGGTGGTTTGATTGCAGGTGCCCTGTCTTCCAGCCCAGCCCTGCTGAAATAAAATACATCCTTATACATTAATCTTTTATAATGTCCTCAAGGTGGTTGATTGCAGGTGCCCTGTCTTCCAGCCCAGCCCTGCTGAAGGGGAGTTACCCAGACTCTAATATTTTGATGTTAGGGTTAATAAGCTTATTAATGTTACTTTTTTTTTTAAGTCCAGCATTCCATTAATTCACTTTACTATTGAAATACAGAGTCATGCTCTTTTGGAGCTTTATAGCTAGGGTGATAAAGCTTGATGCATTCTTGTGCTGCTTGCTTTTGTATTACAACATTTGCATTATTAAGGAACAGCTTATTTGCATATTTTAAATGTCAGCAATCCACTTACAAATTGCAGATTCACTTCAAACTAAGAATGATTACATTAACATCATTCCTTAACCTACTTCATTAAATACACAACTTTAGACATATTATTTTGGTACTTTGTTGAAACAAAATTATGATTTGCCATCACAGATAAGATTTCTCGCCAATTTTGTATATTTGTTTATTTCAGATTTGCGAAGATAGAGATTGACGTGTCTGCTCCTATAATCCCATTCCGCGAGACCATCATCATTCCACCTAAGATTGATATGGTGAATGAAGTTATTGATGACATCAACCAACGCAAACAACAAGACATGGCAAGAATTTGAGAGTGAAGGTATCATCATCTCCAAGGACAGACAACTGGAAATTCAGACCTCCAATGAGAAGTGTACTTTCCGTCTAAGAGCTATACCTCTGCCTGAAAGTGTCACGGCAATACTCGAGGAGAATTCTGAATTGATGAGGATATTAGATCAGTTTTCTGCCGTAACTTACGGAAGTCGACCTGGCGAGCAACTGGGGACTATAACTTTAACTGAATCTGCTATAGAACAGTTGCTGGAGTTGAAGCAAAAACTTGAAGCTGCTTTTGTTGAATCAGGGAAAAAGTGGCGCAACGCTATAAACCAAATTTGGTCATTTGGACCAAGGAGAAACGGGCCTAATATGTTGTTGAATAGGATTGAGGATTATGATCGAGTAAATATATGGCAATGTTTGGACAAAGAAGCGGACAGAAAAAATGGGTGTATACGAGAGTATGATAACAGCATTGTGAGTGGGTTTCAGCTTGCAACACTTGCTGGGCCTCAATGTGAAGAACCTATGATGGGTGTATGCTTTGCTATAGAATATTGGCAAATAGAGGGTGGTAAACATAACAGTGTCAACATAGGCAATCCTAACCAAGACAATGGAGTTGTAGACTCTTCTGTTCAACCAATACAAAGTTCTGATAGAACTAGCATTGATGTGGAGACTTTGGAGAGCATAACTCCGGTGGGCTCGCCTGACTTGTCAAGTCCAATTTCCAGTCCGGCAGGTAGTCTCATACGCAGGGTTTATGGACCTCTATCTGGTCAGATTATATCTACTGTAAAGGAAGGGTGTAGAATTGCATTCCAGGTGCAGCCTCAGAGACTAATGGCAGCTATGTATAAATGTGATATACAATGTACTGCTGAAGCGCTAGGTAAGGATATATTGATGATGCCAGTTGTTGTTAGTTGTATACTCAATACACCCACCAGGTCCACTTGATGTGGAGGGGTGCTGATGCATATACGCCCACCAGTTCCACTTGGGTGAGTTAAGGCATCAACATACACACAATGCCTATGGGGTGAAATTTAACACCCCTCTCACTGAAGTGGAACTTGTGGGTGTATCAAGTAGATAATAGTAAGTACACTGCCATTTTGTCTTTGTGACAGAAGGTCCATTAGGAATCGGGTGGCCACAGTAACCATACTATAGATATTTTCTTGAGTGTAATAATGAGGGAGAGAGGTTCTTTGTTAGAGACTTCTGGACAATTTTCAGTTGTAAAATATGTAGCGGCTAATTTGCCGCCAACATCCTCTGCAGCAGCTAAATATCATCTGCTGCAGAAAACATCCAATAAGGAGAACAAAGCCCAGAATAAAGCTAATCACTAAGAGCAGAAAATCAGGACTGAGAACTAAAAACACTGCAGAGAACTGAAAATGCTTTACAGTTTTTGTAATAAGTTGGCAGATGAAGTTGGCACATTCTTTACCATGCTGAAAGAATCTAAAGAAATTCTGATGTCAAACAATAATTGACATCTTGGAAAGCCTTATCCATCAGGTTTCTTCAAAATCATGTAAAACTTACGCTTTTTTGGTATCCAAGAAAGAATGAATATCATACAAAGGTTATGTTAGGGTGTGCAAAATATACATATAGTCCTTTTAAAGCCATAATGTATGATCTTATAATATGAAATTGGTTCATTTTTTTCAAACCTGATTTTTTGGCACATTAGTAATGTTTACACATGTCCCAACTTGCACCTTAATGGAATCAGCAAAATTTGTTGTTAGGTCAACAGCGCAAAGTTCGACATAAAGTCATAATTCAAGATTATGACTTTATGTCCACCCATAGAACTGCATGTTAAACGGCCAAAATAACCAGTAGGGTTTCTTTCACTTTACCTTGTTATTTCAGCTCAAAATGGACAGAAACCCTTCCCGACAATTATTACTAGTATTATTTCAGCATTTTGAATATACAATAACAAATTTAAAATTTGAAGGAAATCATACATTAAGGCTTTAAGACTACTAAATCATTGTGTGTTAAGATTTTTCCAAGATGCCAATTATTGTTTGACATCAGAATTTTTCCTTCAAAATCAAAATGTTAGTTTAAGAATGTATATTGTATAATGTACATCTCAATGTGTAATGTGTATAGTTATTTTAAGACAACAAAATGATAGTGGGCTATAAGGTTTTAAAATCACACCATATTTTATGTGCTATCTACCAAGCTTCCACAAAGTTGGCCATTTTGGCAGAAAAGCCAAGTGTTACATCATTTGTCCCTCAATATGATTATGTGACAGTGTAGAATTTTTATTCTCTCATCTAATTGTGTGGAACACATTTTTTTGAAGCCAGCAGCTGCAGCTGTTCTGTGTAAGATTGTTCATTGATATGATCAACAATTTTAGTATAAAAAAGTAATAGAATACTTTTAGTATGAATTGTCTTTTACAGAGTGCATGCATACTATTGATAGTTTCTAAAACCCATCCAACATTTTTCTTGTATACAGGTCGTATGTATGCCGTGGTGTCCAAGCGCAATGGTCAGGTGCTACAAGAAGAGATGCGTGAGGGTTCTCCTATCTTTGATATCACAGCAGCATTACCAGTAGCAGAAAGTTTTGGTTTTGCAGAAGAGATCAGGAAAAGAACCAGTGGGTTGGCAAGTCCTCAGTTATTCTTCAGCCACTGGGAGGTAAGTAATAGACCTACTGAAGTCAAAAAAGGAGACAATTATATAATTATGCTGTCAATTAACTTGAACACAGGTTTTAATTGTTTTATTTGAAAACTGATTTGTTGGTAAGACATGTCATGAAAGAAAAACATTTTACACCTTAGGGCCTAACCTATTTTCACATTTTCTACAGCAACAACAAATTTAATCTTAATGTCATTTCTATTCAACCTCACTCTATTTTTTCTAAAAATAGTTGAAAATGGGGTTCGGCGACCTGTTTAAATCTACAACCAGTACCCTACATTATGGAGGCTATTTTGAAAATTGGCCACAATTGAATAGATATTGATATGTAATCAAATTTAGAGTCTTTTACTAGGAAAGCGGCTACCTCTCCAGCAAAATGAAAAGAGGGTTCTTTTTCATAATATCTTGAACATATTTTCAAATATACAATTAAAAGAATTTGTCTAAGTTACTTGAATCATATAACTTTTATGAATGCCTACAATTGATTGCATAATAATCGTAAATGTATGCAGGCAAAATTAGGATTACTTGCAGAAAACAGGTTGCACCTGTATACAGGTGCACCTATCAGGCGGTATCTCTCTCTAATCCTAACATGTTATATTCTAATTGTTACCTTTGTGTATGTGACACATAAAGGTGCATGCAATATGTATTCTGCAATTACCCAAAAGACAATAATTGGTTTACAGCCCAGCTGTATTTACAGTGCAATCAAGTGCATCCTTCCTTGATGTTATGTTTGAACAATCACTTTATGCCAATACTACACCTTATGTCAGATTTTTTTCATTAAAAAAAAGATGTTATTCTGTTTTGCGAAATGAAACATATAGCTCAAACTGAGAATAAAGAGAAACTGAGAAATAAGTTAAAATTCTTTTTCAATCACTTAAAAAATGGTGATTAGAATACTTATGACTTGTGCCAAGTCTGCGGATTTAGTGACAATTATTTTAAGAAAATATGCAAAATATGGGGTTTTGATTGAATATGGAATTTTATCTTTTATTCGTAGCACACGTCACATACAGATCATGCATGCACTGATGCATCAACAGGTCAGCAATATTAGGGAAAATATGATCTTTTATGTTCTTTCTGACAATACTCACCTTTAGTTTTGATATGACCTGGATAAGATTGAACATAAATATGCAATTATTGTCTCATTGTTTTCTCAAAACAATTCAAACATTTTGACATTTGATACAATCAGGAGATTAAACTGTATACAATTGAATTTGAAACATTTCGCAGTTATTAATTCTAAAAGACGGGCATTGAACTGTGAAGGCCTATTGATAATAACATCACTGCTCCTCTCCATCTGACTCTTTAGCTCAGTTGGCAGAGCATCGGTCCGGTGATCTGAAGGTCCCAGGTTCAAATCATGGAGGGTCAGTGAATTATTTCACTGGCTGTCATTTACGTATGTGGAGATGTGTGTTAAAAACTTTTCTCATAGTTAACTACAAACAGATATTAAATTTTTTTTATTGCATGTAAAATGGCATTTTGATGTGAAATGACATGAAAGAAACATGACTAAACACTTGGCACCAATCCAGACTGGAATTGGGAACCAAGCTTGTTTAGTTTTCTCAAGAATCGTTTGTACTTAAATTCAAGTCATGATCATTTAAAATAAAAGATCATGATCATTCAAAATAAAAGATCCATTATCATGTTATTAAAAAAAATGTTGTCATTGCAAAAATAACATAATGGATGAGGGCAATTTCACCGACTCATGAATCTACAAATAGAAACTAAACGCATTGTTTTGCTTGATTTGGGGAATAGCCTTCAGTATTTCTTATCTTCTATTGTACCGTAGAATATACAAGCATATACCTCTAAATGAGAAGGCATACACCATTCACAAAAAACATGAGCAACTATATTACTGATACAAGCAGCTGTACAGACATGTATTATTGTAATACCAATCTAGTGTAATGTTTTTGTGGAGGGTGTCTGCCTTTCATCAAAAACCCATCATTTAGAGGCATGTTGTAGGTGGAATTCTTCAGGATGTCATATTGTTCAAAAATGTTTGTAGGTTTTCTAAAGCTTTACAAATTATGTGTATATCTCAGATTGATTACTATAAAATGTCCCTATAAAACCTGTGTATTGCCTTAGGCGATTCACTCAACATGGGAGGGAGCAACCGATGCAAGCATGGCTTTGCACTGTCAAAAATCAGTATATCGCCCTCTGTAGTTTGAATAATACAAGTGGAGGCGAATACAGGTGGTTTGTAGTTTTGTACTATTCATCAGTATGCAGAGTAATTACAACAATGTCACACCAGCTCTTATCAATACTTTGGTTCACCTCAAGTTCAGAAGTGATGTCAATGCTTTTTGGTGGTTGTGCTGCTAGCATACAGACAAACCGCCCATGTACGGGTTGTGTACTTTACGCTTTGCGTGGTTTACTTGATACGTATAATTTGATAAGCACTGCGACCAGTGAAATATGCACCTACATTGCTATTGAGCTTGATGTGAACCAAAGTTTAGGTCTTTCAGTGTGGAATGTACAAACAAACAAACAAATTGAGACATTTTTAATGTCTGAACCCATAAACGTCATGCAAATTGAAGACATAATTTGGGAACTATTGATGTGTAGCAACAATGGTTGCCAAATTTGCCTTCAACATGACAATAATAATAGGAACTATTTACAACAAGTCTATGTGGAATGTAGTTTGCCTTTGTGCTGGAATCACATTATCAGCAGAATGTTTAGATAACATGATACAATAATAATGATTTATTATCATAACACATAAGTTCAATGCCTTGAAAATGTCAATGGAGTTAAAGGGGCATTTCGTGATCCACAACCTCCTACTTAACTGTGACAATGTTTTTTATGTCATCGGAAACCTATGAATTTCAAATCTTGGATACATTGCCTTTTCAGAATGGCTAATCTTGCTTAATTTTTAGTAATATATGTATACCAGAAAGAACTAAATCTATAGGTTAGAATGAATTTGAAAACACAGACTGCACTTTAACAGCTCAGGTTTTAAATTGAATGCCATAACACTAAAAGCGCTAATTTTACAATTACTTTTTCATGCTTTAATAGTATCAAATATTGTGCTTATTTTCACTTTTGCTAATTTCACATTTTCTATGCAGGCTTAGATTTACACACTTTATTTAGTAGAGCATGAAAAGTGAAAATTAATGAAGTGCACAAAATGCACTTTTACAGTATGTTTTGGGTTACAGGTGGGGTGGATAGTTTAAAGGGTCAGTAGTCTAACTTGGTTATAACTCATAATCCTTACCCTAATCCTAAACTTCACTTACCCCTTACCTACAACTGTAACCATAAACCAAGCCCTAAGCTTAACTCTTACCTTGACCCTAGCCTAATCATATCCCTAACCCTAACACTAACCCTATTACTAACCCTAAGCTTATTAATAACCATATATTCCTTACCTAAAATGCATAAACCCAAACTTTAAACCTTTTCAGACTAATGACCTTCAGACTAATGGACTGTTCCCATGTTAATTGTTATTGAAAAGCAGATTTCTCTAGAAATAAGATAAACTATATTTTGTCTATCTCTGTCATGATATAATGTGACCTAATACCTCTGAGGTGTACTGCACTGTGTGGTTATCTGATCCCAGTTAGACTTTGATGTACCTGCTACCAATATCAACTAGTACCAGCAGGTGATCACATGTATGATGATGAAGATTATGTATTTGGCAGTTTTAGGGATTTTGTTGCAATACTTACAACTTTTAGAGATAATTTCTTATTTGCCAAAAAAAATTAGCACAATGTATTTATGCATAACGATCTTAAATTGAGGTAGAAGTCATCTGTGAGTGTTTGCTACAACAAAATTTAGTCAATTATTCATTCATAAAAGGCATAGTTGCTATGAAAATACAATCTTAAAGACCTATAAAAGCAAAGCATTTTATTGGAATTTTATAATTCAAAATAAGAACAATATGCCTATTAACAGTCATTTTGTTTGAAAAGTTTCATTTTTTTCTGACTGAGGCATACTCATTAAAATGCCACATCCCAATCGTAAGGCAATAAAAAGCCTCCACATTGGCAGACAAAATCATGACATTCACACGCTCAGGTATTTTATTGACGTACATGTATTCCAGGATCTGTGATGTAAATGGAGTGTCAGGGGGCTTCATATACAGACCACAAAGTTGATGTTATTATAATAATACATGTAGTATTCGAGAAGAAGCAAATTGACAAGTAATGGATGAAGATTGGTCACCTGTTCAAAATCAGACACTTGATGACAAATGAACAAGTTCAGGATGATTGATGGTTTCATTCT
The DNA here is from genome assembly GCF_039555335.1 of Amphiura filiformis. NCBI lineage: Eukaryota > Metazoa > Echinodermata > Ophiuroidea > Amphilepidida > Amphiuridae > Amphiura > Amphiura filiformis. Next base: position 48,902,738 of record NC_092632.1, on the reverse strand, counting down.
AAAGTAAAGACTTTGCACAGAAATAATTATCAGTGCAGAGGATATATGAGATGTGGGCTGTTAATGTATATAGGCAAAATATCTCATTCTCGATCATACCGTAGCCGCCCCTACCCCGAGGGGCTGAAGAAAATTCAATTTTGCCGCCCCTTCCTCAACCGCCCGAAAAGGTCGACCCAAAATTTTTGGTGGTTTGAAAAAGTGAAGAGCAAAAAAAAAAAAAAAAAAGGATTTTCAGCCCTAAAAGCAACACATTATCATGTATAGTACAATTTTTTCAATTTTTTTTTTACTTTTCACATTTTTTCCGCCCTTTTTCTTTACTAATTCTTTTGCCGCCTTCTTCTTCCGCCGCCCTTCGTTTTTGCCGCCCCTGCTTTACCCGGGGCTGGCGCTAAAGCCCCCAAAATATGCGCATGAGAGCCAACTTTGGTATGCACAGATACTTGCGTCAAGCGTACTGTGCAAAGACCTATAAAAAGCTTGCTGTAAGTCCAAACCCAACAATAACCATTATCTTCCCAACTAGTAATATTTGCCTCTGTTTGTGTGATTCAATACAGGTAATCACCAGTGACCCCTACTGGGTGCCGTCAACTGAAGAAGAACTACTTCACTTTGGTGAGAAAGCAGACTATGAGAACCAAGCACGCAAATATATGAATGATGTGAGGAGGCGAAAAGGACTCTTTGTGGACGAGAAGATTGTCGAACATGCAGAAAAACAGAGGACACTATCTAAAAATAAATAAACGGGGAACTAAATGGTAGAAATTACAGAACCATTCAGTTATTTCCTTCACCAGAATGTATCCATGAGATTCTTAACCCCCTGAGCACTACCTGCCAATCTAACATTGCATCTGATTGGACAATTATTTCCTTCACCAGAATGTATCCATGAGATTCTTAACCCCCTGAGCACTACCTGCCGATCTAACATTGCATCTGATTGGTCAATTACATGATATCTTCATTTTAATCACCAATCAGAATGGAGCTTTGCAAATAATCCACTCCAATTTTTTTGCTTAGTGAAATTATTCTAACAATGTTGCTGATTGGTCCAATTGATGATGAAAACTACTTTTTGACCAATCGGCAGGTAGTTCTTATGGGGTTAAAGGAAGTCTCCGGCAATCACAACATTTTGTCTTATATGGTAGAAAAATAATGATCAGGCATGAATCACATGATTTTATTTTAAACAAACTCATATTGGCCATAAAAATTAATAAAAACAGCTGTCTCGCAACACACGATATTCCAAATGCCCTGGCACTGAAATTGGTTAGTGCAATGACGTCCCAGTAATACAAGGAAGGCTGACGACAATTGAGCAAAAATTACCTTTACGTCATTGCACTAGAAAATTTTGGCGCCTCATTGCACCGGCTGTTTTGTTTTAAATAAAACGATGTGATTTGTGCTTGATAATCATTTTTCTACCATATAAGGCATAATGTTATGATTGCCGGAGACTTCCTTTAATACCAACAACCATGCTCCTGGACCATAATCAGATACATCATATAGAGCAACTATTCTGAATTACAAATGAAAGAAATATTTCAGTCTGTAAATTGACACTTAAGTTGCTTTCCTATTTGAATCCTAATACTTAAAAAGTGGGTAATGGTGAATCCAACGGACGAGGACACAAAACACATCAAGGATCAATAAATGATACAAGAGGATACCTTGAATATAAACAACAGAAAGGAAAAGCGAGCAAGGTACACCAACTTGATGTGGGGAAACAAGTAAAATACAGACTAGACAATATGCAGAGGCAAAACCAGCAAATGTAGGCATAGGAAGTAAGCAAAGTTCGATAGCCAAAAGCTATACCAGTTCAAGGCTCACAAAAGTGCTAAACCTGCAAAACAACAAGGATCAATGGTAATACAAAACTGCACTAGAACATGTGATGAAAATCACTGTGCATATAAACAGACACGCTAAACCAAACATCCAGAGTAGGCACAAAATAAGCAAAGTTCGATGGCCAAAAATTGCCAATTCAGAGCCCACAAAAGTGTCAGGAAAACAGTACACTGGAAGTGATGAAAATCACTGTGTACATAGCATCAAACACTAAGCGGACAAAAAACAACCGACGTTTGAGCAGATAAACTGCTCTTCTTCAGGGACAGACAACAAAATATAAAAAGCAAACAACAAAACTACATGCTGTAATTTAAAAACAAATTCAAGTCAAAAACTGAAGGCAAGTTCAAATAGAACTTAGTAGCAAACAAGATAAGCTCAGAGCAAAATAAGCATGTCTTACTTCAATGAAGCACAGTTTACTACAAACAGCTTATCTTGTTTGCTACTGAGTTCTATTGAACTTGCCTTCAATTTTGACTTGAATTTGTTTTAAATTACAGCATGTAGTTTTGTTGTTTGCTTTTATATTTGTTCTGTCCCTGAAGAAGACAGTATTTGCTCGGCGTCGTTGCTATGTAACAGTGATTTTCATCACTTCCAGTGTACTGTTTTTTTCCTAACTTTTTTTTTAACCAGAAAGTAGAAGAAAATCAAATCTAGTGCAGACCCTCTCCTTTTGTGAGCCTCTTGCTATCGCCTTACTTCCTATGCCTAAATTTGATTTCAAGTGAGCAATTTTCCATTCGTTGGTGTACATATTCTTTTTTAGAGTTTCAAGACCCCTCTTCTTGCTTTCGCCCAATTTGATTTCAAGTAATAACATATTCAAGTTTCAAGTATTCAATTTATTGTAATAAACATGATAAATTAGCCTTAATCCCTGAGAACGAAAGAAAGTGTGTCAACAGTGCATAAGTGTTTTATGGATAAATTTATTAACTAAAGTAAGATCACATCATTCGGACCAGCTGTGTACAAAGAGTTTTGCAATGATTGTGATTGCGTAGATCTGAATCGTGGCAATGTGAGCATGTTTACATTATTGACGATCATCTTTAATTTATCGCTACGGCTGCTGTTTTATAGCAAACCAAATTTAAATTTGATGATATCTGCATGACATTAACCTCAACCATTATCAGGCACGGGTACTTGGAGGGGGAGGGGGCTGTTGGGAACCAATGTTGTAGATTTTAGGTCAATTAAACTTGTAATCATGAAAGCAGGCAAATATGCTTGTGCAATAGTGGGACAAAGATGCTTTCTCAGAGCACTGCAGTGCAGAGGGAAACATTTGTGAAATAAAATTGCTAATTGCAGCCCAAACATGAGATTTTCTTTTCATTCTATAGAGGGTGCAAATGAACCAAATTTAAATGGGATTTTCACCACATTTTACTACAATTTTCCCACAAAAATGGCGCAACCAAAAATGGCTATTTGTGCTAAAAGTTTGAGTTTGGTGTAATTGTTATTTATAAATAATGGATAAATATAGACCTAATTTTCAAAGCCACTTTTCGTATCTTGTCGGACTCATGAAAATATCAGGGATGTACATTTGCGACAATGTATGGAGAATGACAATGCTGGAGATCATGAAAATATACTCCAAATAGCTCAGAGGAAATTTATTTTGTCTTTTTCTGACAATGATTTTCAATGTCTAACACTTTCTGAAGTTCACATTTTGTCAATATTTGGACAAATTCTAAGATATAGTGTAAATTGGCCCATAAGATGTCAATTATGGTAATGGGTTAACATTTCCACTGGAATCAGTTTCTGAAATTCCAAATCTGGTTCCATCACTTTTGAGTAGAAAAAAGCCTGAAAAATAAGTTCTGTGGAAGTTTCTTTTAACTGCATGGTATATTATTAAGTGCCATTGTTTTACAATCAATGTCTCATTATTGTCGGCATTCTTGTGCATTGCCTAAAGAATGTTAAACCCAAAGTGGCACAAAATGGGTTTTGGTCGATTTCATATAAAACAAAAAAGTATTACACAGCTGCATACCATGGTATTAGTAACAATTATGCCAAATTTTAGTACAAATTAGCCATTTTTAGTTGCAACAAATTTTGGGACAAGCTGTATAGCACTTAAAATGGCAAACAATTTGTTAAAAATTTAGAATTGGCATAGAACACATTTACTATCCTAACACTGACCCTAATCCATAATCTTAATCCTAAATATTAACCTTTAAAGCACCCTATCTGGAACTGTAAAACACAGGGCCGGGTTCGGATCAGTGTTGTATGTAACAACCTTTTAGTGGTGGGTCATGTGGGTGGTGTTTGGAGGGAAAAATTCATACATTTAGCTAAAATTTTCTTTTTTTGACTAATTCAGTAAAATCAATGTTTTTTGACACAATGCACAAACTTGTGGTTTGCTGCAGGGCCGTAGCAAGCGGGGTGGCCGGGGATGCCATGGCCGCCCACTTTTTGAGAAATTTGTTATGTTTTTCTTTATATCTTTATTTCAATTTGTAATTTGGCCGCCCCACATTTGTGATGGCCGCCCCACATTTTTCAACCTTGCTACGGCCCTGGTTTGCTGCACTGAAATTCTGTGGTGGGCTCTGAAAATGAGTTGTGGGCTCTGCCGCTCACCACCACCCCTATCTACAACCCTGGTGCAGAGCATATCAATCTGTAGTTATGCTGAAAATAAAATGAACAAGGAATTAATTTTGCTTCATTGCATCAGATATAAATATGATATCATGTGTTTCCTTAAATGAAAAATAAACGGGTCATTAACAAAATGAAGTGCATTACATGCCATGGTCATGATTATCAAATGACCCCAATATTTTTTATCTGATAATGATAATGATGTACATGTGTGGGATTGTGAATAGTTGTGTTCACATTGTTGGACGTATGCCCGGCGGAACTTGGTTGGTGCAAGTTGCTAGGAGTAGCGGTAGGTGCTGCCAGGAGTAGTGGCAGTGTGAATGATGGTCAGCGTATGTTTCTCCAGGCGTACCTCCGACAATTTACTCAGGACTAACAAAAGTCAGGAGTAGCGAGCTGGGTGTAACCTCTGCCAGGCGTAAGTTACAATGTGAATACTGCTACTCCTGGCACCCGGTGTAAGTTTTGTTAGTTGGAACTAAGACATTACATATCGCGTGGTTGAAAAAGGTCACAGAAACACCGGAAGTGGTTGCCGATGTTTACAACGACCAGAAGTGAATGCTTGGTGGAATTGGTCGGCGTAGTGCCAGGAGTAGCCTAGGTGTGGACACGCGATAGGAGTAGCGAAAATATTTGTGGAATTTTTATCAATGTTAGTGTAAGTTTACACCGGGTGTAACTCAAAATATGAACATGACTAATGTGATGATTAGTGGTAATCCATTGGGCATCATTATCATAGTTATCTCAACAATTTATGATATGACTTATATAAGCAGTTGAGATAGCTGGAATACCAATGCTTACTATAAATCTTGTGGCAACTAGGTATTAAATGGATATTTTATGTACTGAGCCTACACACAGTCTAGCCCACCATGTAGGCCTTTTTTGGTTACAGTTACTCTCTTAAAGATGGGTGACCTGATCGACAGCATCATCCCCCCACTTTTTCCTATCAAAATGGAGATTTGGCATCAGAAGAAAGTTCATATTTTTCTCATACATATTGAAATTTGGCATTCCAAATCTGTTAGACTGATTTCACTATCCAATGAAGTGTTACTTTTAAATACTGCCAAATGGCATGCGCATGGTTGAAATAAGATTTCAAACTTTTTAGAGTGAATATTTTCAATCTTTTTCAGTTGGAAAGGATTTGTCCTCAACTACAGTCAGTGAAAGATTGAAAAGCAATAGAAATCAATCCTTTTGACTGAAAATAAGATTTCAAACTTTTTAGAGTGAATATTTTCAATCTTTTTCAGTTGGAAAGGATTTGTCCTCAACTACAGTCTGTGAAAGATTGAAAAGCAATAGAAATCAATCCTTTTGACTGAATATTCAATGGAGAAAAAAATTGTCCCTAAATACAATTGCTAAAAGATTGAGAATTACTTGTTTTGATTGATTAAAAAAGGTTGAAAATTGAACCATTCGAAATCTGTTAGTCCCTAAATTGCAATCAGCAATTGAAAAATCAATCTCTGAGTATTCAATCAGAAAATTTAGAGAGTAGCCTACTGCTAATCTGTGAACAAGCTTTGAAAATGTTATTTGATATATTTACTTAAAAAACAATTTTGACAGCAACATTTTTATAAAATAAGATGGACAAATAGTCTGCAGCTTGTTGTCAAATTGGTCCACAGGTAGTGACAAAATAATGTCCATTTCTCTCAAAAGGATGATTGAATACATTCCCATCATGCAATGCGATTTCCTAACTTATCACATGCCAAGGACAGTTATAATTGTCCACATTTGTATTGTGGGGATATTCATTTTAATTAATGCCTCTTGCCACTTTTTTCTTCAACATAGTGCTGAAGATACTGCTAGAAAGTTAGTGTCCATCAGTCCATATCTATTTTTCTGGTAGCTTCTTGTCAAAGCTGACTAACATATGTTTAAACGGAGGAGGCACTTATGAAAATTGTGTTATTTGACAGAAAGGTAATGTTTTCAAATGTTATAGCATTTATAATCTTTGCAAATGCTTTGTACATCAAAGTAGAAAAATGACAATTGAATATGCCCGACTCACACCACATATGGTGGAATCAGAGTTGCACACAGAATGATTTTGGCTTACTTTTCAACTCATTGTGCATTGTGGTATCGGATGGTAAGCATGCAGTGAAAAGAACTTTTCTGGACAGTGATTTTTGAATATAGACAGTTATTGCATTGGGATTTTAGTTTCTGGACTATGTAATTGGGGAAATGTGCACGAGTACTCATCTGTGCTTGAGTAATCATCTGTGCTTGAGTAATCATCTGTGCTTGAGTACTCAATCAAATGTGCTTGAGTAATCATCTGTTCATGCCTCTGAGTAAGTTTAAGTATCCATGTTACAATCTTTTTGTCACTCTTTCATGATTTTAATGTTTAGTTTGGTTATTCAATTATTTACTTACTTGCCTTTCTACATGTACTTTTCTTACCTTTGAAGGAAACAAACAGACCACACATGGGTACCTTTGAAACTTTGTCACATTCTGGGATAAGTTTCTGAAGTCACTGTTCTAAAATAATCAAAATTAGTTTGCTGTGTAAATCCTGGTATCAGGGCTGCATCTTAAATTGTTGCACTAGTAGTATAACTTGTTTGGCTTATACTTGGCGAAAATGTTATTAAGTTTTTGTTACTGCATGCATCAATAAACTCGGTTCCAACTTCCACAAACATAAATTTACATAGCGTGCCAGTCATGCATTGCGCAATGCACACCTAGGCTAGTATAGGTGCTGCTCCCAGCTGCGTTCACACCATTCTGTATTTAGGGAATAAAAGATAGCCAGCATCCACTATGATCCAAAGTGCTTTTTTCCAGAAAATATAAAGTTACTTTTGTGAAGACAAATTTTAAATGAACGAAACCATCACGAACATCTAAGCTGCTTAACTGTGTTCTTAGTTTGTGCACATGTATTAACATGAAATGCCCGCTACCCTCTCTCGACCTGCCAAAAAATCTTTGCCCCCCCCCCCTTTGCACATGCCAAATTTGTGGGTTCCCAATTTGCAAGCTTTTAATGGTCTAGATATATGATGCAAGCATAGCGAGCAGGAAATTTTGTGTATTTTAACATTTCTGCAGTGTTTTCCTTAGCCTTTTTAGAGCGTATTATTTTAAATGTGCACCAAAAATTGATTGGCCCCCTTTCTCACCCTGCCAAAAATAGCTTGTCTCCCCTTCTCGGCCTTCTAGGGCTCATTATTGCACCCTTATTGATTTAAGTCAAATTGAAACTTAGACCTGAAAAACCAGTTCTTCTCTCATACAGGAAAGGATCTTTCTTGGGCAGCAACATCTTTCCAGCTTGACTGGTTTTAGCCCCATTTCCAAGAACTGTACATTAAGGAGCCCATAAAACTTGCAGATTGGTATCACATGGGTGCTAAAAGAAGATCTATTATGTCATATGTGTGTCATATGGGAAGCATAATAGCAAATTATATTTATTATCAATGGATATTATTGCCGATCCACAATAATTTATAATAATGTACCCTGCATGCACTGTAGAATGTCACTGAAGTCAAATGAGGGGAGAGTGATAAACTTATGGTTGGCTTGAAGAAAGACCAGCAATTTTTTGGCATTATTAAATGGAGGGAGTTCAGCAATTTGGATGCCTATAAAACAGCATAATTTATAAAAATGAAGAAACCAGTCATAACCGGGAGCTCGCTGCATTCTGACGGGTTGGTCTGCTATTTATTTGATATATTCAGAGAAACTCGCCATTAAATACACTTGATTTTGAGGTTTTGGGGATACCATATGAAAAGTGCACACACACCAACCCATTTTCAGTGTTTCTGTGCATGGAGCTCCCGGGTTATCAGAATCTTGTGCTCCCTCTACACATCACCTAAATATTTAGACTAGTATGGTGGAAATTGGTATTGATTTTCCTTTTATGCTTTTACTTGTAATTTATCTATTCAGCAGAAAAACACACCTGCCAGCAAGCTGGGATGCCTGTGGGCCCTTCCAGAGGCGGATACAGATGCATCGATCAGTGGCAGTGGTGGCCGGATTAGGGGGGAGGGGGGAAAATTGAATTTAAAGGGGGATGGTGGTATCAACCAATTTTGATATAAAATTGGATCGATTGAGCCCATATTTATTGGTCGAGCTATGAATTTTAAAATATTGGACGAGACTTAGTCGAGTCCAATATTTTAAAACTCATAGCGAGACCAATAAATATTAGCGAAACATCAATTTTATCATTATTATGTTTTGGATGCATATTTCACACACTTGGATTCATTAAAACATAATAATGCGTAAAATTGCATCAAGTGGAAGTGGACAGTTTCGTATCTGGGAGGGCAGTCTTCTGACTGGGGGCATTATCCACCATGCCCCTCTCGCTTTGCACCTTTGAGGTCACTGGTTCGAGTGCTCTTCCCGGGTGGGTTTATGTGCATTTGGTTTACTCCACACTTGTTCCTGTTTCTCCTGCATATAACATGGGGCTTTCTTCCTTGAGAATATAATTGTTCTGCTGAAATAAAGAAATGTTAATGGCATAAATGGTGTAACTGATAAACACCGATAAATCCAAGCACCCAACCCCCATACTATTAAATTCTACAGCCCTTGTGCTTCTATGTGACTGTGGTACTTATTATAATTAACCATGTACTAAAGTTTGTTTGGCTTATAGTTGGCAACAATTATTCAGTTTTTGTTACTGCGCTAATTCGGGTAAATTCACATTTCGTATGTGCCAGCCATGCATTTATGCGACACACAACTGCATGCACGCCATTTTATATCAATAATACACAATGTTATGAGTCCAATTTTGTTGCCAATTATAAGCCGAACAAACTTTAGATGTACTACTAGAGACTTACTAGCTATACTAATTGCTTTGTTGTTCAACTTGTTGGACAAAATAATCAGACTTTAATTATAAATCACTGGTCCATGATTCTAACAATGGTAGTTAATCATGTTAATTTTGTGTAGCAACTTTGGTTGACTACATTACTCCCGATTCCAGAAAAATACAGCAAATTTGTTGTTGAGTAAAAAAAATATCCTGTGTTGCCAAATGAAACATAGCTAGATCATAATCCTGCAGTTAGAACTAACTGGCAATAAAAGTCAAATATTAATATTGGCCAATTTTTGGAAACATGCATTTTTAGGATGTTTTTTGTATGCTGTGACAATCGAGCCCAAAAAATTGTATTAAGACTAATTTCAGATTATGCATCAAGCTTTAGAAAACACATTTTCTGATATCTGAAAATATCTGATATCTGTTATATTAACCAATGATCAAAATTAACAAGATCTAATTAGCATACACTGGCTATCCAGACCTGTGTATTTTTATTGTATGAGCTTGGAACGGTTCATGGATTTCCCATGGATTAGCATGTGTCCCTCACGGACCAACCTGGATAAACAAACAAACAAACAAACAAATAACAAGATTTTAAAATTATGAGATATTGACAATTTTGAATGCTTAGACTTGTGCCAAGTCTTTGAAATTTGACTGCAATTGTAAGAAAACATGCATAATTGTTTTTGACCCATTTAAATTTCCCCCAGATTGCTAAAATATTAAATTTTTATTGCCAATTAGCATGATTAGATACTAATTACTGGATTAGGATTTAGCTATGTTTCATTTGGCAAAATATGATCATATTTTTTTAATCCAAGAAAGTGCTAGAATCAGGCCGTACTTTTTATAGTTCAGTTCAGTGATTTAGTACAATGTGTTTGAAAAGGCACAAGGCACAATGCCATTTGAGTATGGTAAAAAACAAGTTTCCCATAGTAGCATTGCTATTTTGTATATTTATTTTAAATGTGAATTGGCATACCTTTTTAATAATTGTGTCACTTCCATGGTTATGGCTATTTATTTTCATAAAATAGGAGTATTCAAAATGTATGAAATTTAAACAAAAATGGTTTCAAGATAACACGGTTTATAGTATTGTGCACTCAGTCCCATCTATAACAAGAGCAGTGTACAGCCATTAGTCATGCCATAATGCACTAAATATTAAAGTAAGATTAATTGGGCTCATTTATTCATGAATTGCCAATTTTATGCCAAAAAATCAGTGTTTATTGAGATAAATTATTGTGTATAGAATGTATAATTGTGACATGGTATATCGAAAGGAGATATTTTTGGGCAGGATTGTAAATGGAGAAATAGCAAAAAATCTGCCCAGGGGTGATTTTTTTCACAATTTGAGTTTCTTACAAATCTGTCATGTTAATAATGTTTAGAATATTATCTGATAGTTTCAGACCGGAATATAACTGGCATCTGGTATTTTTTGATACACATTTTTCGAGGTAATTCCTACTCTCAACATTGTCTATAATATTTTGAAAGGCCGATATCTCAATTTTCAATTTTATAATATCATAACTTACGAACTCAATATCTTCACTTTCCGATTTCATTGGGGAAAGCAGCATTGTGGACCAAAATATCTCTATATTTAACATATGTAAAACACTCAAAATTGATAACCTGCCCAAAAGTGTCTCTTTCTGATGTACCACCTCACAATTCAGTAGATTAATTATTATATTTCATTCTGGTTGTCTCCATTTGAAATGTGTCGGTGTAGAGGTTGTTTTCTTTCATTTTGTACGCATTTCAATGATTTAAATGCATAATTGGAGTTCTTTCATTTAAACAAGCATTTCAATAATTGAATTCAATAATTGAAATTCAATTATGCATTGATTAGTTCTGTGCCAATTTTGCCCTAAGTGTTTATCAGAGTACAGATTTCACAAGATATACTTTGTTTTTTGCCATTGTCTCAAGCATGTTTCATTTTAGAAATCTGACAGCATGTTTTAGATTTCACTTATGTTGTGAAACAGTGGCGTAATAGTACCCACCCAGGGCTAAGGATACATAATGGCACCCCCAAATTTAGAAACAATTGCGCGATTGCACAAATAGGGCATACCACTAATTAATCATGAAGAATTGAATTGATCTTTTAAACAACTGTTTGTGCTGAAATGTGTGCAAAAACTTGACTTTCATCACTTGGAGGGGGCGCAGAATCAATGCTGAATTGGTCAATTCGGTGCCCCCCTAAGGTGGCTTCCAGGGCACATGCCCCCTTGCGACATTGACAAAATTTTATTATGAGCAACTTGGCAAATGATTTAGGCCTACATAATTTAAGTTTCTGTGCATCGTAAAATTAAAGAGGTCCATGCAGTTTGGATCGGACCCGTCAGTCAATTTCAACTTGTAATTTAAGGGGTCCAATCATCCAAAACAGAAAAGGGGTTCCTGGATGCGCAGACGGGCAAGAATGTGACCTCTGTTGCACCCTTTGAACCAATAAATACATGTAGCTTTTGCTTGTGTAGTTTTAAGTACTAGTAAATTAAGTTTTTCATCCATATCCAGATGAGTATATTTATGGGTTTCAGTGTGATGTTGTATCTGAACTTTAGATTTTAACTCAGTTCTTCCATGTAGCCAGGGAAATAATCTGCTATTTTGTCTTTAAAAAATTGACTGGAAATGGACTTGGAGCAATATTTCAAAATTTGATGGAGCCAACTAAGTTTTGTGGTTCAAAATAAACATGAGAATTCTTTGTACAATTGATGCCAATATACACCATGTATTCACTTTGTCCACAGTATACTATGATTGCAATCTTTGTTGGTCAATGTCCATGCATGGGTCAAAGGCATCGGTCAGCTACCTACCTACATGTCCTGCATGGTCAAGCAGAGCAGCAGACAACCCTGAAGGCTATGGCCAATTGACTCAGCAAAGCCAAATAGAATATTCCACTTGACCTAATTAACTTTATAAATAATGAAACATTTCATATTGTTGGAAAATATCCAGGAATTTTTGCTGCAGGGTGTACATGATAAGAAAGTGAATTTTGGAATGGAATTCTATAACTCCAGTCCAGCTATCAGACAAAATATAAACATTCCTTTATTTTTCTCTATTTTAACCTAACCAATGGAGGTCTTTGACTTGTAGACACATATTCTAGATCTACTTTTGAGCAATTAATACTTTTTCGAGGGGTTTTCCTTGGGCAGCAGAAAGGTTTGGAAAATAATATTTTTCTGAAAACATTCTAAGTAAAATTAATGTTTTCTTGACCACCAAAAGCAAATGTATGAGGAAATGTTTAAAAAAATAAGTTCTAAAATTTCAAATTTGATGGGCATGCTTTTGTAACATTTCTTGAACGTACACATTTAATGTCATTCTGACAATGAAAATATTATAAATAAAACATTTGAATGACATGTTTTGGAGACAGTAATATTAGGCGCAAAACACTTACTCTTGTCCATCACAATTCTCAACCTGACATATTTGCGACTCTTGCATCGTGCCATAATATTCTTGCCCGGTATTGCACAGGCAATATGCTGGAAATCCTACCAAATAAATATGTTTGTTTCTTTATTTATTTAAATGTTTTTTTAAATGTGCGAGTGGTCAAGCTTTCATGGTCAGATGCATCTCTGACTTCATCAGACACCTTTGATGAAAACTCACACAGGGACCGGCTGCACCAGTACTGTGATAACTGATGGCATACTTGCAGAAATACTAAAAAAATGACATTCACAAAATTCAGGTGTCATATTAAAGTCCCATTCACTGAGTGATCCCAGCAAAAGTGGAAAACAAATAAAATTGTTTATAAATTACTTAAAAGTGAAGGATAAGTCATTCAAATTGTCATTTGGTAATTTTGAAATGAAAAATTTGGCAAAAAAATGAAGGAAACGGCAGTATTGACGAAGTGGAAGTCTCATTCAAATACATGTAGCTAATTTATATACTGTTTTCAGTATAATAATATAAATTACAGATTCATACGTAAATGGCTTATTTGTCTTAAGTACACAGCTTTTACTTTTACAGTGCATGATGGGGCTTCCTTAAATCATCCTCTGGGCTGAACCAGTAGCAGGCTATGTTAGCACATCTATGACAATGCCAAAGGTACAAAAAATGTACCAAAATCTGCATTTTGATGATTTTAACGATCGTCCAGATGAGCAAATCACTGAATGGTCCTTAATGCAAATTGCAATTACGGGAACTGTGCATGGATCCTGAATGCTACTGTCCCTATATGCACTTCAGGTTTTGATAAAGTACTTGAATGCCACTCTCTTATATTGTTGAACTGGCTTAACCAAATACAAGTCAAAAAGTCTTGCTATTTTACAACACAAGTCATATAAATCTTTTATTCTACCTTGATCATGAACCTGTGATAGTCTCTTAGAATGTTTATAAAGGCCTGTGGCACAAGTCGGGAGGTTTTGGCTGATTTGAGAGGCTGATTATCTTCAGGGGTTGTGTGTGTCTAGAAAATAGGCCTGTAGACAGGTTGTAATAAAGCATAAATAGCCATTGGGTGTAAATTAAGCGCTATATTAACTACCTGCTTTTGTTACAATTACTAAGCTGCTTGTAAATTGAAGCTTAACCTGCCAGGTAAAGTACATTTAACATGCTTAATACCTGGGCTTAATAGCAGCAAATTTGATTAAAATGGATTGACCCTTGTGTTATGTACCTTACATTGTAAATGAGGCAAACTATATGGGGAAATTAATACATCAGTGTTGGTGGTACGTGACACTGACATAGTAGGCCTGTTTGTTTACAGATCCATGATATTACCAAGTTAAGATGTCAACTAATTTCAGGGCCTGTCTTTTGAAATGAGGATGGTTCAAAGTGGAACCTAAAAAGTTCTTAACTTTCCTGTATGTAGAACCGTAAATAGTTATTAAAGAACAAGCCCTAACAAGGTTCTGCAAATGCTAGAAAGAACCATTTTGGGTGTTCTTGCCATTTCCAAGAACCCCTTTTTCTTGAGCTGTCTTGTATGTAGAACCTTTTTTTTTTTTTTGCAAGTGTAAGATCTTTTTTCTGCAAGTGTAAGAATGCTCTTATCTCCAGAAGAACAGCTTTAAAAGAGCCATTTAGACCAGTATCATAAAGTGTATAGAGTTAGTGAGTCATCAAATGGAGCTATATATCACTCTGCAAATGCAACTTAAGAGGTACTGTAGAGAAGTATGAGTGAGGAGCAATAACTCTTACTCCTCTCAAAAAACGTATCTTTGGTGGGTTTTTTTTTTCAAAATTCCCAGTGCAGTGTAAAAAGTAACATATTGTACTACACTGTTGATCCCTGATAACCCACACTTGGGTTTTCAAATATTGTGTTGCATAATGTACTGCATCATCATTTTTCCTGTAAACTTCTTCCCACCCATCCTTGACATCTGTAACTAAATTATTACCAAACATACTAAACCACATGCATTACTAGAACATTGTAACATTTGCCCCATACATTTGGTAGTTTAGGTATGTTCCAGTCATAATCAATTGTATTCAGTATTAGAGGGGGATTGTACGATTCTATCATGTCATTTCTAGGCAAGCAGTGTGATCACCATACCACACATCTGAGCTCATCTGAACACCAAAGTTCATTACAGACTGTATTCATTGGCAGGCCTGGAAAAAAATGGGGAATTCAGGAATCTCACTCCTATCCTGGGAAATTGGGTAATCTGGAGTGAAATTGGGTAATCTGGAGTGAAATTATGATTATTAAGTTTGGATAAAGAAATACATAATGGTGGGAAATCCTGATATGTTTGAGGGAAATTTGTCTACATTCCTGGGAAATGAAGCAGTATTCATGCTATGGTCTAAAATGGGCCCTGTTGCCCTAAAGAATTGCAGATAAAGGAAAAATGCAATGGGGTCTCAATCAATAATTTAATTGAACCAATTTTGTATATTTTTTTAAGAGGGAATCTTAATTTGATGTCCACCAGTATACTGATGATGGTTATCTTTGTTGTCAAGCAGGTAATAATATAATTGTGGCGTAATTGCAGAATATGGTTCGCCCTAACCCTAATCTAATCTAATCTAATCTGATTTTTTTAGGGGGGGGGAACTAGATCCTACAATTATGCCATTATTTCAAAATACCTGCCAATCTCACTCAAATTGACTGGACCAATTATATTTTTTGAATATTTCGCATAGCTAAAGTTTTTTGCTTGTACTACATGAATATCCTAGACATGTTTGATAGGAAAACCAGTTGAGATGATTTTTTAAGGTCTGTGGGATGATATGGAGATTACGCTGCCAATTGCACATCCTCCTTTAATCATATAGGTTGATAACATGCTTATGTAATATCCTTGCCTGCCACAGCATCTGTGTTATCTAGTTTATATGTGTGGCAGCAAGGCTGTGTTTATACAATCACTGTCCACTGATTAAATGAGACAGTAGGATGATACATTTGCTCTTCACACTGCAGTGGTGTCTTCACTAGCAGCTAAAACACTCTCATACAAATGGCATAGTTCATTAACCTCTGTTCAACAATCATAGCTCTACATTTGATCTCAAGTTATGGAGTATGAGTTTTTGTACCCAACACAATCAAAGGTCATTCTATGAATGACTTAATACATTTGGGTTAAGAACTATGTCCTTAGGGATGAGCATGTTTGCAATCCTAGTGCTGAATATAAAGTTGCCCATTGAATACAAGATATATCATTTGTATTATGTATCACCAAATATGCTGGAGGGTTCTGTACAAGTGGGTTCCAGTTCCAACCTGAGGTCTGGGAAGATGAAAAGGTCACAACTCCAAAAGGTCATGATAACCCAAAAGATCAGAGCAACCCCTCCTATTCTTGTTGACAGCAGTTTTAGGCCAGGGATTAGGCTATTCCAGATGCAACCCATAGACCCCTAGATGGAAGACATCATCTTAATCTACACATGTGGAGTGAGCATTTCGAATGGGGTTACCTGAATGGGTGGACTCTATTTGAAATCTACACCCCCTGTGTAGAAGATTAAGGTCATGTCTTCCATAGGGGGTGTGTGGATTTCAAATAACCCATTGGGCTTCAATTTTTTTCTAGCACATGTGACAGGACAGTATGTAATTTCTGCCCACAGTTACCCTTCTTGTATTTAGGTCTATACGCAAATGTAAATGTGTCCTGAGCATTCACATTTTCACAACAAGCATTTTTTAAATGTTGATACATGACATGTGTAAAAAGAATTCCAAACAGTCCAGTTCAGATCACGCAATGTAGGCCTATGTTTTACTTACCTGAAGTTACAGGCTGTTAATGTGTCATTAGAGACCTTGCGGAATGAAGTTACTTTAACTTTAACTTTAACGTCTAGAGGATTATAGAGGATTATGTATTCAAAACCACTCTGCCATTAAAGCCGCTTGAAGTTAAAGTTAACGCTATAATCTATAGTGTGCCGTAAATTATGATGAAATACGTCATACTTTAGAACAATAGTTTGCCTATTTCCTCATAGACTACATAATTACCACTTATGTATTATCTAGTTAATAGACCAATTATTGGAAATCTAATTTGGTTTGGGTAAAAAACATGCTACATGTTGCTGAAAATTACTCATTGAATTAAATCAAAATAAATTTTGTTCCAAACGTCACACTTGATATATAATTTTGTGTGTGCTCATGACGTACACCAAATCAGCTTGCGGAACCAAGTTTTTGGCTTGACTTCAACGTCAAGGGGATTAAGTTCCCGTAAAATGGCCTGGTTTTACTTGAGCCAGCAGTGTACGATACTTCTGGAAGAGTAAAGCAGGTGCATAACATTTTTATATATAACATGTCATAGGTTGTGCCTGGTAAGAGAGAGAGAGAGAGAGGGGGTAGGGAGGAGGAGAGGGAGGGCATTGGAAGTGGACAGGGAGGTGCTTTGCTGGTAGCCAAGGGGGGGGGGCTCCCCCGTGGGACATCTTCTCTTCCCTCTTGACCCTTCCCTTTTGGATGCTGGCCGCCGTGATATTTTACGCTTTTAGGCCTTTTTCTGCCATTTTAAGCCCATTTTTGTAAAAACGTTTCCCTTTGAGAATCGGCCCATGCCCTCCTAACAGAAAAACCCTGACAAAATCACTGGGGAGGGGGAAACAGGAGTGCGAGGGGGTAATTATAGGAGGGTCAAGTTTGAGAGAGCGAGTACAGATAGAGGGGAGAAGGAGGGAAAATAAGGAGAATGTAGGGAAGGGGAAACAGGAGGGAAGGGGAGAGAGATTCAGAAGGAGGGAAAGAAATAAAGAATATGTATTTCATTAGGCTTTGGGAAGTAAATTGGAATATGGAATTGACAAAGCTGACGAGCCTTTATTAAATAATATTATATATATATAGGCCTATAACTATCGTAAGAATATTAATTGAAACGTATAGGGCCTAGCTAGTTTCAAAATAATATGATAAGGAGATTAACGCTGGGTCCCGACATAATCCATATTGAGTGGTATCGCGAGTTCATTCATGTTTACTCAAACGAAGCTCTTAAGGTAGAGTCTTTTGTCTTGAAGTGGGACTAATAACCATTTGACTAAACAAAAGAGAGACATTTGGATGTAGTTGGTAACAAGCTCTTACACATGCCCTTCTTTTGAACGCACATTGATACACATGTCCCGAGTTTAAGCAACAAGACGCTGTTGGTACAGAAACCAATCTGACGTTCGCATTGAAGTGAATTTGAGCAAGAAATCCAATCAATATTTTTGAAGTTGCCGTTAAAGTTCCAGTAACTTCATTCCGCAAACTCTCTATTAATGGTTAAGAACTGCACTGACTGTGGTCTTTTCAATTGGAAAGCATTGTATGTGGATGATACCCATCAAAGTGTATACTTCTCTTAATAGACATTGCAACTTTTCAAATAACACCAATTTTCACAAACTAAAATGTGGACAATTTAGAATTTGTTTTACGCAAATGAGATATAAAACTAACTATTCTCTACACTGTCGTATCAATTTCAATATTCTTAATCAACCATGTTATAAATTATGAACACCCAAACAAGAGTGTATCTGTACCATGTTAGTTTTTGTGTGCACTTCATTGCATATTCCATCTAAACATAATGAAACATTCCACACATAAGTCATGCATTTTTATGTCATCGAATATCAACAGAGTAATGGGGTGAATAAATTCTACCAATGGTATTTCTATCCAAAATGTTCAGATGAGTAACAACAATACATCGATCTCAACATCAGGTCTGTATCATTAAATGAGAGGAGAAACCAAACGTGGAAATCCTCACAAGGCAAAACAGTGCATCCTGATATTTTCACCACATATTTCATATGCTCATTACCCTATGCCGGGGTACCTTCCTAAGCTTAAGCTTGATACAAGGATGATTCAGATATCGCAGGCAAGTGTGTGGATAGGAAACTGGCATGTACGATCTGAGGACAGTGACGACATACCTTTGAACACAAGTTTTGATATCAATACTTAGGCTATATTTCTGCGATTCATGAGATCCGCCATGTTTTATATGACGTCTATCTTAACCAAGTCTTTATTGGAATACGCAATAGCCTATATGTAGCCACCCTGTGGCAGCGTCATTTTTCTGCTTCAAATGACTTTTCACCTGTAAGATTAGCCCTATGTAATACACAGGTACGTTTGTGCTGTCCCTACCTTCTCGTATTGCATTGCGCTGGTCAGGGTTTTCTTTAAGCATTTTGCTGAAAGGGTATTTTCAAATTTTTTTGACCCTTTCAATTGTGAATTTTTCCTCTGAAGGAGTCAAAAACATTGCCCAAGGGGTATTTTTATAATACTATTTTTTAAGACATTTTTAACAATATGTGTGTTTTTGGAGCCATAGATGTAGATCTGGAAATCTCCCCAATATTTTGCCAGGGGTGGTCCATACAATCATCCCCCAATGTTGATGCCTGCATGTGGGTTTCTGACCAAATTAACCTCATATTTGGTCATTTTAGTCCCAAAAGTGCAAATTGTTGCGCGCTTAGTGCGAATTTATTCCACTTTTGCACCATATTTCAACAGTTCAAAATGGTAACATTTAAAATAATAATAATAAAAGAAGTAAGAAACTTGTGCAAAAGTGCAAAATGAAGACCTAATTAAGCAATTTGGTGGATCATTTTGGCACTATTAATGTGTAAAATTTTAGTTTAAAAAGTCGAACATTTGTGAAATGAGCAGTCCATGGAGCCTTTCGTGGACGGCAACTTTACCCTATTATGGTAGGCCTATAAATTGTGTTAAACATAAATTGGCAAATGTCGAAAGCAGAAGTGAAAGTGGCCGTTTGTTTATCAACTACGCAAGGTGATGTTCCCCCCTCAGAACTTGGAAAATTTGCAAAAATGAAGACCTAATTGAAGTGATTTGGTGGACCATTTTGGCACTATTACTGTGTAAAATTTAAGTTGAAAAGTCGAAAATTGTAAAATGACGGTCCATAAAGCCTTCGTTGTCACGTTTTCCCTATTAGGCCTATAAATTGTGTTAAACATAGGACCTAAATTGGCAAATGTCGAAAGCCGATACGAAAATGGTCACTTGTTTATCCACTAGGCATGGGGGTGTCTGAGGGGGATGTTCCCCCATGAGAGGGAATATTTTGCAAAATTAAAGTCCAATTCTCGCTATTAGCAATAAGGCGCCGCCAGCGGTTTGCGATATAATCGTGATGTATCATGGGAAAATCGTGATGTATCATGGGAAAAGGTTCGACATCCAAGTCCGCATATCTGAATATTACCATGCTATTACATAGGAACACGTGACAATATTTTTTAGTTTGTCAATATAACGGTATTACACGCAAATCGATAGAGAAAAAATTAATTGTGCACATTTCAAATCACATTATTAAGTATTATTGAGTATCGATTCGCGTGTAACACCTTTATTTTGACAAACTAAAAAATATTGTCACATGTTCCTATGGTAATATTCGTATTGCGCGGACTTGGATGTCGACCTTTTCCCATGATACATCACGATTACATCACAAACCGCTGGCGGCGCCCTTATTGTGAATAGCGAGAACTGAAGACATTTGGTGCATCATTTAAACAGAAAAAAAGGACTCGAACCCAATTTGCAAGATTTCAAACTGACACTCTACAATTTTAGAGACTCACAATCACTAAAACATGCATGGATCGATGCTGACAAAAATGTGATGGGCCCTACATATCGGGTGTAGGTCCTAAATGCCAAAAGCCGAGAATAAATGCACAATATCGGGTGTTTCTCTATTCAAATCTTGCAATATCTGAACGCGTACGTTTTCAAGATTTTGTACGCGTTGGACTTTGGGACTTTGGATTTGAAGGAGTCAGCAAAGTGCCTGAACGCGTAAATACGCGTGTTTTGTGCGTTAAAGAAAACCCTGGCGCTGGTATAGGAGTTGCAAGGGCCTGGTTTAAATAACTCCACACCCGATCACACTTGGAAGTTCAATTGAATATTTATGGGAACAGAATTCTAAACATTTATAACGCTTTGTATGTTTGGGGAAGTCAGACTCTCAAGCATGCAAGATAACTCAAACTCTTAATCTTGTACTTTCAGTATACAGACTATGGAGATAAGCCCAAGGTATCTAAACATCTGAGATGATCCCCTGTATTCACTCTTGTATGTTTATTGTCTGAGAAATTTCATTTGAATCAAACTCTCATGAACTGTAATAACCAACCATGTCACAAGTCATTGATAAAATCAACAAATCGGAAAATTTATTTTCATCTTGTCATTCAAAAGTCACAAAATTTATATCTCATTTTATATTCACAGGAACATGATTACTCCCCAAGGTGGGAATAAACTATGTGTACAGTTGTAGAAAAATACATTAATAGCATTCAGGTATGATAGTTAGTCCAATAAATATACATCATGTCACAATTTAAAACATTTAAGTTAACTACAAGTGCATATTATTTATGCTTACTATAAGTTCCAAGTTGCCATGTCAAAATGAGCGGTAAAATACTCATTTTTTAAAAATAAACAAAATGCATGCAGAATAATCAAGGTGCAAGATTATTTCTCCAAAAATCACAACTATCTTAGATGATGGGGAAAAACGACTTGCTCTACGGGATCTAGATTTTGCAAGAAATTCTGAAAATTTCCAAATATGTTTGCAAAAATTGTTCCAGATTTAGCAAGAAATTCTGAAATTGTCCAAATATGTTTGCAAAAACTGTTCAGTTTTTTCAAGCTTCCACATTGATTTTTTTATGGTCATTTAGTCTCTTCAACAAAAAAAATCCCGAATGACCTTACAAGGAAAGTCGGTCCACCCGTAGAACTTTTTTTTTGTGGCCTTATCTTAAAATATTTTGTTTGGGCTGACATTCTGATCTCTCATCTTGCTATCCACCCACACAATTGCATTGAATAAGTACTTTGGTATGATGCTTTCAATCACTTAACACAACATATCTGTTATTCATGTGCAGCTCCCTGTACCGGGTGATCCAATAAAAGCGGGCATTCTAGAAATATGTACAATTTTCTTCAAAACTGCATTATTGTGTAAATACTGTGTAATTATGTTTTAATGGCCATTTAATTAAAGACCTAAGGGATGAAATTAAAACTCGACTGGCGGTTGTCCGCCGGTCCCATTCGGTTATGTCCAGTTTCTATTGTTATAAACAATAGAAACCGGACGGTCGAGTTTTGATTTCATCCCTAACATAAAGTTGATCTGCAAGTGACCATAGCTATCAACCAGAAATAAACTGAATTGACCAGCCTGTATTTTACGCTACATGTACGTCTTTATCATGACTATTTTGATCATTGAATTTGGTTTTCAAGGAACAAGTGTAGCTCTTAACAAAAGCTTTGGCCTGAACAGGTTTGAAGACATTCCAATAACATTAAAATTGTGACCCCTTTCTTTGGGATACTATACTTTAGTATATTCCATAGGCATTTACAGTAGTACCTGGAATTATAACAGTATATCTGCACTAAATACCAAAAGTAGTAACTTTCGGGAATTAATTTCCCCAAAACATGAACAAAGTTAGATTTCTTTATGATTAACACTGAGAGCAATCAAATAACTTACCCAGGCTGCAAAGATAACAAGATAAAAAACAACTTTGAAGTAAAATTGTTTGACATACACCTTGACAATGTCCAACAATTCCCTGCTCTCATTCAACATGGCTGCCAATTAAAGGGAGTCAATTGTGAAGGGAGTCATTTATGTGAACAATAATTCTGTTATAACACAATGGATATTTCTGTTACTTGCCCTCCCAGACGATATGCGGGCAGTTCCAGGGTGTGTTTCACTAAAGTTGTACGTTTTAACCCATCTTAAAATTATGAATTAGTACTTGTCGTTATTTTGTGATTTCCTGTTACAAATCCCTATTACTTACGATGTGCACCAATCATATGTCTCCTCAGTAAAATGGAAGTTATGATACATTGCAACTTAAACTTGTACTTTGAGACTTGTGACATGTCGTAAGTGTTAGTAAAACACACCCTAGGCACTACGTTATCCATGTGCAGGAAAAATTATAATAAACATAAACATAATGAAACATAATTTACCAATAGTATAAAATTATGACAATCTATCTCTCAAGCAATTAAAACACCATAATCTTATTTGATATTGAAAATATGCACCATGTACTCAATTCAATCGCGATACCTGTAGCTTACATGACAATATTTAAAATCATGATCAATTCAAATATTTAAAATCATGATCAATTCAGTAATAATTAGCACACATAGTAAAGACACTGAGGATAAATTACATAGACACTTTCTTGTTTTCAACATTTTGTTCTAAAAAATAAAAACCTCATAAATATTCAACTATAATGCTTTCTAATCATATTGCTTTTGACGATGCTAGGTGGGATGTCTAAAATGAATAACCCGATACTATTCCAACTGGCACCACATTATACTGTGTTTTTGTCAAAAATGTGATCTACATAAAATACTAAAATATCACTAATTAAAACATTCTACAGGACTTAGATACTTTTCACAATCAATTTGCTTAACAATGTGCTTCTTTTGTTTATTTTCTTGGTAGTAAACCTGAAACACTTACAGCTAAGAATATGAGTTGTACATATATTTTCTCAGGCATGCATCCTTTGTGATCCTCGCATTTAATGTCTCACATTGACTGGTGTCCTGCTAGGACACAGCAGATAGGACGCCATCTCTTTTTACAATTAGTTGTTAAAATGAGGCAAAATTAAAATGAATAAAAGAAAAAAGTATGGGGTAGCCAGTTGGTTTATTAACAAACTCAAAGCACATTCTATATTCATTGCTGTATATATTATGACATTTTTCATGGTGGGTTTAATCTTCATACTTTCTGCGATTAAACAGGCAAATGAAAATTTTAAACACGACAAAATATTTTGAACCAATAGGCTGCCATATCGAGTGCTTAATGCCAGAAGTGGGTAAGTGCAATAGCTGCCCTGTGAACATTTGGCAATTTACACACAATATATTGTACTCATCTACACATGGCAACTGTACACAGCAGCTATAGCACTTGCCCACTTCTAGCACTGAGCAGTCGATATGTAAGTGTTTCAAACTGTGAATAAAAGAAACCACACAATTTTAGAAAGTTTAAAATTGTGAAAAATTAACATCACAAAAATAACCTGTTACATCAATGCTTGAAATATTAAAATAACAGTAGTGATCAAAATACTATTGCTCTCTTGTGTGTGGTTAAGGGGTGTTAACGTGTAAGACAGAGAACAGCACTGATGTAAAACCGTATCATACTCCTTTAACTCTTCCAGTCCAACATACTTGCATGTATACTTTATCTGGCTAATGGCCAAGGAGGCGTATCTGATATATCGGTTAATTTGACAAATTGACAGGTTATGGTGACCTTGCAATGTCAACTGCTGCATTATTAAAGCTAAAACAATATCTAAATACATAAAGAAAATTACTTTGTCCAAGATCATTACATAATACGAGTAAGTTTACAGCCATTCATGACACAAAAAGGTGGTCATCAGGTTGAATGCACACATGGTTCAAGGAAGATACAAGAAATTCATCAGAATGCTATAAAAAGACAATTTCCAGTATTCACATGATGACCTCAACTTGGAAGTAGCAAAAACAATTTGTAGTACATAATCAAATATAATAATTGTGTGTCCGTTTACACTACAAAACCACAATTTGAAGTCGAAGTTGAGTTTAATTTTTTTTAAACTTGCCCAGAATCATTACAGTTCGAAAGTTGATTTCAAAACACTGGGACTCTGTTTACAGGCAAATGAAAGTTGAGTTCATTTGACTTCAGGCTCTTAATGTATTATGGCTTTTCCTGCACACACACATGGTTATTCTCAGAAGTAACTCTTTAATATGTGGACATTCACTAAGTGTCCACTTGAGTTCAATATAAATACTCTTGACCTCTACTCTTATGTGCCAGTTTTCAAAATGATACACAGTTTGAGATCATTTAGTTAATGCAGAAGATTGTCAACAATGTTATTGAAGACTTGCTTTGGCCATTCTTGACCTATATTATATGGTAAACTAAACTACATCTAGCACACTATGAGCTGCTTACAGGTGGATGGCCATACTAATACAGCTATTTTTACAAATAATTTTAACAAAATAAATAACTACTATAGACAATACATAATAACATAATATTCTACAATAATACAGTTAAACTTATTCAGTGGAATGTAAAGCCCTTTCATTCTTTACTTAACTACAACGACAAGAAAACTGCACATACTAGCCTTGGTGCCCAGACGGATGATCCTTTGCTACTAAAAACTGACTGTCTGATGACATTGTTCGGTTAACTTACGATGGATCTTACAGATCTATTTTTAACCCCATATTTGATGGAAGTTTGCGCATCAAATAAGGAATGCAACTTTACAACCTGTCACAGCCGAGTTCCTAAGTGGCAATAATTCAGCAAATTGGAAATGTTTTAATATCCATAAAGATCTACATCATTGAAATTCATGACCAATCAGCAATCCTTCTCTCAAGGGTGTCGCCGGACCATTTTAGCGAAGAAGGAGTACAGGCCGTCTGGGCCCGAGAGTATGCACATCATCTTCAAATCACAGTAAAAGAGTGCAATACACTATATCACTCTATTATTTGTAGCCATAGCTAAAACAGAGAGCGTACAACTGCATTAAATACCACATCCCTTCTGTCAAATGATAACATAACAATTATACAGGCAATGTAATGATTTTTAACCTAATTATCGATAAGAGTGTCCAATTTTGTATTTAATTGCAAACTAGAAATAAATTTGTATCTTGTTTTCCAATACCCTTTAAAAAACAAACAAATAAAATACTATTAACTTAAGGGCTGGGGTATGAGCGTTTGGACAGTATTTATTTTGGGACATTAGAGCACATCAGACATATCGAATTGCATTCTGAATACGAAGAATGTCATTCTGATATCAAATAATTTTGGTTTTTGAAATTAGCAATTTAATACACATTTTATGGCAAATCATTAAAATTGATATTTTTGATATTTAACAGTACTCGGTAAACTTTATAAATCTGATGATTTATATTAACGTATGTAGGTGGGATGAAATGCTGACGATCAATTGAAAATTTTGACCTTTCGTATTGAAGATATGGATTTTTTTCCCAAAACACCAAAAAAATTAGGTCTTTTGGGAAAAAATCTATATCTTCAATATGAAAGGTCAAAATTTTCAATTGACCGTCGGCTTTTCCTCCTGCTACATACACTTTAAGAATATATCATTAGATTTATATAATTTACTTCGAGGACTGTTATATATCAAAATTTGAAAAATATCAAATTTTTATAATTTGTCATAAAATTTGTATTATATTGTGATTTTCAAAAATAAAAATTATTTGATATCAGAAAGACATGCTTCAGTATTCAGAATGCAATCGATAGATCTGAGGTGCTCTCATGCCCCTCAAAAAATACTGTCGAAACGCAATAAACGCTCATTTTAGATCCCTTAACTTAATCACTTTAAAAATAGTCCAATGCATCTTAGTTGAATCATTTTAATGGCATTATTTTTGAAATTCATTTGACAAAACCAGAATTTCACTGACAATTTGATATTTCAACTTAAATAAGACTTGTTCAGAACCCTTTGTCAAGCAAAGGGCAAAATATATATATGATCAACAAAGCTGATGATCTGTTCATCAATCGTCTTAATGGCCTTTAAATATTTTGAATACAATGGTTACAGATCCCTACTATTCCATTTTGTGTGACATAACACCATTACCCTTATATAATATGGATATCACACGACTGATAAAACTTAAGTGCCCAGTAGTTTTCCCACACTTATCCCCAGGATTATTTCCTTAGTCAAAGTGATAATTCACTTATTCATCAACAGGTGAACTAAAGCTGTGTTTAGTTCACACCAATGGGACTACTCAAAATGATGCTTTACCCATCTATCCCACAATGCATTATACTCAGGATTTCATCAATATTCCCATCATACATCTGATGACATATAATACCATATCGTCAGCCTACTACAATAATAGTCAAATATTGTCTCCCTACTACGGTAATTGCCCAAGTCATTGTTTTGTAATTTTGAGAGCAAAGTACAAAATATGGTTCAAGCATGCATTTAATTAAACATATTTATTCACCAATCTTTGCATAAGAACCAATGATAAATGATACAAATTAAAGGGAATAATCTAAAATAATTTAGGGTGATTACAAAACTGATGCATGCTTGAACCACATTTTGTACTTTGTTCTGTTCTCAAAATTACAAAAAACCACTTAGGCAATTATCGTAGTAGGGCGACGATATTTGACTTTATTAGCCCCTCCCCAAATAGCACCTGTACAGAATTGTCATCAATGCACTGAAATTAATGAACATAATACATACATACTGATAAGACTAGACACACACTTTTTTTAGTTAAGATGTAAACTCCTTGATTTCACCACAGCAGGAAAATACACTCACTGATTACAGTTTGTCCACTCTGAAGTACAAAGTGACAACGCGTGCCTACACAGCGCGTAAACAGTGCGCAGTGCTGCGTCTCTGCTGCAGGTATGCGTGCCTTCAAAGTCGGCACAATATGTGCGTCCGCGTTGGTACTTTATACTTCAGACTAGACAGACTGTAATTACCTGCATACATATTTGGTATGTCTGTCTTTATGAGGCATTATTTCCAACTGACCAACCATGGCATCCAAGCCATTTCATTTAGATATATATGAATAATGAATGCCATGGACATTTAGCATTGATAGCCTACATGTATTACCACAACACACACAAAAAATCGAATTTGTTAGTCTGCATAAACATCATGACTAATTGATTCAAGTGTAAAAGATGAAGTCTTGCAATACATTGTAAATTTTCAATACTTCTGCCATTAGTGCCAAGTCAAAGATGGAAGTTAGGTGTTATTTAAGTCCCTTACAGCATGCACAACAACATTTGCTCTCTTACTTTTTGGGATCAAATCCAAATCATAAAAATTAAAATGTTTATCATTTCAAACTCAAGAATTCTTACTGGCCATCATCCGATATGGATGATATGCACTTCACATGTCTCCTTCCTTGACAGTCCAGACACGCTTTGTCAAAATAAACAAGTAGGCCTAAAGGTTCACAGTCAGTTTACCCTATGCTATTTAGTCATATTGCTATGTTTCTCACATTCATTTGTTATTAATTTGAGTTTGAGTTAGGATCACGCTTTAGGATAATTTTAAATATTAAGATTAAGTTTAGGATACATATTGGGATTTAAGGGAAATGTTTTCACCCTAGCACCTTTTCTACTTTTTGGTGAATGGAAGGGAAAGGACGGACTAAAGAAGAGAGAAGATGAACAAAGACATTGTTTGCTTTCACCAGGATTCGAACCCAAGACCCCTCACATGCCAAGAACTAGGTCGCTGACCGGTAGCCATGGCACAGGTGTTTCGCTGTATATATCACTTACGGTGATTGCATCATCACATACGTGGGATGCATGTACATGTATGCTCAGTGAATAAATCGCATAAGGTTTGACAACTTAACAGTACATGGACAAAATGAAAGAGAAAATGTCCATAGACCACTTAGACCAGCCTAGATAGTGAGTGTATCACCATTCATCATCAGGTTTATATCATGTTATTAATCAATTTGTCAAGTATTATCCAACATTATGTGAACTGTACTTGCCTATAGGAAATGGGGTGCTTACTCACACTCATAAAACTTAACATTTCCTTTTACACTATGTAACGAATGCCCATATGGTAAAAGATGATAGATAAATACAAGTGAATGGCAGTCTCTCTCTAGTGTCTCTAGTCATCACAATTTCTGGGTTATTTTTGTCTAGAAATATTTTGACAATCCACAGTTCCTACTTATGCATTCATACTACAAGAATATGATGAAATTTGCTATGCAAGCAGTATTTACAATACTCAACTCTGTAAAATATGGATGATCGGAATAAGTTAATTGCAATTACAAGTTTTGTCACCTTGAAATGCATTCCTTGCACATCACTCAAGTAGCCTTAATTTGTATGAATGTTTTCTGCTTATTCTTGTAACATTTTTTGCCTAATTTTCAAGTGTGATATATTGAAAGAAAAAAAAAGACTGTCATCGTGGCAGCTGCAAAGAAGACGTGGTAGAAAGCGGAAATGCAGCATCGTAATTGCAGATTGCAATTATTACACAATCATTTGACGTCGATGAGAAATGAGGGGTATTGACATGTCTGGGTAATTTACTAAACTTATGGGCATGATGTATACAAATTTGCTCCTTTTCAACATTTATCAAATTTATGTATTTTGTTCTGTAAATTTGAATAATTATTAACTTCACATTAAAATCAGGAACATATTTTTCAGCAAAATTGTTAACATTTATAAACCCTTTCATCAGGCTCTGCTTGAACCAATTTGATTAATTAATTAGCTCTAATTTCAATTTATTAGCCATTACACATGTATGCTAAACTCAAGTAGGTCTGTAAATATGATAACGACCAATTGTAATGAACCATAAACCATGTTTGTTGTGATATAAACCCCATCCTGAATTTATTCTTTACACCACAGATCCTGGCCAGGATGTATCACAAAACTTTATTTAGGGGAAATTGTTGTGAATGGGGAAGGTGTGAATTTTTGAAGATGACCAACAGCTTCTGCATAGGTGTTAAGCCAAGAAAAAAAAAGGCAGGCAAAATGCCTGGGAGACAGGGTTCGAATTCGGCTGTATCGCATAGCTGTTTGCTCCTTATTTTGAAGTATTAAACTGCTACCCAATTTTGCATTTGTATAGCACTTTTTATTGTGCTTTAATATATGGAAGTATCCTGATTATGATGAATTAGCCAAAAACTGCTATGCAAAATTTTAAAACAAAGTGGAACCCTGCTGGGAGATGCTTAGGGTTAATATTTTAAAGTCACCTTTGTTGAATATAGTCAATAACATGAATAAGAAGACATTTTCAGACTGCTTTAAGAGGGGACCATTTCTGGTGAATAGCGTTCTAATTCTATCATTATTTTTACAAACCCTTGTGTTACTCGTGCACAAAATCATAAAATGATTAAAGTGTATGTGACAATAGCAAAGTGTTCCACCAAATGTATCCAGTAAAATAACCTACAGTACTGCCTGACCCAAAAAGGACACACCTGGCAATTTTAGCTGCCAAACACACAGCATACAGATTTTGCCAGTAAACCCCATAATACAATGTGCGTGTAGATATTAATTAATGAGTATGCATGTGTAATGACCATGTCTACATTACTAATTAATACCCATGATAGTACTAATTGAATAGCGGAAATCACCAATATATTTGGCCACAGGTACATGTATCACAATTACCACAGTTACCTTAACCGTAAGACCCCAATAGGTTTTTAGCTATCGGAAGGGGAGGGAAAGATGAAATGGAAAAGGAGAGACGATGAACAAAGACCCCCGGTTCAAACCTTGTACCCTCTCGTCCAAACCACAGGATCACTGACCGGTAGCCACAGGAGTTTTGCTGGCTTCTGTGCGTATATGTGACTTAGGGGGATTGCGCAGTGGTTTTCCTTGTTAGATTTTGTTCAATTTGGCAGATTAGGGGTTAATACCATTTACATCCATCTGTAGTATTTTAACAAAGGTGTAAATTTCCCCCCATACATTTTGTTGTCACAAATCCGTAATGGCCCACCTGGAAAGCTACAGATATCAATATGTACGTGTGTTGAATTGCCGACTTTAAATGGTGGTCCATGATAGATTAACTTATAACCAATTTTGACAATTTAATGAATCTCTTAACAGAAATTATTTGGCAGTATTTGTTCTATGATGTGAATTTTTATGAATGATTGATTGCCTTTGTTGTGTAGTTTTGGTATATATGGGAAAAGTGAAATCATCTTCTATTGACCAATATATCCAGATGAACAATGAATAAACAGGATATCATACTTCAAGCCAATGTGTAAATAGGGTGTCTATGAATCTGCAGGGTTGCCAAACCTATAATTTGGTAGCCCAATTTCACAACCTTTGGGCAATTTTACGCTTCAGCGGAACAGTAATTAATTTTAGCCTTTAGTGAATTTTGCTACAAAAATAACATATGAATTTTTTTTAAAGGATTTTTGGATAAAATTAACATAAAATAATACAATTTTAGACTTATTTGTTAGTTATAAGTTATTTTGTTTCAAAATTTCCTATAAAACTGATATCTGATAAGTTATATTTTGATTAAAGAAATGAAGCTCAGACAAACTGGCATTATAATAAAGGAGAGAAAAAATCAGAACCGTTCGGATTCGAACCAGCGCCAAGCACCACGATTACATGTCGTTGAGTTCACCACCACACGCCACAACAGCTCATGGCGGATCTGCCAGCGAATTGAACATGTAGTGATTTTATATTTTGGGCGGATTTTTGGAAATTTGTGCAACATTTGGCAACCGTGCCAAAAATGAAAAATGTCACACTTGCTATTTCCTTCCTTCCTGACTGTGTCCCAATATTAAACAACCTACCAGTAAATTGTGTTGGTTTAATAAATAATTGATAAAATAAAAAATTTTTATGTTAACATCTTCACCAAGGTTTTTTTTTAGGTCAAAATGAATTATCTGAAAGCCTGAAAATAATATTACTGACCTTTTCTTTAACAATAGAGCTCACTTTCTTGCTACAGATAAAATTATTAAAAATTACACTACTTAGTAAAAATTCTTAATTCTTTGCAAGTTGAATTTTTAATGTACCAACATCTACGTCAAGGGAAGCTACCTTGTCTATATTAATTGAACAGAGCCTTGTTATATTAATTGAAAAGAGTCAAATTCATTAGGATAGATAATAATGACCATGATGACAGTGAGTGGAATCTTCCTTCCTACTATCTTCCAAAGCAGGTTATTAACCTGTATGGTAGCTGTGGATTTTGTGTTATTTTTTCCTTTGAATCCATGTCACTTTATTTGTGATGACTATGGTATGACAAGAATTTTCATGATTTTAGCCCAATTTGCCAATTTTAAATATTTCACATGATTGTATATAAATAAGCACCACATACAATGTAGAGCTACTTTTTGGCCGATACAAACCAATGATTATAATTTTTTTTAAATTGTATGACCTTTTTGTGATTTGCATAGTAAATTACATTCTGGAAATGTGTTTAACATTGAATGAACACAGCTTTCAACAGCTGTACTTGATCCACCGCGATCATATATACAATCAGCCTCAGTCCAAAATTATGGTCAATGGTATCAAATGAGGGGAATAATGCTCACAGCGATTTTAGACAGTTTGAAAATATGTGATAGCAGTGGAGCAGTGGTAGTTTTTTGTTAACGTTCCACAGTCGCACACGGTGGCATACATCACCCAGTGTACGAAAAAAATTTGTCAGGCTGTGTTCATTCAATTGAATCTGTGCATTTAATGGGCCTACAATTCAAAGAAAGCTTTATTGTACAATATCTAGATATTTTTTTCACTATTTTTGACAAGGCTATTCAACACACACGGTTGCTGAAGTGTAACAATAAAATATTAAATTACAGTTACTTACATAAAATATGCACAGATTAATCTCATGCCATCTGAATCTATAAGTAATAATTTATAATTCATTTTCTTCAAAATACAGATAAATGTACTAAGTAGCTGGGAGTTGTAAGGCAGGTGTGTCTACCATCAAACGCCACACCATAAATTTTATATATAAATGTGAATTTGCTAAAAATACGTAATTCCCATAACATACGACAAAATTGTTTAAAAAATGTAAAATATAAATGTTCAGCATTAGTCAAGTCTAAAATGCATTAGTAGTTTAGTTCTGTGCAGCATATCGTTCACCATCATATAAAATATTCAAGTTTTTTTATAATAAATAATGGACATTTGAATTCAGCAATTTTTGATATATGAAGAACATTTGAAATTGAATTGTATTTACACTAAGATATTGACTTTCATCAGCAAATGTAAGTACAGCAATATTGGGCTATTCCAGTTGAAATTCATACACCCTTGGAAAACATGGCCTTAATCATCCACAGAGGGAGTGAGAATTTCAAATGGGAGTTACCTGAATGGGCAACTCCATTTGAAATCTACACCCCTGTGTGGAAGGCTAAGGTCATGTCTTCAACAGAGGGTGTTTGGATTTCAACTGGAATAGCCCATTGAATCTGAGACATGTAAGTACATTATAAGTATTGAATCTGAGACAGACAGAGACCGGACTCAAGTCAAGAATGCAGTCTATTTGTTTGCATTGTATAATGATGCTTGTATCAATCGGCATCAAATTCCATTTGTTTGTTTTTGCAGGGGGTGGGGAGTGAATTTAACCAAATTTGGAACTAATTTCGACTCACACAAGTATTCAAAAACACTTTTAATTAAAGAGTGGCAATCAGCATCAGCCCCACTTAAACATGTGCTATAGGTATCAAAATATTATGTGTGATGCAATCAAGCAAAATCAGTCAGAACTCGGAAATATTAAATTTTCAGTTTCGAATAGGATAGTTAAAACCATTTACAAAGCTGCATTTTGCAGAAAACGGTTAAACCCCATTGAAATGGAACAACTAGTTCCAAAGATATGAGCAATTAAAAGAGTTTCAAAAACAGGAAACAAGAAGAAATATGTTGGGCTATATCTCAAAATCAATATTTCCGAGTTCTGACTGATTTTGCTTGATCGCATCACATATATATATACATATACATGTACTAGTGAGTTTTTTTTTTTTTTTTTGTAGAATTGGAATTGCTACCACTTTAAATACACCATTGAGAACACTTAATTAATGACCATGATCTATTACTCCAGAGTCACAACTTGTACCCTAAATGTATTGTTGTTTATAAAAAAGAAAAGAAGAGCACACTTTTTGGATAATGTTGGAACTTGGCACCTACCATTGCTAATAACTTGGCAACATAATCTGTATAACGCTACATTTCATATAAAGATGTAATATACATATATAGATCATTATTTAATACTGAATGCCTCACCCTCTAAGTAAAGTTGCCTGGAATTTCACCTTCCCATCACACCACATTTTGGTTTGCAGTAGTGCCAATGGTGTAACCACAACTACACAATTCACCTGTTCAGTTTATCTAGAAATCCTTTGCAAAATGATGCACTCATCATCACTGCACACGTTTGACCAGTGGCGGCGCCAGGTGGGGTATGGGGGGATGCCCCTGTCAGAACTCTCCCCCCCCCCCAGTAAAAAGCCCAAATTACAAAAATGTTCACTTTTTGCAATTTTGTGCAAAATTAGTTGATTTTGCCCCCCCATCCCCGAAAAAAATTCCTTGTGCCACCACTGCGTTTGACTGGTCAAGAGTGTGCAGTGATGGTGTGTGTATTCATGATGATGTTGTCTTTATTTCAATCATGAAGGCTCTACAAAGGCTTTCAGAAATTACAGAAATGGTCTACTGATGGGTCTGCAGGGAGGGCAAAGATAATAAATGAGGGGGGATGCAAAAAAAGTTGGCAATGTGTGTCATAACTTTTTCCATGAATATGTATCTGAATACCAGATCATTAGAGACATCCCAGTAGAGTATCTTGACTGGGGGACACATGTTTGTCCTCTACCCTTTCTCATCTGGTTACACCACTGGATAGAATATCATCACAGTATCAGATTTACATACACATGGTACCACTATTTTGATTTACATGTACATCATTTCTTGGTATATAATAATGCTGCCAAATCAGTCTGGAAACCTGACAAGACTGGCGCTTGCTCCGTAAGCAAAACCCACAATGACGTGGGTGATGTGGTCGAATGCACAATTTACTCTTTTGTGAAGATAGTAATAAAACCAATGGACTGCAACATCCTAGGCTAGAATGTAATATCAATAAAAGCATACAAAATATTGTATAAATTATTTATAATATTATGTACAATTGATATCACATGAACCTATCACACAAGAATTCACCTGTATGTTCAAGTTTTATACCTTTTTGTTTTTCAAAGATCATTTGCAGTTCAAGGTTGGAATGGGACTAAGACCCAGTTTACACAGATCCTGAAGTCGACTTTAGTTGATTTGACTACAGTCAGTCTACTTTGAAGTACAAAGTACCGACGCGGACGTACGCATTGTGCCAACTTTGAAGGTACGCATACCTGAAGCACAGATGCAGCACTACGCACTGTTTACACGCTGTATACGTGCGTGTTGTCACTTTGTACTTCAGAGAGGACAAACTGTATTTCGTGTATAAACAGGGTCCCTGCATTTTGAACTTGACTTCAGAAGTTGACTTGTAATGACGAACAGAGCAACTTTTGTCGTATTCAAACTAAACTTTTGCAGTGTAAACAAACATGCAATGGTTATATGAAGCATTCATGAGCAAGTGATGTGAAAGTCAAATTCACAATTTGTTTTGAAGTCGAGTACCGTGTAAACACCCCGTTAACAAATAATTGATGTTAATTCTTAATCGTAATCTGAATTTGATGCTGCAATTGAAGTCTACTTCTCTGTGTGTAAACAGGGTCAAAGTCTAAGAATATCAGTTGAAATTATTTAGTACATTGTACATGCATTTACACCTTGTGATGTGACCATATCCAATGTTGTTAACACATGTCACCGATATCTTAACGGGATTCGCCCTTGAAATGCAAATGACAAAAAAAAACCCAAATTATTTGACACTCATTTCAATAGAGTCCCAACTGGAGTTCTTTTGGCTACCAGGATGAGATGTACCAAATTAATGCAGAATTATGCCAATTTTCAAACCACAGATAATAGTCATAATGACAGATTTTCACATGTGCAAAAATTTTGTTTCCATCACTGACAACCTATGGTTTCTTGAGAAGATCAGGCTGAGAATTTGATGTCAAAAACACATGGTAGCTAAATGAACTCCAGTTTACTCTCGAAAAAACACTATCAAATAAAAGACAGTTAAGTACATCTATGATCCCATTCACATTAGAAAATACCTTCATTCAATGAAGATATTTAATCTACGCTGATAATTATGCGTGTGTTCACATGCTTAACCGGGGTCGAATGAAGATACCCTTTCATTACCATTAATTGGCATTAAAACTTAGAGATCAAAATGAGCTTAGCGACAAAGTACTCCAACTGGAAACACATGCAGCACTTTGCGTCATTGAATGAAGCATAGGCATATGTTCACATTATAATACCTCTTTTGCTTAATCGAATGGAGTCTAGCTTCATCAAATGAAGTGATTTTAATCTCCAGACATGCATCACAGTGATTAATCTCACTTTCAATCTTCATTGAATGAAGCAATTTTGCTAGTGTGAATGGGATCAAAGATGATAAAAATGCTTACTCTACACACTCTTAACCTAACTGTAACTTGTGCATTCTATATTTCTATTCATCCAGTTCTACATTGTCACAATTTAGGGCTATTTTATAAGATATTTTATCTAGTAATGGTTGCAGTCTATCCTAAATTAGCATAAAAACAATTGTTCCCTACACCATTATGGTAAAAACGGAAGCTAAAGGGAATGCAGATACTGTAGTCTTTGACGTAGTCTTTCTTGGAATCATGTGTTTGTTTATAACCACAGACCACAGTTGATATGTTATTAAAAACTTGATTCATGTGGCACAATGTACAATCCTGTATCAATTTCTGGAAATTTCATGTTTATATCGCTCTTTGTATATATATATAACTTGATTTTGCCAGCATCCCTATTGAGATGAGTAATACTGCATAGTTCATAATTGTGTGCATTTTCTAATAAGTTTTGCTTAGAGAAATGACGCATCTCAGGAAATAGGCAGCATAAAATTAATTCTTTGGTTCTCGTACGGAGGACTTTTATGAATTGACAAGATGAAAGGTGCTTTTTTTACTTTCCCAATGCAAATTGGCATTGCTATCAGATGTACCGTATTCATTCCATTAACCGCCCATGCCCCTATAAGCACCCAGTGACTTTACAACAAGCAAACTGGGATATTATTACCTGCCATGCAAATCTGAATCCATGGCCTGACACATATGGCATACTGATGATGGATGCATATTTTGGGCCACTATTTTACGTATGCAATTATGTAAACAATGTAGAAATAATTTCTACAAATCTATTAAACGCATCCAAAATGACTTTGGTAAGTGCCCAGGGCGGTTAATGGAATGAATACAGTAATCCTTTTTCTTGGAAAACGATGCGGTACTTTATGTTTCAAGATTCTGAAGGGTAAAAAACTTCATTAACTAACAGGTGTTGAAATTAACCTTTTTATCACCACACTGAATTGATGGAGCTATCTACAGAAAAAATGTAGGCGGAGATGAAAACCAAATTTTTTATTTTATACAGCCTAAATCCAGTTGATGCTTAAAACCACTTTTCATAGGCTTGCGACTGTTTTGATAGAGTCTATGTTTTGATTATCTAATTGGCAAAACTTATGACAAAACGTTTCAAGAATAGACAGATATATCTTGAACAGAACTACTATTCCCTTTCACATATTATTCATAGAGTTCAAAGGTGCAATTTAACACAGACTGCTGCCACTACATGTACAACATACTGAAGTATTTCCCCCACTGACACTCTGTAGGCCTACATGATTAATGCTTTTACCACCCTTAACTAGATTCCAATTACCCATGTATGTATTTCAAATCATAGTGCTGCATATGACATCATATTTTTCACCTTTCCCCTTTAAGGTTGGCTGTGGGATGCAAATAGTTTTGGGTATGATTTTAACTTGACACTGCGCTGCAAGGGTCAGGAAGATTTTCAGGGTTTTTTTTCCTCCAGAATTTTGAATATGAAATTGTATTAGGGGCATCACTTTTGAATCATATACACCTTGTTCATGTAGGTTAAGAACTGTTTTAGTGAGCCACCTTATTTACAAGCTATAGATCTGCATTTATAGATATTTAGAGCGGAATCTGTCACTTGAGGCAGTGGTGAGCAGGCCAGAGTGCTAGCTAGCTGGCTGTGTATGTCAGGAACATCTGCTCTTGAAATGTAACACTTGTATCTTTCAAGAACATTAGGGAGATGACCAGAAGTAAACAACACTTGTCTGTATCATACCAGCAGTTCCCATGAGCCTATTGTTTTTTACAATGGTGTACGCCCTGCAAAAAAACAGCTCACTCATGACTATTTTACCTGGATGGTCATTTTCATAACAAGCCAGGGTATAATCAATGAGTGGTACACATTTTCAAAAGGCTCAAAAACTGACCAGTTTGCGTGTCAAGATTATATTCGCTGTCGTAGTGCATGTTAGTAACCATTGGTTACTGCTCCAAGCATGGGGTCATACACCTGTTCCGAATTTGGATATGCTATAGGCTTTGTGTTGTGATCATTTCAATCAGTGGTTCGTAACAAAGAAAGCGTGACCCAGTTGACCTAGCAACAGTCATAGTCTAACGTGCACTACGACAGCGAATTAACTGACCATTCTTACTTGGCCTGCATTAAGTATGTTGTGCACAACTGATGCACACCACTGTATTACATTTGTCAATCTGTGGACAAACCC
Source organism: Amphiura filiformis (assembly GCF_039555335.1). NCBI lineage: Eukaryota > Metazoa > Echinodermata > Ophiuroidea > Amphilepidida > Amphiuridae > Amphiura > Amphiura filiformis. The sequence continues at coordinate 48,864,056 of NC_092632.1, read as the reverse complement.
ATCACATCAGGTGTGTATAAAAGGAAAAATACTCCAATATGTGACATAAACTTTGGTAATAGTCTAATACATCTACCCAGTATACCCCAATCCCACTTCTGCCTTCGCTATCTCTTTGCTGGATCTTCTGCAACATCTGCCTCCTCTGTCTGTTTCTTCTTGATCTCTTCCACATCTTTGGCCAGCTGCTTACTACTACCATAGGTACTTGCCTTTGAACCTAGACACATCTGATATTGTTTGGCTTCTAGTTTCTGATCACACTTTACCGTGTGGTATATATGCACCAATGCCGGGTCAGGAGCACGGAACACTGTTATATTGCTAGCTACAAATTTTTGATACAGATCTACATCCTCCATCCCCCATCCAATAATGGAAGAATCCATACCACCTACAGTACTGAGATCTGCATTGTATAAACAGACAATCCCGAATCCGTAGTGTCTAAAGAATCCTGCTTCTTTACTGACCGCTATTTGGCTTGTTGTCCGTTCTTCGCCACGGTACACATAATCAGGATTGTACTGGCTGAATACTATAGGGTAGTACACTTGTTCTGTACGTTTGGTATTCGCTCGGCACCTGGTTAGAAATCCAGGTGTCAAATACATATCTACATCCACAAAAAATAACAAGGCATCTTTAGCAAATTGTGAAGCACCAAGGTCTAGCGCTAGACCACGGGCGAATTCGCCGATGGCTCTAAGCACTTTCAATTCTACATTAGGATATTTGGTTTGATAGCTTTCCACTACACTAACGATCTGGTCCGAAGGATCGTCCACAGGAATTTTAAATAGCACCACTACGAGTTTCACCTTCTCACCCGGCGACAGACAAGTTCTCTCAAAATTTTGCATAAAACGCTGGAAAATTTCAAATCGACCAGCTAATGGAAGCACAAAATGTATCGTTTCAGATAGAGTGAAACTAGGTAGAAGTGCTCTAGTCATCAACGAATCCACATTGTTTGGTTTATTTCCAACAAATAGAGATAAACTATTCTGATACCCTCCACTTGAGGGCCCTTCGTTAAGTAGATCTCCATCGTAATCGGAGTCTTTAAATTCTAATTTGCCAAAGGCTTGTTGTAAATAAGCATGTCTTCTGACAGGTAATCGTCTGCTTTTGCCTTTATGCTTATTATACATAAGTAGTATATCTAACACATAGTCTGCTCCAAATTGTGGCACCACCGTGAATAGCCATATATAGAATTTCTTTGTAGTCTATAGTTCTTCCAATTTTCATAGAATTTGAATTGATAATGCTCATGACCTGCATGACAATATCGTCTAAAGCTGCTTGGATAGGTTTGCTGATCCCCCGACGAGGACTGTCAGAATTGCCTTGATACAAATACTTTGCAAAAAATGTCCATGGAATGGTATCCTCATATCCATCGGGTGAATACTTCATTAAACCCGATGGTAGCCCTAAAGTCCGCACCTCGCCATCGATCTTTCTCACCGGTGGCTCGTCAAGATCCTCATTAAGTAAAAGTTTCATGTCCCGGATTTCCCGGTAGTGCTGCATGGTTTTGAGCCTCAAGTCTGCTATCTTGACATTGTGTAGGTAATTGTGTAGTCTGTATAAATATGGAGGCTTCTTGATGGGATGTAAGGTTATTGCTTTGTGTACCTCTGGAGTCTGAAGATTCCCAGTGAAAGCATGGTCAGACTTGCTGTAATTGTTGTAAAATAGAGATTGCATCTGTGAATGAGATGAGAAAAAAGAGAGGAAATCTGTTAATATATATTGAAATCAAAGTACACTGTGATATGACATTAAACTTTTCATAGTATTTCCATAGACATGCAATGTTTCTGTATTAAAATAATAGTGCAAAGACATTTAACTTGAACTGACTTTAAACACAGGCTGTCAATTGACCAGATTTGCTACCTACTTCAGGTAATAATAGTCCCACTCCCAAATGCAATCATAATGTTCTTGTGTAGAGAATGATGTTGGTACATCTAACACAAAGCATTACCATAATTACACCCTTGATCTAATAGCAACACACTTGGGCCATATTCATGTATGATTATGATTCACAGGGTAGGCTTCACTCCAGGACTACACCATTCCCAGACATTTCTATTCATAGACCATGAGTCTAGTAGTATTAGGTAACACTAAGTAAATTCAAGGTGCCTGATATTCTAGTAACCTACTTTTTCCTGCACTAGCATGAAAGTAAGAGCACAGATACTTCAACCACAGCCTTTTAAGTATCTGTGGTAAGAGACACTCTTTATACTTTCATGGTATATAAGGAATGCTACCAATAAACTAATTATAATAGAAGGGAAAAAACTAAAAGCTTACAGAATTGGAAGTGTTTGGGACTGGTGCGCAAGAAATCATGTACAAGTCCCTCAACAAACCAATCAAAGAGACAAAACCAAACCAAGAAAAACAAGAAGGAAGTTACTTTGTTTTTAAAGTACATTGTGATTGGGAATGCTATGATATTTAAAAATATCACAACATTGCTAATCACAATGTATTTTTAATAACTGCAGAGTCACAATACAACTGGTCATAAATTACAACAGATAGGCCAAAGAAACATTTGGATTTTATAGTTCCATACATTATATTATGGATCATGATTAGAAACAATTTAATCAAAGTATTCTGAGCCACAGATATTTTTCCAGTAAAATAATAGACTGTCACTTTGGGAAGACAGTCTGCTCTAGTGGGAAATTAAAAAGTGATCATATCATACATCTATGGCTTATTAACCTGATCTATGATTTATTAGTACTGCTGAAACTACTGCAGCATCACTGCCATCATTGGCATGATTTAAATGAGCACAAGTAGAAAGTTCTATGAACTTTCTGTGAACCAGACTTGGAAGCTGAGAGGGGATTTGATATTTGGTAGTTTTCATTCCCCAATAACTTTTGTTCTGCTGTAGATGAACACCAACTGCTGTAATAATGTACACACTCTTATCAATTCAAACATTTAAGTTTGTGGATGCTAAGAAATATCACTTCCAAGTTTGGAGGTGAACTTAGGTTCCTCAGTAAATCCTATTTGCTTCCATGGATAACAAAAACAATGCTCTCTTTATATAACCCAATTTTATACTTTGTTGGATGCTTATGAACTATTCACACATGCTTGGAGCATCTCTGAACCATTGCATTCTTCACTGAAGATGACAGCAGGTAAACAATATTCAATTGTTGTAGCCGCAAAGGTCATTGCTATTAATTGACCTAATGCTAAAAATAATTTTTTGCATGCATCCATCCGAAGTCTTCATCCTTCCATCCATAAAAACAGCATCCATAATTACACCATCTACGGTATACACAAATCCGACTTGACATATTCCTACACCTCAATGGCGGCCGTAGCTGGGGGCCTTCCATCCATTTTACGTGACGCCAGTATCACAGGCGTGCAGTGTTTACCGCTCCAGTGACGCGGCGCAAGTACTACTCGCTCCGATGCGCTCGCGATAGTGTGCGTCTTGGATCGCATTCCAAACAAAAGCTAGTTTGGCGCAGATGGCCCCTAGCTATGGCCGACTTAATCCTGACCGTCACTTGGCTCATCGGATTTGTCTATATTATAGACCATCTTACACATAGGGCCCTACACAGGTATGCAACTATGATCTGAGCAGGCCTGCTGCTTGCAGGAAATGTTTGCTTGTTTGTTTCATTGAGAAGACTAATTAACATGTGAATTTGTCAGCAGGGCCCTGAACCCTACAATGCCCATTTCAATTCAATACTATTTGTCACAGTGTAAGCTTAACAGCAGACAAGATAATTAAATTCTGATGGACAGTGTATACACTGTAAAATATTGCAATACCTGATGGTTCCCCTGGTCAGCAATGGCAATGACATTTAAACACACATCAGTTTACTATTGGTATTATTATATTGAATTCAACTTTGTGAGATCAATGCAAAGGACAAAGTTTGATTTCAGATATCATACATTTTAATTGACCATTTCATAGACATAGGAATATCCACAGATCATGGAAAGAAAGATCTGTGGATTATCAAACCTCATCTTCAGCAAAGTACGGTCACCATGTCAGATTTGATTAGCAAATGTAATTAATTGAACTGTGTCAATGGAAATGATGTTGTTTTTGCTGCTAGCATAACACGCTGAGTTTGGCATGATATCCTACCTGGGTCAGGCCATTCATCCATCTTCTCTCACCTGCCTACCATGTAATGAATACCAAATACAAATCATTTACCAACCCACCTTGACAACAGCCTAGCAAATTTATTTATGTATTAACCAAAATCTACCTCCTCTCAAAAGTTGAGATTGACAAATACGCCCATCATGTGCATGTTCCAAGCTCTTCCCAATACATTTTGCTTTAAAATTAAGTAATTAACCCTTTCATGCACGAATTAAGTTTTAAATTCACAAACATTTTTATATTGTGTTATTTTACATCTAAAGGGATTACAAGAACATACCCAGTGTCAAATTTTTTAGGCGGTGTTCCATTAATTAATTATGCACATGTCCTCATATGAGGACACTGCGCAACAAGGACGTCAATATTTACAAATATTTACATGCTACATCTACATAGAAAAACTTAAGACTTAAGTCATTTTCTGAAATAATAGAGAAATTGGGGTAAAATGTAACTAACTTGGGCTAAAAATGATGTAGAAATATTATTGGACTTTACAAAATAAGGAATTCAGGCAAAAAACAGAAACAAGTGACTTGTCTTCAGTCATGTACATGCATACAAATGCATTGAAGTTTATGAATTACAACTTGTGAATTAGATTTCATGAATTACAACTTGTAAATTAGAATTTAAATTCAACTAGATGTTATTCCTAGCCTAATTAGAGTTCAATAACTTAAGTTGAAATACAATTATTATAACATTCACTCTGTAGTAGGCCTATTTCATTCTACATGTATGTATTTTCCTATACCACCATGGTAAATGTTACTTCTGTAAATGCACAGTGTCCTCTTATGAGGACGGAAGGGCGCTATAGTAAGACACCACAATGGCGCAGTGTCCTCATTTGAGGACACATGTGTTTTCACTATTTTCAAGTATTCTAAAATATTTGTTACAATATAGTTGTTTCCATTATGTTCTATAACATTTATAAATACTAATAAAAAATTGTAATCACTTTCCTACGTCATAAAACAGGTAAAAAATTTGGCGAATCCAGGGATCATTAAGAATAGCCCATGGCTGTAAAATCCCAATTGTAGAAATGTGCCTGGGGGTAAATAGAGCCTGTAGGCATTTATAAAAGCTCAGAGTGTATACTGCCCTGTCTTGACATTGTAATGCAACATTGCACATTGATGAGGGGGTATTAATACATTTTTCATAGTGCATTTATTATCCGTCCTATGAGGACACAGTGCGTGAAAGGGTTAAAAGAGGACATAATAATTTTTTTTTTTTATTCTGTTTTGCATTATTATGTAAGCCTGGTTCATCAGTCTATTGCCCAACATGTAAACTGTAAATACTCTCTGAGAATTAGCTATCTATCAACTATTGTAGAACAAAACAAATCTGGACTTGGACTTCCTGGCAGCCACTGGCATGTAGGGGCCTCTATGTTGTATGACCTTGGCCACCAGATGCTAACAAACAGGCGAAGAATTTATATAATATCTGTATTTAGGTTAACATTACATTACATTACATTACATTACATTAGGCATTAAAAAAAAAAGGTTTGTCTCAAAGCTTGCTGCTAGCGTTGTAAAATCGCACGATTTGACAATAAAGAAATGCGGAAATTTTTTAATTTAAAATCGGCGAAAATCAGACTTTTTTTTTTCCAAAATACCATGAAAAAAGTCGAATAAAAAAAATAAAAAATCGCATTTCGCATTTGTTTTTAAATTTCTCGTGAGCTTTGAGACCAACCTTTTTTTTTTGGCCTTACATTACATTACATTACATTAATACATTACACATTATTTATGGTCATAACTTCTACTTCATATTGGTAAGACTAATTATTGGATGCTAATATGATTCTTTTCCCAGGTGAAAATTAAGTTCACTTCCTGTGAAGTAACCATTTCCAAATTATCAAATCTTTCACCCTTTTGTTGACATTGACTTGAGCTATTTCCTGGCAGCATTTCTTCACAAAAACTCCAAAATGATTTTATTAAGTGACTTTAATTTACAGGCGATATCTTGTTGCATGATATTGATATCCCATGCAAAACTGTCCTTTTCATTAGGATCTCAAATATTGACTGCTCAGTGCCAGAAGTGTGAAAGTACAATAGCCGCTCTGTGAACATTTGGCAATTTACATACAGTATATTGTACTCATCTACACATGGCAGCTATAGCAATTGCCCACTTCTGGCACTGAGCAGTTGATATGCTCATCTGCCAGGACCACGGTTCTTTAACCTTTATATTAACTAACTAAAAGATTGCCCTTTGAATAATTGGGTACAAAAACTCATACTCCATAACTAGAGGTCAAATTTGGAGCTAGGATTGTTAATGAGGGTCAATTAACTATGCCATTGGAAGTGAGACATCCAATGGGTAGAGAAAGTGTATAAACAAGGTAGAATGAAATTGTGTTGACCAGCCATTGCAGTCTATCTGTAGTATGGACCTAGAGGCTGTACAAATGGTAGGAATTAAATTTGGACACTTAAATACCATTATGACCATGCTCTTCCTGCAGGCTGTGAGGCGAAAAAACCATTATAGACTTGGAAGTGAATTTGACACGCTGATATTTACATTGAATTGTTTGGTTGCTCCAGAGACCAATCTATTTTAAGAGATAACTGACGAATGTGAGCTACCTCTCTTGATGGATGGACCTGAGTGTGAATGGGTGGGGGTGTGTAGAGATCACACCACTAAATCAGGTCCAACCCTATCTGACCGAAGAAATAACAACCAGTGTTTTTATTCGCTGACCATACCAGGTGCATTTTAATGGAAAAAAAGTTTGAAATGAAGGCTGATGTGCCCATTTTTTGGTGATAGTTGTGCTCTGTGGATGTTTTTCTTATCATTCAAGCATAAAATAATAAAAAATATTACACTTCTGACATTTTAGGAAGGTTTTTTAGTTCCATGCACCAAATGACGTCACAGCATAGAGGGCCTGAGATGTAGGCTTTGGTATGGTTTACATCATGTTCAAGGCACCACTGCGAAAAATCGAGCCGCTCAACTACCAAAAAAATGCTGGTTCTAGGGTAGAATATATCATAAACTTTTGGAAAAATGGTGTTTTGAATGAACGATGACGTTATAACCATGAGAAAATGACGATTTCTTGGGTACCTTTTAACACATAAAAGAATAGGAACTTGATTTAGTGGTGTGATTCCTTAATTTCATGTGTATACCATGGTATAGAAACACTTTTGTGGCTATGGACTCTCCGTGACAGAGAGTTTACACTGTGTAACAATATTTAATCAGATTGCACATGGTTTTAGTGATTTTTGTCTGTTTGTGGGTGAGTTTTCTGCTAAATTGACATTACAGGGGGGGGGGGTCGCTGGCTGTGGGATTTGGAAAGTGTGGTCCAAAATGGCTTGTAGACTGAATTGTTGAAAATTTAAGCTTACTTGAAAAATTCATATACTGGAACTTGATCATGCTAAAGTACTTGCAAATAATATTAATCAGCTAGTCAAGAACATTCTTCTTGCACAAGAAAGGCCTATAAACTGACAAATTTGGGTTTTGTCGAGGCCGTATAACCGACTCTGAGACATGGCTAAGTTTTGCTAGGCCTATTAGGATGCAGTAATCTGCCTGATTTCAATTTTGTTTTTGTTCAGGTGTGTGATCACTAGGGCATCATGGACCCATCAAGCATTTTAGCATTTTGACTATTTACAAGTATAGTAAGATTAATCAAGAAAAACTCAAACAAGAAGAGCTTTTAAAAGGGATGTTGGGGTTCAGGCTGCACTTGTACATGGCATTGCCTACTTGACAATAGATCTGGATATATTAACATGATTTTGTTTCAACTTTATGTGTCATGTGACTCAATTAAAAACATCTGAAATGTTAGGAAGCAAAAAATTAGGCCTTGCCTGATTATTATATCTTATTGCTGCTATCTTCAGTAGATAGCGCATAGATAGCCATGCACATGATGCATTAATTTGAGTCAGCATCATACTTAAACTGGAATTATTTCACTTTCAATGGTCAAGATATGTTGAGAAAGGTTGAAGATCATGTAAACTGATCTTTTTAAAAATTGTTGATTCCTTAAGAGATCACACCACTAAATCAGGTCCAACCCTATCTGACCGAAGAAATAACAACCAGTGTTTTTATTCGCTGACCATACCAGGTGCATTTTAATGGAAAAAAAGTTTGAAATGAAGGCTGATGTGCCCATTTTTTGGTGATAGTTGTGCTCTGTGGATGTTTTTCTTATCATTCAAGCATAAAATAATAAAAATATTACACTTCTGACATTTTAGGAAGGTTTTTTAGTTCCATGCACCAAATGACGTCACAGCATAGAGGGCCTGAGATGTAGGCTTTGGTATGGTTTACATCATGTTCAAGGCACCACTGCGAAAAACCGAGCCGCTCAACTACCAAAAAAATGCTGGTTCTAGGGTAGAATATATCATAAACTTTTGGAAAAATGGTGTTTTGAATGAACGATGACGTTATAACCATGAGAAAATGACGATTTCTTGGGTACCTTTTAACACATAAAAGAATAGGAACTTGATTTAGTGGTGTGATTCCTGTACAGATATTATTTTGATCATCGCTCTCTAGACACACACACACCTCAATTTCAATTTCATAAATAAAATAAATACAGGATGGGAGAGATACAATGAACTAGAAACAATTAATACATTTCATTTCAAATTTTGTTCCCAGCAGAGAAGCCTGGTCCGGGAGCCCAGTCTATAATGCGCTTGAACTGAAATGGTGTAGAAACCAGTAGGCCTAATCCCCACAGACTATTCAATTCTTGTATATTCGTGAGGGCTGATCATCATGATCATTCGATCCGTGCATGTGTAACAAAATGACAAATCATGCCAGCATTGTGTGCCTTCGTGACAACTTCCACAGATAGGGTGAATCCCCACTCTGTGGTAAAATAAAACTCTTGAGTCTACACATGGAGGTAGTAAAGAGTATTTAAAAGTGGTTTATCACTGTCAATGGTTGCCGACGGTTACATGTAGTGGCGTAGTGTCATAGGGGCACATGCCCCCCCCCCCCCAATCGATCTCAAATTTTACAAAATCCCATAGGAAAATGGTCAAAAGGGGGCTCGAGTCCCCCCCCCCCCATCAGCCCCGGTGCCCCCCAATCATGGTCGGTGCCCCTCCCCCCAATAATATGACCCACGCTACGCCACTGGTTACATGTAGGGGTGTGTGGGCTGGGTATGTGTGATTGTTCTTTTCTTAACAGAGAGGAAAGTCAACTTGGCTCACTGAGAGAATCAGCTTGTTTCTACCATGAACAAACAGTTGGCGAGGTAATGCAGCATGCAAATGAGATCCCAGATATTTGAGAATAAAATTTGGACACAAATATGCAAATTAGCTCATGAATTGTAATAGATATAAATATGCTGACCAGGCTGACCATGGCCTACCTATCCTAGAAATCTGAAGTCAATCCACATATTCATTCAAGCCGCCCAGCATCTGGAGGTACAGACCTACGACCTACGTAAGCAGGTACAGATAAAGTACAGATTGCAACAAACACAGAAAATGCAGGGGAATAAAAAAGCGGTAATTCGAGATGCTCAGTATAAACACGATCTCGGTATAAACACGATCAGCGAGATAGAGAAGGAAATGTATAAATACATTCAAGATAACCCCAATGTATCTTAGCAACTAACACCTGCGATCATCAGGTCTTTCCACCCACAAATGTGTCCTACTCCTTGCACATGACTACTAGTACTATTCAACTAGCTATCAATAGCCTTTACACCCAGTCCCACTTCCACATTCTTAACTCATGTCTACTCCTACCTTTTAACTTCTTAACTCATTATCTCCTCCTACCTTATATTAATAGTAACATTACTGCACATATATGTCAAAAGTGCAATCCGAACATTCTAATGTAATTCTCTAAACTGACACCTGGGACTTTACATGGGTGTGAAATGTGTGACTACATTTTATGATCTGAAGTTCTAAACTAAAACTTGGGTGCCAATGTGAAGAGAAGGTTTTGATGCACTATGACAGGTCTACATGATGTCGTTTCAGTTCACCTAAAATCACATTATACCATATTGCATATTTGGCAAAAAGTCTTTCTTGCAACAAAATGAAACTCATTTCACATATTTGAAACAATGAATAGCCATTAACAAGAAGCTTTGTTTTGTAGGAGTTTGGGACTATGCAGAGATGCAATTTGGTCCTGTTGTTGGTGATATTGATTTTAATGATTTGTCAAGAATGGATTTGAAAAAGTACATGATTTTGCAGATGAATGCTAACTAATTCAATGTGATTTACACTTGACCTGCATTGTCTAGTCATTTTCTCACATGACAATGTAAAAATAACACCATACCATCACATAAAACAACATTTGTGTAACTTGCTACAAGATATATCCAGGAACCATATCCTCCATGCTCCACTTGAATTAGTAGCTGCACTGCAGGCTGTTGATTGTCTCAATTGCTGTACGGTATAGATCATTCCTGCTTAATTTTCCATTTAAACGGAAATGGTTTGCTTTCATATAATAGGGCCTATATTTTGATTGCTATTTACGGTCTCTGGCACACAATATAGCACCTGCTCTATTTCCTCAATCGCAAATGAAAATTGAGATGAGCTCGCAATAGCAGTCTGTTTTTTCTGCTTCTTCCTCTTTTGCTGTGGAACATTATCAAATTAAATGTTGAAGAAGTTCTTCTACCAATAAACTTGCTGGTCCAGTGTTGGATGTGGCAAACCCTTCTTGGCAATAGCCAATTGCAATTGCTCTGGCAGACGAGTGGTTCTTTCACAGCCATGCACATCATCGTGATCAGAGGGAATGCTTCGAAGCCATGCGCGCATCTATTCGAGGGCGTCACGATCTGAGCAACTGAGCCAGTTCCGGCTTGTTGTTCAGTCACTAGCATTTATAGCCCTATTGTTTGTCCCCTGATTAATATGTTGCTTCTGCATTGACAAATCTTGCTTAATTTTTCATTTCAGTCCCCAAAATTATATTTTAATTGCCATTTACAGTCCAGCAGGTCTAAGGTCCATTAATCAGCACCTGCTACATTTCCTCACCAGAGCTGTGCATCTTTCTGCTCTAAAGTGGAATATTTGAAGATAAAAATTATCAAATAATCATTCTACCAATAAAGTTCTTGTTGTTCAATCACTAGCACCCCTAGTTAAAGGTATAAAATGGGGACATGTGTAAGAAACCATGAATATGGGGATATCAATAAAAATGCACCATATTTTCATTTCAATACAGTGTAGGTACACCCCCATCTAATTAGACACACCCACTCAGCACCCTGAACTAGAACATGTAGAATGAGGATATGATGATTTGCATAAACTTTACCCTCTCGGACCACGTCCTTGTTGTCCCGACGAAATTCATTATTAGACCTATGTATTTTCACACCATGCAACATTGTGCAATAAATAGGTCGGGGTAAATACGAAAAACTGCTAAAAATGTCCTAAATGTCCCCCTCTATAGCCCACTTCGATGCAGCATTTAATTAGTGATTTTTAAACAGTGATATCCCCCTTTGCAGGTGTATCCCCAGTATTGTATTTACATACGCATATATGTATCCTCATACACATTTTATAAACGCATCAGCACTTGTTGTTTTTCAAAGTCTAGCAATGTCAATGCTCTGTATTTGAAGCAGAGGGCTGGGGTAAGTTACGAAGAATATCTTCCTAAGTTCGATTTCTAAAAAATACAAGTTTGTCAACATTTCTTCTATACTTCAGATTTGTGATTTATTTAATAACAACATCATTTCCTCAATATTAACACTGGCATTTCCCCCCTTCCAGTAAACCATTTTGTCAAGATCAACAAGCCATATTCAACCACATCCTAATTGGGCTAGTCCCTGGTGGTCCACTCTCTGAAATTGTGACTCCCTCCCACACTTCCAATCACCCTTCCATTACTTCACACTTAAAAACTAGCCTAAATATTTAGGAGTTCCAAGTGTGAGGTGCATGAGGTCATTGTCAAGTTCATGACCTCTCCATGTTGGCCTTATGACCTGGATACTGTCACTTATCAGTCTGGCTAATGGGTGCCATGCTTGATCTATACATTGTAGTTGATGCGCCCAGGTCAAATGTACTTATCAAGGCATGTCTATATTAATTGCAATGTCTGTCATTGCATTGAGTTGTGTGACTTCACAGAAATGCCAATGAGCTACTACTATTTTTTAGTAGGTCATAAGTATTATACACTTAAGAATCAGTTTAAATATAAACTTAGATATAACCATAATCATTTGAGTTCACATAAATAATTTGTCTACTGATTGAAGAGGCATAGCCTTGGTCTACATTGTATTTCCGCTATGTCTGTGGGTAACAAGTTTGCTATTATAGCAATTGATTTCAAAATAGAAACAGGCCTACATTTTGTAGTACAGCAGTGCAATAATGAAAACTATGTATCATTTTCTGCCAGCAGAAAATTTGTCAGAGTTGAATTCAATCTTTGAAGTCCCTTCTAATAAATATATTCCAATATTCTCAATTTATCTGTTGAAAACATGCATGGAGCATTACAAAAATGCTTCAAATACACACATATGCCAAATGGGCTTCATTACACTATTTTGCAAAGACCTATCACACTGGCCAACAGATCACATAAAATCATGCCAGCGTCACGTGATGCTATGCAGATTGATCGGCAGATGAGATGCTGGTGTGATGACGATGTAATTCAATTAAGCAATCAGAATCAGTCTGACTTCATTTTTACGCCATAAACTGCACCAAATCGGGCAGTGCCAAAGATCTTTGCAAAATGCTGTATGTAGTAATTTATACCAATCAAAATGAGAAGACATGGGACCAATGCCACAAAAACAAAGAACACTACAGTGACATCAACAACAAGTGAATGCACACAGGGAAGTCATCAAAAGAAGATGAGTTATCATGTTTTGAAACTAAAATCGAATTTAACTTGTAGTAGGGTCTACATTACAAGTTTCCAAAAACTTCTGACTCATTTTCTCATTATAAATGGCTCTACATGAAGTCAGTAGAAGTTCAGTATCAATAGGCCTTCATAAATAGAAATATACTGGGACCGCTGTGGAATGAACATACTCCGTTAAGAACACAGGAAATGAGATTAGTTCCTCATTTATAGCTAGAAACGTTAACACTGCATACTGGGACTATGTATCCTACGCACCATTAGAAGTGAAACCCTAAGCCCCACTTAGGCATGAGAGTCTAACTCTATAATACAGGTTAAGGCTTGTAACAAACAAGTAATTCCATGACAAACAGGCCAACAGAAGATGAAATCAACATCAGACTGGTGCCTGTTCTTTCAGCGACACCAATTTGGCAATAACCCCGAGTAATTTAGGCATATAATGCTTACATGTGATTGGAATGACAACTACAAATTGTGGGTGACCAGGTACATGTTAAGTACTATGGCACTGCAGGTGTAACTGAAATTAGCTAGTCATCCACCATTATAGGACATACAAGGCATACTTCTCTCGAGGTATCCCCAAACTTGGCAGGATTATGTGGTTGTGCCAACTCTTTACCAAGTTCTTTACATTGCACTCAAAAAGTGCAAGTAACTAAAATGATTTAAATCTGCATGCACTCTACTCAGAATGTCTCTCCTTGTTTATAGACCTACATGTATGTCTCTCAAACCGTAAATGCAATGCTGTATATTTTGCAGACTTCCTCTGCCCCAAAACATCACTCATAAATACTCATCTCTAGGGGAAAATGATGTACCTCACAGACTATCAAATCATCATCTGAAAAGATATTTATAAATTTTGATACGTTCTACTAAAATGGCAGACAAGATTGCTTTCATTTGGCCTCATTTATGGCTCATACAATTTCTATTTGGGAGTTTGGAATGCACACATGGAAGACTCAGCGCAACATGGCCTCATCTCCATTTTTGGCAAAAATGTGATTGTGTTACCAAAATATTCAGAAAATGATGGATTTTCCAGTGACTGACAACAAAGAATGTCAATTTTCAATCCCAATAAAGCCACAGACCACTGGAACATAGCCTTATAATATACTGAAGCATAAGAGGCAGAATTCTGCAATGCTTTGCATGCTGGTCAGCGGCTTCAACATAAAAATTCCATGTTCTGAGATATTTTCTCAAAATATCAAGAGCTATCTAAAGAAACCACTGAACCAATACTGGGCTTGATAGTACTCATTTTTATGCATTTTTCATGGCGATTCCAAATATTGTTATGTGAATTTACAATTCTGAAATTTTTGAATTTTTGAAGAAATTTGAAACTTGTCTTCTGCAGTCGACACTTGCTTGGCGAGGGTTAAAACACCTGAGTGGCAAGTGTTAAACGCAATTTTCTCATATTGGCCAAAATGGAGATGAAGCAATGTTGCACTCAGTCCTCAACATGTACTTCCTCCTAAAACAAAACTGCATTCATCAATTCCTAACTCTTCAACAACGATATATTGTATCATCATGCAACTTAAAAGTGCACTCCTTGAAATGCATCCACTACCTGAATACAATAACATGTTTACAACAGTATAGATTTCAAGAAGGAAACATCTACTATGAATGCAGCACCAAACCTAATTATGGTTGCCGATATTTCCCCTCTAGCTTGCCTCTCGCTACTTACACACCATCCTTCAGCATGTTACTCAGGTGTCTTGTATGCAATCAGAAAAACAAACTGCCCTTAGAACTCACTCAGCATTGCATCACAACTATGTTCGCTATTACCCGCATCCCTTGCAGGTTGAAGATGCGTGATGAAAACATATAAGCATGATTAAGATTTCAAAACATTTGTTTATTCCTGTACTCCCCCACTTTTTATCCCGAGGTGGTAATGGTTTGATAATTTAGGGGAAATTAAATTACGAGAAGTTTTGTTTTCGTAACTACTAGAGGCACAAGATTTATTTTAGGAATTCAAATTGCAAGATCATGATTATATTTACAACTTTTGATCTAAGTTTGAACTTTTAAATAACATACAAGTTCATTATTTGGAGAGGGTAAATATGAACTTGTTTTCCACAAACATTTAGGCCTATCATTTATTATGTAGGCTAGGCCTCAATCGAAAGTAAGTTAAAGTGAAAAACAAACAAGAGCACCAATGGCGCTGTGGCTCTGCGCTTTTTGGTGACAGTGAAAGTAATTGTTCTTGGAGTCGCATGGGCAACAAGTGAAATCATTTGAGTATGTGACAGATCACATTCCCCCAACAGGTACATCTGGTAGGTTGGTAGCTATCTCATTTGCAGAGCATACAATGATACATCAATCAATTTAGGGAATTAGCGACATGGATCAAACGGGTGGAAATGGTGACTGTACCACCAAGTTTCATGACAGTTAATACTAATTTGACCTCAGATGACCCTGGTGACTCTGAAATGACATTCCCAAAATTTGACTCTAAAAGTGACTATACCTAACAAGTTTCATGCCCATCCGACAGTTTTACTAATTTGACCTCAGATGACCCTGGTGACCCCAAAATGACTTTCCAAAAATTTGACTCCAAATGTTGACTGTACCCACCAAGTTTAAAGCCCATCAGACAGTTCTGACTAATTTGACCTCAGATGACCCCTGGTGACCCAGATATGACCTTCCCAAAATTTTGGCTATAAATGTTGGCTGTATCCACCTATTTATAAGCCCATATGACAGTTTTACTAATTTGACCTCAGATGACCTCTGGTGACCTCAAAATGACCTTCCAAAAGTTGGCTCTAAATATTGATTGTACCCACCAAGTTTCATGCCTGTCCGACCGTTTTTACTCATTTGACTTTAGATGACCCTTGTTGACCCCAAAATGACCTTTCAAAAATTGGCTCTAAAATGTTGACTGTACCCACCAAGTTTCATGGCCATATGACAGTTTTACTAATTTGACCTCAGACACTGGATGACCACAGGTGACCCTAAAGTTGGCTCTAAATGTTGACTTACCCACCAAGTTTCATGCCTGTCCAAGAGTTTTTACTACATTGACCTCAGATGACCCCTGTTGACCCCCCAAATGTCTTTCCAAAAATTTGACTCACAAATGTTGACGATACCCACCTAGCTTCACACCCATTGACAGTTTTTATTTATTTGACCTCAAGATGACCCCTGGTGACCCTGAAATGACCTTTCCAAAATTTGGCTATAAATGTTGACTGTATCCACCAATGTTCATGCCCATACAACAGTTTTTACTAATTTGACCTCAGATGACCTCTGGGGACCCCGAAATGACTTTCCAAAATTTGCCTTTAAATGTTGACTATACCCACCAAGTTTCATGCCCATCCAACACTTTTTACTCATTTGACCTCAGATGACCCCTGGTGACCCCAAAATGACCTTCCAAAATATGACTCAAATATTGACTGTACCTGCCATCCCGTCCAACACTTTTGATTAATTTGACCTCAGATGACCCCGAAATGACCTTCCAAAATTTGGCTCTATATATTGACTGTACCCACCAAATTTCATGCCCTTAAAAGTTTTTACTAATTTGACCTCGTGTGACCTCTGGTGACCCTAAAATGACCTTCTAAAATTTGGCTCTAAATGTTGACTGTACCTACCAAGTTTCATGCCCATAGGACAGTTTTTTCTTATTTGACCTCAGATGACCTCTGGAGACCCGAAATGACCTTCCAAAAATTTGGCTCTAAATGTTGACTGTACCCACCAAGTTTCTAATGCTTGCCATGACAATTTTACTAATTTGACCTCAAATGACCTCGGGTGACCTTGACCCACTTGCCAAAACAAACTTGTTCTGTCTCGGGTCAAGATGCACCCACCCACCAAGTTTGAGGAACACGCGACCCCTAGTCTCCGAAAAAATAAGAATTTGCTCACCGATAGCTTCACATTCTACATTGCATTCAAAATCTAGTCGGATTTGCTGAAGAATGACACCGTGTAATAATGGAAGTTCAGAAGTAAACACAGCTGATCACAACAGGCGATTGCATCAAAAATGTTGCTAAAATTACATTTCACTCTTCGGCAAAATAAGGCAAATCTTGCTCAAAAGATGCAGTTGACTCATCGAAATAACTTTCATCCAAATTTCAACATTAACAGAATGAACCTCCAGTGCAAACTGCAAAAAATTGCACTGCTGTCTGCCTGAAAACGATAGCAAAGCACTCTAGCATGGAATGCGTAGAACGATGTACAAATTCAAACTAGCCCGAGGTACTCACACTGACGTCATCACCGTGGCGTGACTTCACGGTGCCCGTTTTTACGTCGTATGGGCATTCAGGGCCCTAGTGAGGAAGGAACAGGGCCATGATGTTTGAGGCTAATTCGAAACTAGACTACTCTAGAGTTCTGGAGTAAACTGACAGACAGATAGACGTTGCGTATTATGTGGGCATAATTTATTCAATATTATATTATTATTACTTGTCTTTGGGCATTATTTTTATGTTTGAGAAAATATTTGGGCCATCGTAATTATCTATTTTTTTTTGTTTTGAAAAGCCAGTTGAAAAAGGATGTTTGGTTTGGTGATTGAATTCACTCAGTGGCTAGTAGTAATACTATGACTTTACCATGTGTACGTCCCGGGTTTACGTACATGTACCCATGATGTACCAGTGCTATGTAGTCCATGAGTGCATCATGTGCATGAGCATATGCCATGATGATGGCTGATGACTGAGTGGTTTCCGACTTTGAAAGTTGCATCTTGTCTTGTCTTGTCTGCTACTGCACAAAACGCCTGGTGTGGCTATCAGCGTACAGATCATGCATCGATTCGCTGATAACTTATTAAATTTTCTTCTCAATTTCAATTTCCTTACCGCCGATCAAGTTCTTGAAAGAGGCCACATCAGGAGCTATTTTGGTGGTAGGTGGCAGTGAGTTCCATTTTGGTATTGTCCGTGGATAAAGTGAGAATTTATAGCAGTCTTTGCTGGGGCGTATGACGACATTGTTACGTTCATGAGTTTGACGAGTAGTGCGTCTGGCTGTAGTGTTCTTGGTCAGGTGATGACTGATGTTAGATGGTGTGAACTTGTGAGTTTCTTTGTATATAGTTATGAGGCGAGCCTTTTCCCTTCTGTCTTGAAGAGTGTCCCATTTCAGATCATGAAGCATGTCCATCGATCGTAGAGGTAGTACTGCTCCTACTCCTAGTCTCCCAGACACCTTGCGATCTCTCTTTGGGATATTTTTACCAAATAGAGTAACAATCTGTCCTTTGACATATTTAATTTCATTTGTTTTAACCATGTTTACGACTTATCGTAGTGCAATTTCGCCGGCGACATCTGTCATGTGTATTCATGTGGGGGCAGACATCTTGGTTGTTCCACTGCCAAAGACTGTTCGTTACGATGTCTGTGATTGGTTCATTTTGGGGCTAATTTCTAAGGACAGCACTGATTGGATAATTACGCATTACATCATTGGGAGATAACCGCGTTATCGAAAAAGCAAAAATTTGCACTTGCATAAGGAAAATAGTCCACTAGGAATTCATTTTGTTCCGATTTATTCAAGATTCGACAATTTTCATGACTATTTTTTTTTTTTTTTTTAACTATTTCTTTATTTAAATTGTAAAGAAATAGTTAAGAAAGTCAAAATAACTTTTGAATCTGAACCTGAGAGTACTAAAATCTTTGAGACATTTTAATGTTAAACTTCCGTTGGTTTGCGCCATTGTCACGCAAGGTTAAATTATACAGACCAAAATAATCTCTAGCACACTGGGGAACCAAGTAATAACTTCGTTATGGTGGCTTTTTTAACTAAAAAATCACATTTTCTCAACTGAATTTCAACTCTATCGAGTGCAATCGATGAAAAAATAATTTAGCAAAACTTAGAAACCAATTTGAAAACCTAAAGCCAAGCACAAAAAATTCCTTAGCATAAAAACCAACACTGTATTGTGTAACCCTACGGTTCTGATGACGATGACTCCTTAGCTTCGCTGGAGCCAAAAATCTGCTACCGTATGTGACAAAATTTTGAAAGTTTAGGTTGCAAATTTTCTTTTAAAAATACATTATGAACTTCTTAATATAAATTGCCTTTTTTTAATAAATCTAGATGAAGTTTTGATAAACAAACAGAGAAACAGTAGCACCATATTTTCAGCCTGCACCATGCAATACCGTTTCCAATGCGGACACCATATCAAGATACATTTTGTGATATTCTGAACATTGATCAATATCTTTCAATCATGGCTATCTGTCTCCACCTTTATTGCAGTAGGCCTTTTTCCTGGAACTACCAACGGTTGCTTCAAATATTATGTGTCTACAAGCTCTTCTATCATTCCCAACAAACAAAGTCAACTTTTCAGTACAAATTTTACCTCTTCTTCCACAAGAAAGTACATTCTGGAAAAGAATATTAATCTTTAGGGAGAGGTGGCTGCAACAACCAGTTTAAAACAAAGGAAACAGTTCAAATTGACAACCAAAGTGTGAACAAATTAATCACTATTTGCAGTTAATTGCGTGAACATAATAATAATATATTCTGAACTTGAAAAGTTCTGCATCTTGACATTGACCTCAACCATGGTAAGCAAGTTCATTATTGTTAAGATATGTAAGCAACTGGGTCATATGTCCTGCTGTGGTGAGTCTGTGTTGATCAAAGCCATTAGATAGGCAACAGACGTGTTAGGTCACTAACGTGGCATGCAGACATAAAGGGGAATATAACAGGGAGATGCCACTTTAATATGATGTGGATCCACTCAAAATACCTGAAACTGCATAAAAATGCCAAAAAGAGATTTAAATTTGGACAACACAAAATTAATATTATTACCCAGTACCTTATAATTAGAGGAGGAAACTAGTTTGTACAAATTGTGATTCAAAAATCTGATAAGATCTGTGAAAAGTGGCCATTTAGCAATGCAGCAATACTCCTTTATTTTACAGACCATCATTTTGCAAATGGGTATAAGTCCATTCTTCAACAGCACCTGACTTTCCTGAACTTCTTTATTTGTCCATAAATAGGCCCCCTACACATCAATTGACCAAGAATCTGATATTTCCTATAGTACCCATATTGAAATTATATCAATTTTCCAATAAGGTTTTTGTACCCCAGTTGCCAGATTTTTGGCAAAAAAAGGGGACTCCAGTTTGGGTAATTTTATCAATAACTTTAAAAACAAATTGACCAAAAAAGAAAGTGCCATATATGTATTTATAGCCAAGACCCAAATATGAGACCCATATTTGCTGCACATCCCCATTTGGTCATTTAGGCCCTGAGTGAAATTAGAATGCTTCAACAGAACAGATGTTTATGAGTGACTGATAAGGTCTGGGGGTAGTCAGTCCTAGTACTATTGAGGGGATAGGATGTAGAAGTGTTGAACTTCCAGCTGACCTTTCCTGTTACAGCGCTTTGATCCCTCTAAGATCCGGAAAAGGCGCTATATAAAAACACCGAAATTTATTTATTTATTTATTTCCAATATTGACCACTAAATGAAAGTATTCAACCCATTCCAGGATCTGTGGTTTAATGTGAACATCTAGGCCCTAAATAATGTTGGTCAGATATCATAATCAAAAATCCAGATCATTTGGGCAGTTTTGTTTTTGGGGGGGGGGGTCTCATTTTGTGCTAAATTTGTTTCAGTTTCAGAATCTTGCTCTTAGTTGCACCCCACCTAAACCCAAACCACCCCCCCCTTCCCTTGAAAATCATGTCACAGACTTGGGGATCTATCCATTTGTGAGTGTGATTAAGCATTAATATCTAATGTTGATTATCCAAAAGGTTTGTGATAAACGGTCTCTCAAGTGAAAGCTAACTTTAGCTGAACCAGAACACCCGAAGATTCATCCAAATTCAGATTTTTTGCATTTTTAGAACAAGCATCATAGATGTGTTACTGAAACCAAAAATATGGCAAACATGAAAGCAATCTGATTTAGTCAAGTTTTGACATTAAAATGAAGATAGAATAAAAGTACTTTTATTACTCCTGAAAATGTTGAATGTCAGGTCAAAGTCATCCGAGGTGAATTAAGTAATGTCGATCACAATTCTGCGCCAAAATTGTTACAGGTCATCTGAGGTGGACTAAGTATATATTTGGATTGTCAGAACACCTTCCCCAATCAAACACATTTCTCTTGCATTTGATCATCTTCTACTCTTCCCTAGAAAAATCATTATAATACCAAATCTACACACCATGGAATTCACCATCACATCCAAGCTCACATTGGGCGCCCCATTCCTTTTTTAAAGGAATTTTTATTCTTATTGCCAGGTACTTGCAGAAGACATTGAGAATAGCCATAATTTACACTTTCAGAGCTAGTTATTTGCATGTTTTCTGCAATAGTCATGATTAAGATGGTGATCAAATCAGCCTATATTTACTTAATATTGTTGATCCTTTAGTGGTGCCTTTCCACAACATATTTTGCCGAATAGGCTTATAAGCCCTTCAATATTGAAGGACCTTGTTCTTTAGTTATTGTGTTATCATGTTTATCACCAATACATTCCTCAAAAGAATGTTAAATAGGTTTTATACACTAATAATGCATGTACAACATGAGTAAACACTGATTCTGTGGTTCTTCCCTTGTAGTTTATAAATTTGCAACTATGTCAGCACGTTTGGCCTCTGTTTAAACTTTTGGTTTTCATTCTGTACAGACTTGTGCTGAAATTTCAGTCAGCCAATATGTCAGTCACTCACTCTCACTACATAGCGTGGCCTTCCAACCATGTTCCAACTAATAAAAACACCTCTGGTTAAAATATCTTAATTTAATAATGCAGATGAACTTGTACATGAGCCAGCTCACTAGGTACACCAAGTGAATATATTACAGATGGTGTGTGCGTGTAATGTCAACCATAGAGTATGTTGTCTATTAGAAGAGAGCATAGATCTCAACATGGTATCAACATATGGGTAAACATAACATTCATATCATATCCTTTATGTCAGCAGAGTCAGCAAACTTCATCCCGGCGGAGTTCAGAAAAGGGACATGAATGTTTAACTTGAAAATCAAAACATAAACTGATGAAATTCCTCCCAACTACATATGTATTTATGTAATCGAGATAAGCTTAGACTCACATCGCACTCATTAATTAGATCAGTAGACTAAACTAAATCCCTATCATGATATGAAATACTTTCACCACATTTTTTTTCAATCATATGTTCCCTGAAAAAAATTCCTGTTGTCATAAAAAGTACCAATTTTTTGACGCATTTTATTGTTAAAGGTGCCGTTTGCACCCTTCTCCTTTCTATGATTATAAACACCTCTTAATATGAATGTAATTTAAGCTGACTACAGAAATCATCAGCAATCAAATCTCTATTTCTACCCATGCACTGCTGATTTCTATATCACACTGGACACTCACAGTTTCGGCAATCCATTGTACATTGTACGACACAAATTCAATATTACAGAGACGTATGATAAGAATCATGATTCTGATCAGAAACTCTTGTTGAGATTTATAAGGTAAATAAATGCAAATGGTTTAATCCAAACTCTGTTTCTGTTGCAATATGATATTTAGAATTTAAGTCAACTTTACAGGGAATGATTGCCTGAGGCTAAATTAATGCCCTGTCACTGAACTTGAATATAGGGCACATCTTTGTGCCCCAATATTGAAACTGTAACACAGGTAATTGTTACACATTCAGCACAGTTCATTAGGAGTTTCTATGTTAATTCACCTGTAACCAGGCGTTTTATATTGCCCATTATATGCATTGTGCTTAAATAGCTGAAACAACTTCATTCTCTGTTGAGGTCATGAAAAGGGTGTGAAATTGATGAATGCTTAACTTGGAAATCAAAACATAAAATAAGACTTCTCTATTTTAGGTTAACCCTAACGCCTTTTCTGCTTTTGACGAACGGGAAGGAAAGAATGAAGGAAGAAAGAAAGAAGATGAAGAGAAACGTTTTCTTTGGTCTAGGATTTTGTAGCGTGATTGAAGGAAGGTTAATAAAATAGAAAATGATAGAAATCTATCAGGATTTGGTGTTTTCCATTCTTACTGACAGGCATCGATATTGTGTATGCCTCTTTTACTTGATCTTTTTATCCAAATTAAAAGGGGAAATCTGTGCAACAGAGATGACAGACTTGAACAGGATACAAATGTATAGGACTGGGTGTTCTTGGGTAAGTTTGAGGAACACATCTAAAATTCTGCTGAAAAGGTTCTTAAGTCTATTTTACAATCACTTCAGGTTCTTTATTTGCTATTTAAGTTCTTATGATACAAATCTGCAACTTATTCTACAGGTTGTTTTGCCAATGCTTAGGGTTTTGACAATGCTTTATAGTTGAAAAAGGCTACCGCATTCTCTCTAATTGACCATCCCTCTAATATAACATGCCCTGATCTTTTTTCAAAGAAAAAGTGACCAATGCAGAAATGTCCATACCATGGGATGCAAGCATGGTAAGTAAGCTTAAAATGAGTTTGCATGTCTATTTTTGTAGTAGTATTTTCCAATATTATGTGGCCCCCACATGGGAGGCACCATGTTGTATTTCAAACCTGAAGTTATATTTTCCAATACTTTGCACGTTTTTTTCACTGAAAATTCACTTCAAATAAATGCCCCCTGAAAATGTCACACCCCCCTCCTCCGGTGTTAATTAGAGAGAAAACAGTAAGTTGTACATTTTGACCACTTATTGTGTTATCATTTGTACTTGAAAATGATGTTTATTGGCAATATCTGAGGTTCAGCCTGGTCAAACTTATTATTTTCAACTTGCAAGAATGCACCTTTCTCTCATCATGAACAGCAACTCAACACAATGTAATTAGAGATTTTTAAATTGATTTACATTGTCACTGCCAAAAGATCTTCACAGCTGTGCTTACAGGATTCTGTGACAGCTTCTCAAACTTCCATTTTTCTTTGCATTTCAAAGACAGTAATTTTCCTGAGCTGTCTTTCCCCTCCAACACTTCCACTCACATCCTTACAATGACATTAGGTTAACAAGAAAGGTGTCACTGGTGGAAATGACATTTATTTTGAACATGACTCCCTACAAAGGTTATTGAACTTAGGGATCTTATAACACATTGAACTTACTTGACTGTCACAGAATTGTATGTACATCAGGCTGCCATATGTTCCTATTGAACTTAAATCTATGCAAAATTTCTCATTATACAAATCTATGTTATGGGTCTAATAGTTGAAAAGAACATTCTACATGTATATTGACCACATCCGTACTGCAAAAGACACTGTGTCTATGTGCTGTACCAGTCATACATCAAATCGAAAGAATACAATACATTTATGTCCATTGTGGCTTGAGGGAGACCAGGGTCCTATATCATTTCTCAGCTTCCAAGAAAACAAACAAACCTCCATCTTGTGCTAGAAATGAGAGGGGGTAGCAAAGTTTTTATCCCTTTATAGCTGCCTATGCATTTTGCTATCAGTGAAATTTAATTACCGTAGATGGGCACTGATTGGGGCATAGGCCTTTAATGGAATGAATACATTGTATGGTACTTGATTTCTAAATAGGGTCATACCCTTGTGATGTAAGGTAATATTAATGTGGGCGCAGTAATGACTCCCGGTAGAAACAGATTGGGTGAAGGGTGCTGCAGGTTAACCAACAATGGGCTTATTTCAGAAAATAAGTGCACACCCCCTATAAAGTAATATAATCATAGAAATGTCTGGATTTCCAAGTCTGCTTTCTGAAAACGATTGGAATTCCAGTTGCTAATGTCACTTGAAAAAGCCTGGAAATCCAATTTAAATGAAGGAAAAATAACGGAAATGTCTCAAATGAGCTCTCAAATTGAGGATTTCTAATTTTGAACTATTTTTCTGCTGGATTTTTTCGCCTTTTGACGATTCAAACAATCATGACTGGACAAAAAGTCCGGAAATCCGAACTCCTCTATATGGGGTGTGCATCTATTTTCTGGAAAAGCGCAATCACTTTTGAAGGTAGTTTTTAGTGTGATATGCAGGGATATACCCAGTAGAAACAGAAAGATGGATGCCACTAAAACAGAGACAAGCTACAATACAGCACATGCGATCCAAATTTGACATTAAGCAGCTTGAAGATCACAAAAAGTGTTTTTGGACTTCCGCCCTCCCCGGATTGTGAATCCTTACCCTGCATTTGCAGGGCAGCAGAAATTACCCAGTTGACGTATGAACACATTGCTATAAAAATGTTATAAACCCTGCTTTTAAATAATTTTATCTTAGCTGCCACATCTTACTACTTATCAATCAAATACCAGCCAGCTAGCATCTCACTTCATTTCATCCATGTCACTCAACTAGACATATATACACATACAGCTTTTATACCAAGAGGCAAAATAAAGGAGAAACAACTAAGAGCTCCCAACAAATACGCGATTGCATTATTTGCGTAGTTTGTGGCTGCATGTTATTTTGATATTTGGGTAAAAATCTATTTTTATTTTTAAAACCCAGATTTTGAAAGTCCCTGGACCTAGAGATAAATGCTATTGCTAGTTTGATGATCATTTATGGTTGATTTTAACTTAAACTTCATTGGTTGTAACTTGTATGCATAATAATAATAATTTTTTATGAAGTACAATTTTCTACAAAATTTTTTTTTTTTTAATCAAACAAAATACTTGCACCTGGTTCTAGGACATGGATTCTCAAAATCTGAGAAAAAATGGCAAAAAACAAAACAAAACAAACACATGCACACAAAAACAACAAGATTTTGCGTTTTTGGCAGGAACAGGAAATCACAGCGCCCTTTTGCATATAACAAAATCGGGGTGAGTATTTTGCCGTCTCTAATTGTGTGTTTGTCATAGCCCTACACAGACCATCATAAAAAAATAAGTGATGACAAATTAATTCTTTCAATAATTGGTCTCAAAATTAATTTTGGTCAGTTCTAGAATAACATGGACCAGCCATTCTGTTGGCATAATCAGGCTAGTATTAGAAACAAGAGCAAGCTTTTATATGGGATTATTACCCTGATTACCAGTATTAAATTTCCACTGACACAACCAATTTTTTAATTGAAGTAGCAGTTGACAAGTCACATGCGCTACCCAGCACATTCAAATGTCATGCTATAGGTATAGAACGTTTTTAATAACATTCAGAAACCATTTCAGATAATTTAATGTAAAACATTCTAACATAATGTTATTACTGTAAGTGTTGACAAAATATTTTCCAACATTTTTGCCCAAAATAATTTGCAACAACATTTGGCAACATTTAATTTAAAGATGTTGTTGTAGCGTTGTGTGGGTTTTTTTTATAAAACATTTTAAAAATCCTCCCAGTCAGAACTCTTGCCCCAAAAAAACCCAAAGTTACAAAAATTTCCACCTTTTGCAGCAATTTGTTGACCTTGCACCCCACCCCCCCTGAAATTCACTTTTCCCCCTATGCCCCTCCACAAAATTCCTGGAATTATGGAAATCAATATAAAATGGTATCAAAACCTGGTATTCAAATATTCAAGGGGCAAGCAGTATTTGGTATAACATTTGGAAAAACACCCTACATGTATCCTTAGGGCAGATAATTATCAGCTTCACTGGATCACAATAACATGACATTTGATATCAAAATATGAAATGGACAACAACCATTTTTGGCATATTTTATAATATTTAGTGGTTGAAAGTGATATCAACTAGTACACAATGACATACCTGATGACGAATGTACAAAACTGTTTCAGGAAACCAAATTTACCACAAAAAAGTTTGGAAAGGAACGTACGAAAATCTGTGCAGATAGGCCTATAGCTGAATGGAGGTTTTATGTAAAATGACTCAACTTTCACCCAAAGATAGACATTTATTCGTTTCAATTGAATGACTTTAAAAGACATTTTGACATTTATCAATTTCTTTATTGGTCCATTATTACAAATCCTAATGAAATTGCTGAACAAAAAAAAAAAGAAGATTTTCTGTATTTTGAATAATCATTGAATTTTTCAAGGTGCATGATATGCTGATATAAACCACAACTTTATACTGCGCACAATACAGTATTTAAACACTGTTTACTATAAAAAAGGAATTTTGTGTATTGTAGTGCAGGCTTTCATAACTACTAGTGCATTCCTAATCTAGCCTTGGGTGTATTTTGACTGGCAGTAAATACAAATTTGCTATTGACAAAAACAATATTGACAAATTGCCTACAGAATGACATTACAATTTGCTTGAATATTTTGTGTACATGATAGCTTTGGTCTTGAATGGGTAAGCACACCTACACACCCTACACCTGCACACAGCCCTCAATACCATGAATACATTCAGTACATCCTGGCAGATCTGGGCAGATTTAGCTGTACCCAACATTTTGGCACTTGGCAAATCAAGTAGAAACCAAATGTATGCATTTTCTGGACATACTAAAAGGCAAGAGTGATTCTTTGCAGTTGAGTTGAAGAGAAGACTCTTGTGGAAATAAAACCTCCAGCTGAAAGATCCAAGATGATCTTATGAAAATGGATCCGGCCCTTAGCCTTATCATCCAATTTTGAGAAAAGAAGTCCCTCCTTTTTAACTTTTGGAAGTCTGGAAATTTCCGAAAGATTTACATCCCTGACAAAAATTCTAATTGTACTGAAATATTGACAAAACAGGGCAAAAATCCTTTAAATCTCTCAATATACATAATCTTCAACTGTGAACTGAAATATATGTTAATAATAATATTAATACTAATATATTGTTAATGTATTCTAAACTGAATGTTTTGGTGAATGTTTACTCCTAAACCAAATTCTCAGAGGCCTCATGCTTCCCACTGCTAATTTTCCGGATAAGCAAATCATGATCTACTGAAACTCTGCCAACATATCTTCCTTGATATTGCATGCCTCTGCTGTTCTTGTCTAAGCCTACTGAAGACCATTTAGTAAACAAAACAAACTGACAAGAAAACCCAATGAGCTCCTTCAATATAATTATTGTGATATACTGGGTCGTACTAGTACTCAGGACTTTCTCCATCTGATAAAAGTAAATCGGATTCAAAATCAGAAGAGAAAAAAAAACACTATTGAAGTTTCTTTTATTTTTTTAATAAAAAAATCAAAACATTTGTGCCTGTGCCAGTTGAATAGTGTAAAAAATAGGGCAGATTGATGTCCATGAATGATATCAGTTTTGACCCATGTAGTGTGTTTGTGTCCCCCCCCCTTCTTGTTGTTGAACTTAATGCCTATAGGTGGGCCTACAAGTTCAATCAACTTTCATGTATTAAAACCCACACATTAACATTACACCACACATGAAAGCATTAGTACAATTAAATTTGTTTGACTTCCTGAGAAACAAAGCATGAAAGAAACCACTACTTGCACCACTGTGGGTACTGCTATACCTTGTTCATATACTTTACAACAGAGGAAGCAATTATTATTAGGGTGAATTGGAATCTATTTGACAAGGATGTGGCCTTACACTGCACTCTGTTGAACTTGACTATTAATTAATTCAGGTGTTCTGCCATGCTGTATGTATGGTGTACAGACATATTTTGCCTTCAAATTTACCTTGACACATTTTCTTAGCAAAACTTGTTGAAAGTAACTGGAACATGTTTTTACACTGCGTACTATACCCTGTATAACAGTTTACAAGGTACAGAAACCAACTACAATACACACAACACTGATTATACTGTCATGTACTGGCATGGTACTTGCATAATTTGTGTCGGAATTTTCAACTTATTTACATTTGGCAATGTGGGAATTGGCATTTGGTAGCACTTGTGTATACAAGTAGTTGATCTGGCAACTGTTTCAACACTTCCAGTCATATTTTCAGAGGACACTGCACATTTCATTCGCACAAATCTCTAGAAAAAGATAGCACTACTTTCGGGCTCTGTTGCTATTTAGTATACTATCCAGAGAGGTTGCGTCGCGCTACGGTTGCTGAAGTTCTGTTACTGTATACATGCCTGAAAACCTAGGACTACAATGTAGCTCACATAATATTTGTGTGAAAACTTGCAGATTAAATCCTCTGCATTTTTTCTTTGTCGTCAGGTGAAAATTACAACACAGTGGCCTGGCGGCAAGTGTAAAAATGTAGGCCTACATACACACACTAATTCAATGTCCGAATCAACATATCACACACAAATTCAATTTTCGTGAATATCTATTGATCCATGCTCTAATACGAGAATCACAAAATCCCCCTTTTAAAAGCAAGAATTTGCAAGAAAGAGGCAGCATGCCAAACTGACCCTTACTTATTTTTCACATGTATGCCAAACAGTCTGATTGGGGAAGGAAACTGTCTGTTGACTGAGGGGATACAATGCACAATATTAGCTCCTATATGGTATGGAGAAGAACCTTGTACACTTTGAAATATGTAAACCTGCAGAAGGCAAGCAGCATACATGTACATTATGTAGGCCTCCAATTTGTCTTATTTCAGCAATATGAGGCACAGAATATTACAAGATGCTATAATTGCCTACTGCAAGCCTTTGGCTGCTTTTGGAGCTCAGCAGGGCTCAGATTTGTGAATAAGCTACCCTATAACCACCCCCCCCTGGCCCCGATAAATCCCTACTCTAAACCAAATCAAAAACATAACATATCCATGTTTGTAGGCCTACAGATTTAAATTGGTGCATATTCTAGAGAAATGATAGGTGCTCCTGCATGTTAATAATTGCCATGCTGCAACAAAGCAGTTTGTGTAGCTAACACCTTTTGAGTGACCTACAGTCCTACATTTATGCATTTTATATGCACCCTGACAAATTGACCCTGAAAAAAGAAAATGGTTCATGTTCTGCTGTCTGGAGGGTGACCATGATGACTAAGCCTATAAAACCTGTGTCATGATGTCATGCTTGTTGCAGATGGTCTGTACATGTACTGATGATCCTTATCACCTGTAGGATTGGGCCATTGGCAAGGTTGGGCATACCCTGAAAGATCAATCTAGTTTTACCTATAGATCTATGGTTTTACCTATGGTTTTACCTACAGGTAGAAAAAGTCCAAACCAAAGACACTGTTATAAAAGGAGATACATGTATGCTGAATACTGACCGTACCATGCTGACTGACTCTACCAAGTATACCTAGCCTTGTTCACAAACCGTGACGCCTCTTGAATAGCGAGCAAAGCGAGCACCGAGCGTAGCGAGAATATCTTGGATCATCATAGGTATCAGATTCAGAGTACAACACAGAGAGCCTGTGCTACATGTAAGTTACCCAAGGATGCGAGTACACACATCCCTAGTCTACCATGTGAGGAAAGCTGTATACTGGCTACAGTACACCAGGCTTACATAGGCCTAAATGGTTTTGCTTAAGGGGAGCCACTGACACCACTTTGTGAGCGTGTAAGCACAAGGCAAAGGACTGGCATAGTGCACACAGCTCGAGCTGATGCAACCTCTCTGGATAGTACATTTTTTGTATATAGCCTACAATTCAAGAATACAGAGCCCGAAAGTAATGCCAAGAAGCAGTAGGCCTATGTATTTTCAGAACATTCCACCCCACAGAGTATTTTTTGCAGGTCTATGTGTCCAGTAAAACAATTAACAAAAACAACAAACATCTGATGCCAGGAACAGGCACAGACAGAAAATACATGTCATTTGACATCGCAAGATTTGTCACACATTTTCATCTGAAATACCATCCCTGGGTACATGTAGGCCAATATATTATATAGTGTACATGTATGACACACATCTGCTTAGACACATACAGTGTCACACATCTGTGCCAATAGTTATGTTTTGACTACAAGTTCACTTCCGAAAGCCAGTCAGTGAGCACTTGTGGGACATGCATTGCCTACAAACACACATACACAAAGGTCAAGGTGATGTGTTGGGCCTGCCACGATTTATTTATTTTTCACCCCACGATGACCCAGCACTTAAAAGGTTACACATGCCATGTAAGACTTTCAAGTTCAACCATAACACTAGGTTGGCTACACTAATTCAGCCACGTTTCCTCTCAACTAGGTAAAGATTAGGTGTCAGCGCTTCATACAATAGGACATAGGTGGGCATAGGTTTAACAATTTGTTATTTCAGAACAAGTGCTGTGCTCAAGGCAGACATCAAGCGACATGATACGCCTGGTTTCAGTTCCTTCGTTTGCATAATATTATACTGGTATATCGACATGGTTGTACACTCTGAAATATGAGCATAATGATAATACTAATTAAGCATTATTTGAGGGCGAGATGGCCGGGCGGTTAAGGTTGTGCTGTCGGCCGGGAGATACGATCGACAAGGGTTTGAGCCTTGGGCTTGCCTTAGGTGAAAATTCTCTTCCCTCCCAAAAAGTTCCTATGGTCGGGAATCCTTCAATTAAGTCAAGTTACATCACTTAATTTTTGTAGAATTTCTTCTCGCCTCCATACACTGCTTAGCATGTGCAGATATGCAGTAGTGTATGTGCGAAGTCTGTGATTCAGAAGTCACATTGGTCCCGTGTTCAGGAGGATTTATCTCTGTGCTGTGCACATTAAAGTGTCAGAGCTATTCAAAAAGAGAAGAGGGACCGTCCCCGGTTCTGATATCTGCACTCAATCCAAGATTTCAGGGTAAGTTGGCGAGAGTGCGACTGGGGAGAGTTGAAGCTGCCGACTTAATGAAATGAAATGAGCAAGTTGCATTAGCTGACAAATCTCATGGAAATCCATGACTCCCATTCACACTTGATTCCAAGAAGATCCAAGAGAAAGTTTCTTCTGATGTGTACATACATTTATCTTAAAATTGTATAAAATCCATGAAGGGCATGAAGATTTATAATTATGTTTGCTCCAATATCTGTGCTTTGATGAAGCATAGGCCTTGAAGGCCTATGCATGAAGCAAGTTTGTATTTTGTATGTGAACCTAACTATGGACTGATGGAGAGAACACATTTCTTTGACACTTTACTACATGTATTAGGCCCTAAAGGCATCACCAATTACGCTACATAAAAACAACTCAATTTACATAAAGCTTCTGTACACATTCTCAATTTGTGGCCTTTTTAGACTTAACTTGATCTGATCTACATTTGTGTGTTTCAGGCTTCCCGTTAGTGTGCGTCATTGCGTCCAGACGCGTATTTTACACATTTGGACGCAAGTTCACATGGCTAATCAAGTATTTTATCCATGTCACATGAATGTGGACGCAGAAATTTTATCATTAATTGATGATAAAAATACGAAATTTTTATTCTTTTATATTTTTAAGATAATAAAAGCCCCAAAATTTTGACCCACCTGATAAGAATTGAAGTAAATTCTGCAATATTTGTAAATGCAACGTCAGGAAATCGTGCACTTTTGCATGCTTTCCGGACGATCGCTATTTGTTTGATGGCTGGGGAAGTCCCGATTGATTTGTTTACAAGTAAGCACGTGCCGCTAACGTTTATTTAATTATTTATCACAACCTGACAATATTCAATTTTTAATATTTTAAGTTTATTTTCTCATAAATAATCTAGGTTTCCTTTATAAGTATTATTGTTACGATGAATAAAAGCAATTTTAAAGAAAAAATCGAAATGATAACCCTTTTTTAAAAAAGAATGCGGAAGTGAAAGTACTGAACGAAAATTGCTCAAGATTGACAGACTTTGCTCATGTTTTTGCACCTGTTTTTGACCACGTTTGGACCAAAACTGACACAGAAATGAGAAAAATTATCATAGCGAATGGAGATGGAATATCACGGCGAAAATGCACTTTTATTTTTTTTTAACAATCAACATTTGATGAGGTGTAGACCCGGGGTACGTGTGTATCGTCATAATCGTGAATTTCAGATGGACGTACAAAAATCTGTTTGGACGCAAGTTTTTGCAACCTCGTCAGCAAACTTGCGTCATTACGGACGCACATTTTTAAAACCTTAACGGGAACCCTGGTGTGTTTCTACTGAGCAAAGGATTGTGCAGTGATGCAAGGTAATAAGCAGTGATGGTCCCAGTAGAAATAGATTGGGCTGGTGCTGTTTAGAGTAACATCACTGTTTTCCCGTCCGCCACCTTTTTTGAAGTGGTTAATAATAGTGGCACTGGATGGAAGTCACTTTATAGTAAAAGGTCTCTGAATAGACCCTATCGAATAAATACACCAAACGGAATGGCATAACCTTTAACAGTTGAAATGGCAGCAATGTTGGTGGACAGTCTGAGAGGGACAACAGGTCTTAATCAATTCCACAATATCATCTGTTTTATTGTATTATCATGTGAATTGCCCCGTGGAGGTGGGCAGAATTTTATTTATGGGTGATGTAGTATTTGAGAGGGCCAGGTCTAGTGTATACCATCTATTTTGCTCATTTTCAGCAAACTGAATGCTAAACAAATGCTGCAAAGCATCACGTCAAAGCGTGATTCCTCCCATTCCCACACTCTGTATGATATCAATCTCATCAGAACAGCAATGTTGCAATTACTCAAGCAATTCTTAGCAAGAGAGCCTGCATTTGGAGTGAGTTAGAAAATGGGGAGTTAAAAATGTAAGCTACCTAATGCAGTGAGGCAAGTTACCCCTGCAGTGAGGTAAGTTACCCATGCAGAGAACAGAAGGTTCTGAGTCCCTTGCTGAAGTTACAGATAAGGTACTTAGTCCTTCAGGCAAGTTCCAGATAAGGAACTGTAGTTAGTCCTTCAGGCAAGTTCCAGATAAGGAACTGTAGTTAGTCCTTCAGGCAAGTTACAGAATACAGATAAGGTAGTTAGTCCTTCAGGTAAATTACAGATAGGGTAGTTAGTCCATCAGGCAAATTACAGATAAGGTAGTTAGTCCTTCAGGCAAGTTACAGATAAGGTAGTTAGTCCTTCAGGTAAATTACAGATAGGGTAGTTAGTCCATCAGGCAAATTACAGATAAGGTAGCCAGTCCTTCTGGGTAGTTACAGTTAAGGTAGTTAGTCCAGAATAGATCTTGCCGTGTTGCTGTAAGCGGTGCATATTCAAATGACATCTTGCTTCAGCATGGCCTACCTCAAGGGTCGGTTATTGGACCACTTGGGTTTGTTCTATACACTCACAATGTTGGTCGCATCATTCGCCATCACCATCTGATGTACCATGTTTATGCTGATGATATACAAATATATTTACCCGTTGATCCTACAATTCCTGGTAATATTTCATGTGCTATTTTTAAGATTTCTCAATGTGTTAGGGATATTAACGCATGGATGATAACAAACAAACTTAAGATAAATCCCGATAAAACAGAGTTTTTTGTTATGTCATCTTCTCATCATAAATCCCGGTTGCAGGATGTCACCTTCAATATTGGTGATGATATCATTCCTCAATCATCCAATGTGCGAAACTTGGGTTTTATTTTTGATAACCAATTGAATATGGACAAACATATAACTAACCTGAGCCAAACCATAAACTGGCAAATACGCAATCTGTACAGAATCCGAAGTATATCGATCAAGACACCTGTGCCAATATTGTCAGAGCCATGATTTTATCCCGCCTGGACTACTGTAATGTTTTGTTCAACAATATTGCGCAAAAGGATATTGATCGATTACAACGGCTCCAGAATAAATGTGCCCGCTTAGTCTTCTTGTCGCCGAGACGCACTTCCATCAGTCCCCTGTTGAAAGAACTCCATTGGCTTCAGTATTACATTTTCAAAACTCTGCTTTATATATACAAGTCACTGAATGGGCTGTGTCCCCGGTATATCGATGAGTGCCTAACTGTTAAACTTCCTCATGAGGGCTCAGTCACCACACGTTCGACCACGGTCTCAATCTTCGTGTACCAAGGACGAACAAGGGTGCCGGGGACAGGGCCTTTTCAGTGGTTGCTCCTTACAAATGGAACTCAATCCCCCTAAATATCCGCAGTGCCCAAACTGTCACCGGGTTCAAATCCCTTCTGAAAACATACCTTTTCTCATGATGTTGCTTTTGTTTGTTTTGTTTTGTTTTCTGTGTTTCTGCGCTTTGTATCCTCTGGCATTAGGCGCATTATAAATGCTGTGTTACTTACTTACTTACTCCTTCAGGCAAATTACAGATAAGTTAGTCTTTCAGGAAAGTTACAGATAGGGTAGTTAGTCCTTCATGAATACAGACAGATAACTTGAGACATGCTTGAGATCAGTCTGTTGTAAGTTACAACATACATGTATTATAACTTACATTTTCTGCAAAATTCTATAGAAATATTTTCTGCAAAATTCTATGAACTTGTCTTTGGGACTATCAGTAACTCTAACCACAGATTCCATAACTCACCTTGGAGACTAACCATAGATTCCATAACTCCCCTGGAGGACTAACCATAGATTCCATAACTCACCTTGGAGACTAACCATAGATTCCATAACTCCCCTGGAGGACTAACCATAGATTCCATAACTCACCTTGGAGACTAACCACAGATTCCATAACTCCCCTGGAGGACTAACCGTAGATTCCATAACTCCCCTGGAGGACTAACCATAGATTCCATAACTCACCTTGGAGACTAACCACAGATTCCATAACTCCCCTGGAGGACTAACCGTAGATTCCATAACTCACCTGGAGGACTAACCATAGATTCCATAACTCCCCTGGAGG
The DNA here is from genome assembly GCF_039555335.1 of Amphiura filiformis. Classification (NCBI taxonomy): domain Eukaryota; kingdom Metazoa; phylum Echinodermata; class Ophiuroidea; order Amphilepidida; family Amphiuridae; genus Amphiura; species Amphiura filiformis. The sequence continues at coordinate 48,828,096 of NC_092632.1, read as the reverse complement.
ACTAACCATAGATTCCATAACTCACCTTGGAGACTAACCACAGATTCCATAACTCCCCTGGAGGACTAACCGTAGATTCCATAACTCACCTGGAGGACTAAACGTTGATTACATAATAACTCGCATAGGAGACTAACCGTAGATTCCAGAAGTCGCCTGGGGGACTATACCATAGATTCAGTAACTTGCCTGGGGGACTAACCATAGATTCAGTAACTTGTCTGGGGGACTAACAGTATATATTCCATTACTTATTTTGATGACTAAACATAGATTCTCGATGCAAGACTTCCTGTAACTGGTCTCACAGACTTCTCAATCTCTTAAGGGTAACTTGCAGTTATTCTGTCGGTCCGTGTCACGTCACTTCCGGTTGATGATGTTCGAGTGAAAACAAGTCCGTGATTCGATTTTTGTTGATGATTTCTGTCATTGGTGTTATGTAAATTTCGACCGCAAATAGTCAGTGGAATCACACAACCGTTTCTAAGTCTTCAGAGTGGAAGAAACTTACTTGATTTACCGTTTATATACTGACAAACTTAAAATTAAATACCATGGTCGAGTGTCGTTTTTCCGAAATTGAATGCCACTCCAGCAACATCGCTATGTAGCCTCCTTCACAGTCGGTTTCTGTTGTTCATAACAAACCGTGAGCCACATGCAGTTTGGGCCCGAGACTAGAGATAGCCCGGATGTCCGACCGACAGAATAGGTGTAACTCGCCTTTTGTAAGTTGCCTTTCTACAACTCACCTATTTTGAACTTGCTGTTTTTCATAAATACTTTGGTGGGGGGGACTGGGCAAAGTGTGGGGGGGACACAAAAAGTTTTGAGTTGCACAAAGGGGGGACCAAAAGTTTTGGTTACTAAAGGAGGGGGTCAAAAAGTTTTAAACAAAAATATACCAAAAGAACAAGAGCATACAAAATTTTTGCGCGCGTAAGCGCGCATATGTACCAATAAAGCCCTTTTTTCCACGATTATGGCCCAATGAGTTTAAAATACATTTTTGGCGCGCTATGCGCGCTCATTACCGATGTCCCATTAAAGCCTTTTTGGAATCCCAAAGACTTTGCATGTATTCCACAGTCGCTATAAGAAAAGGGTCATTATATATGTATCCCACTGATAATACCGGGTCAAGATGATGCAACCAGGATTTTTTTTTGTCTTTGCCCCGAAATTTATATTTTGCCCCCCGACCAAGAAAGCTGGCTATACGCCCCTGATAAACAAGTCTAAAGTATTAAAAATCTTGAGTATGTGCCCAGATGTTGCTCTGAATTTCCAATGGATAGCGACGGGGGAAGGTGGGGGCATGTGCCCTGGGCGCCACTCTTAGGGGGCGCCTAAATTAACCAATTCAGCATCGATTCTGCGCCACTCTAAGCGATGAAAGTCAAAATTTCGCGGCTTATGCCAAGCATATCAGACAGAGTCATTTGAAAGATCAATTTAAGATATTCTTTCATTATAACCAAAATTAATTAGTGGTAGGCCCTATTTGTGCTCCGGGCGCAATAATTATTTCAAGAATCGGGAGCGACACCTATCCTTAGCCCTGGGTGCCACAAGCCCTAGCTACGCTACTGTCAATTTCCTTTTTGTATTACTTTTATTTATTTATTGGTTATAAGAATGAAACAAAAATTAGAATGCATAAATTGAAATCAAACTTCATACAAGTCACAGCGTGTGAAAAACACCTTAAACATTCAGGCCTATAATTGTGACTGAGTTTGCACAAATGGAGTAGCCCCCCCCAGACTGTTTTTAACCTCTTGGAAAGCTGAGACGAATATACCTAAAGTATATTCGTCTCAGTTGGAAAGGGGGGGGGGGGGGTCAAAAAAGTTTTATATGTCTAAAGAGGGGGGTCAAAAAAGTTTTAGGTTCTCTGGAGGGGGGGTCAAAAAAGTTTTGACTCCAAATTTCCAAGTGCCCAGCCCCCCCACCAAAGTATTTCTGAACGGTCCCTTACCTGTTCTTCCTACCAACACCTTTTCTCCATGCTTGTAATACAGGATATTATATTATTCATTGTTGAACAAACAAAACCTGATCATCTAGTTACAGACAACAAGATTTAGTGACCCTGGGCAAGACCTACAAATAGCTGTGAATCATCACACAAGCATCTTGCCCATACTCTCTGGTGTAGTGTTTTACCTCCACTAAGCCTTGAGGTTTAGACCCACATAAACCCAATAGTCACCATAGTCACACTCTCCCAACATGGTTTCTGTAACCATTTTATAAACTTTGTCTCACAAAACCACTAAAATTAAAGAAATTAGCTATTTTGGTGTTTTCCTGTCTGTATGTGTGTGTGACCCTTGCATTGACATCTTTTGAACTTGGTGAACTTTCAAAATGAAGTGTTGACTCTAAATGTTGTCATTTCGTTCCCTACAAATAGTCTTTGGTTGCTTTTAAAAGAACCAGTAATTATCAATGACTCTTTTGATTTGCTGTGTGTGTGGGGGGGGGGGTGAACTTAGATGGCATTTAGGTATGAGCCCCCTAAAGATGGGTTCATTCAGCATGCCTAGAAAGTTTGTGGGTCATAACACTTTTTTGTGGAAAAATTGTGATTTTTTTTCTATTTAAATTTAAAAACAAAAGGTCAGTTGGTGAAAGATGATCTAAAATGTATTCAGATTATGATTAATAAATTTAAGGCAAGGGTCATTTGGTGACAACAAAATAGGGTCATTGGTAGTTGAAAATGAGGTCATTGTGGCCACACATTCCCATTTGCAATGAGTGGTCCCAAGGTGGTTGTGGTGACACTACATGTAGGATCTTCTATAAACATGTCCTCAAGTCAGGACATGGTTCTTGACCTCTTTAAACTTGAGTTTCAAAATAGAGATTATTGGACTGTGACATTAAATGAGACCATCTTGGTTCAAAGTGCTTCAGGGCAATTTGTGTCAAGTATGTGTGGTCAGTACACCATCCCACATCAAGTCCAAAGTCAATGTGTCAATCTTTCAGATTGACTAATTTTTTTTGCATACAGTTTGCACCTCCAAGATGGAATTTAGATCATTACCCATGCAAGAATTATCAGTTTTCAAAGAATCAGAGGAAGTTATTTATTAGCTTTCAACCATTATCACTTATGTAAAGCTGATTAGTGGATGTGGCTTTGGTTAAAAGTCAACTGATAATGTGTCAATTATCCAGATTATTGTCATCATTACCTTAAAATGCTTACATGTATATTTACCATTGAGTTAACCAAGCAAGCAATCACTGAATTTAACCAGAGAAATTTAACAGGAGAACAACCCTTGAACATAGAATATCTGGATTCTAGCAGGGAACACATAATTCTACAGACAATGTACTCTCATCGTGGTTTTTAAAATCTTAACTCCCCAATACTTTTTTGTGAACAGAAAGGAAAGGAAGGAAGGAATAAAGAGAGAAGGTGAACACTGGCCTGACCAATGAAACCGGGTATGACTTACAGTGATCGCGCCATCGCATCACCTGGGATGCATGACTTCATGCTGTTGGATTTTGTTGGACCAGGAAAGAATTAGGGTTTTTATATAACCATTTGAATGCTTGATTTTCTTAAGGTGACTGCAATATATTGATGACTGAGGACATTTGTTCAGAGTGTCGCAAAATATTCATTCAGAGTTTGCAGATATTCAATCAGATATAGCGAGACAACTGAAACAAGAATAATGCAGATGCAACACACTGGTTACCAAGAACATTTGGAGCACAACTTCTCTGTCAAAAAAATAGGATATAATAAAATTTAGGCCTACAACCAGTCCACCAAGGTACTTTCATCAGATATGATGATCCAATATTAAAGTTGCATGTAGCTATCTGTAGACCAGCTATGCCCTTTGTCTGACCTCTGAATGTACTGAGGGGGAACTCTACTGCTGGATGTTCAATGTTTATATTGGATGTGGGGGAGGGTGATATTATCTGTCAGGAAAATTATAGCAGTCTATATCAAAATGAAAGTTCACAACACTTTGCAATCAGGTGTCAAATCATAAATGCAGCAATCTTTCTGGTATAGAAATAATGGATGTAATGCAATTACTTACTACAATTCAGATGGTTTTCTAGTCTTTGTTGAAGACTTGTTCTGTCCCTTCAATGAACAGGAGCACGTGCATACATTCTGAAATATTGTGGTGCAGATCCTCTGACCATAGAGAGTGGACAGTACACGTTTCCACTTTCTGTGCTCTGACCATACTCGTGAGTCGTGACTGCCAACTTTTGATACAAAGTTCACAATTTTGTCTATTTTTATTCCTGTCAGTTAATTTATTTCACTGATGAGATTACTGTAAAGCAAATCACATTACTTCAAGAATTTTCTCATGGGCTTACATCTGATGAGAGCCCAGGATAATTGAACTGTTTTTCAACCAAATTTGTAGTGTCTGACCGATCAGGTCCCTATCTGAATCCGCCGATTGGCCGATCAATTCCCTCTTTGATCTGCCGATTCGATCACCGATCACCGATTACCAATTCCCCAATTGTAAACAATGACTGCCATCGCCATGAGTAAATTTCACCTGTATGTTGAAAGGGTACTTGTACGCAAAGTATTACCATAATTATGTATGCTCTGAGCACAAAACTACACTCCCGTGCTCATTTACAATACTTAATTTGACCATGATTATTTTAAGTTCAATTTACTTTTTCCCCCTGATATCCAAGTCCGTCGAATCATTTGATCGCCCCATTTTAATATTGTGTTTACGTTCAAGTCAGTATTGAGTTTTGCACACGGCCCGTAGCTGACACGCACATGTGTAACCCGGAAGTGTTGAGTTTTGCACGCGGGGAATTACCTGATTATCTCAGCTGCGTGCCTGAATCACGGTATGATTTTATATGTTTATCGCCTACAAAGCTTGTTCTTTTGCTAAATTTTGCTTGATTTAAAGAAAGAAATATACCAATAAATGAATACTTGTTAAGCTTCAACATTACTTTCATGATATTGGGTGATCGGTGCATTACATCGGCGGATGAAGGAAAAATCGGCCGATGCAGATCACTACCGATAAGCTAATAATCGGCCCGATTAGGAAGCTCCCGATCTGATCGGTCAGTCTCTACAAATTTGGGTTTTAAAAAAATCATCACACAGTCAAAAGATGTTCTACAATTAGTTCATCTATTAATATAACCTAATTCAAATTCATTTAATAATATGAAAGGTTTGTTATGTCATGAATATTTAATTCTAAGTCAAAATCTTATTATTTAAAACCCAACACCCCAGCCAGGGCTTTTCAGCGAGGGGGAAGAAAAGAAGCAAAGAAGAAAGCGAGAATAGAAAACTTTTTTGCTCATGTGCGGATTTGAACCATGGCCCCCTCCGGTGCCAGACACATACACCAGGAGTCCAGGATCGCCTTCTACGGGGTCTACCTTGGCCAGCCAAGCTTGTCCATGTGTGTTTGCATGTAGACTGCGCTGCATTCCTTTTTTTTTGATAAACAATTCATATGTTTCCATGCATGAAACCATTTAAAATCTATGAGGAAACACATCAGCGATGAGTTTTCCATGGTCAGGTCAGAGAGATTCTAAAGGGAATGATAAATTAAACTGGTCTACTACAGTAGACTAGTTTGCATGATGATGCAATCACATCACATGGGATACCTGCACTTGCAGATAGATGCCCAATTGAGCTTTTGTAACGTTTGGTTCGGTTTAGAGTTTAAACTGAAAAGATTCAGGTTTCAATTTCATGAGTTACTACATGTACGGTACCAGAACTTACCCAGTGCTTACAGTGCCACTACTGGTCAACATCCTTGGCATACAATGTACTTGGTTGAAAAGTTTTGAACTTTTTACATGTTCAATTTCTTATGTTTTTGATTGCTTTTTTGCACCTTATTTTTGCTCAATTTCATTATTGCTGACTTTAGTCTGATTGGATCAGATCTGGTCACATGATACCACAGTCCACACTGAACTTACACACCTTTGAACTTCATGATAATAAATATACCAGTTGGTCATTTTTTTTAAATCTTGGTGTATAGGCCTACAATAGTACTACATGTATGATACATGCACACACACCCCCACACTATTTCTGACACAACAATTCTTGCTGTGAAGGTTAAACCAGGTTAAACTACCATCACTTCTGCATGATCTTTGAGCTGACCCTTTGCCAAGGCCTATGTGAAATTCTGCACGTGTATTATGTATGTGTACATTGTACATGTGTACACAAAGTTTTAACATGTATTTTGACTGTTTTCTGCATCATGGGGGACAAATATTGAGAGCAAATTATACAAAAAGCTGTATGAAATGGGTCAGACTATATTTGACATCAATCTTGACAATTCAATTTGTTCCTGTCACTTTTCAGGATCACTTACTTTTGATTGATGTTGCAAATGGACCATGAAACCTGCATCTCCAGTTCTGACTACCTGCCACCATCTCTTACAAACAAACATTGATCAACAAATAAAACCATACAATGGTTGCTAAACAGGCATCCTGGCCAACAGGCACAGATTGAGAACCTAAATTACAATGTTAGCCTACTTGATGAATTGAGGGGAAGTGCAAGAGACTTTTTGTATTCCAACGATGTGTTATGTACCCCTTCAGAGGAAAAATTTACAATTGAAAGGGTACAAAATGCTTTAGAAAACCCTGCTTGAAGTTGAGTGTGCTTTTAACCTTTAGTTTGTCTAATTTGAGCAAAATCAAGCAAAAACCTGAAAAAAAGATAAAATAAAAGATTAAATTTCAGCTTTTTTAAAGTGCTAATTATGACACCCTCTGACCCCAAGTCAGGATAGGACCATTGATCAACTATTTAAGTTTAAAAACCTACTGTTTTATTTTAAAATAAATGTTTTTAAAAATTGTGTACTACATGTACATCATGAGCAAACTATCATGAAGAATTTGAAGATGGTTTCAATAAGCATTGAAGACCCAGACCTTCGATCTGTAAACAGTAAAACACCCTCTTGTGATCTGGGACATCTGGATTGTTTCATGGTAAATAAAAACTCCCTCATAGACTGTACAGTCTATGTTTCCATACAGGTCACAAACATGTACAGTACCTGGTACAACATATGTAGGCCTACATTGTACAAAAACATAAGTGATAGCATGTAGTACACATGGGCCTATATACTGAGAATGTGGCAATAATTTTTACCCGCTTTTTTGTGGGTACGTACCGCCGTACCGGTACCCTAATCCACTCCACCAATACCCAGTTTCTTTCTATTGACCGAGTGTGCCAAACTTGTACTCCAATTGTCAACTTTACTTTTTAAGCAAACTTCAATCATTCTTGAATAAATTCATCAGGTCTGAGTGTTAGCAGCATCATCTTCAATGCAATGTTCATTGTTCATCCACACGGCAAAGGGACTCTAGGGGCATGGCAACGTGTGCTGCCGGACATGGGTTCATAGTGAGTGGGGGTTACTGATGGCATTTGCCGTCGGTTACTTTTCCCCCGATTTTTACTGAAGTTAATTTCTTTAAAGTTGTGTTTAATGTACCGGTACCCTATACATGTACCTTTGGGTTGTTAAAGTTCTTCTTTAAAACATGAATTCACATTTAATTATTAAACCATTTATAACTCCAACGTGGCAGTGACATCAACGAGTTGATGCAGCTGTTTCATGCGCACATCTATGCGAGGTCTTGAAGCCTGTGCATGATTGTAGTCCAGGACAGGTGACAGAACTTGTCATACTAACCTGGGAAAGTTCTAGGGTCTGCCTACCGGTACATAATTAATGCAAATGTTGATATTGAGATCCACCATGTGCAGAATTTTGCCTGCGCATCATTTCCACTGCTAATTTGATGGTGCTAATGGGCTATTTGATCTGCTTAAACAGCTGGATTTAAACCACTTCAAAAACTAATGAGTTGACAATCACTCTTGTTACATCACCATTTCCTTTGATTACTCAAGCATAATGTTGTACAATGCAGGTGGTGAGTGCCACGTAATTCTCTAAATTCAGTACATTTCCATTGTCAACCGTGTAATTGAATGGGATTATTTTGAAATTTTAAAACCCTTAAAATATCACAAGTAGCCTGTCTATGTTTTATAATACAAGCTAAAACCATTGGGGTTAGATAATGAACCCCACACGTGACAAAACTAACCGAGTGTATGGAAAATGCCATACATGTACAGCTGAGCTGAGCGGTTTATCGTTTCTCTCCACTCATCATGCCACTCGCCGCCTGGTACAATGGTGCCATTGATGCTTTAAGTTATAATGTACAATGTAGAAATATTATCAGTTCATATTTGCAGGTAATATTTACAAGCCTGTGCAGTGTGCACTCTACACCTCCAGGATCCATCCTTACACCTAAATTACAGAGACTCAGGTTCACTTCAGGTTCACTCCAGAAACATCGCAAAATGTGCATGTTTGTCTGGGTCTGGGTAAGCGCTGGTGATCGTTGATCACAGACAAGTGGCAAAGTCTCCTCTCCTTCTATGCACGGATGACCAATGGGTCAACCATTGTCAAGCGTGATTGTAAAACACTGCTGTGTTTACGATTGGGGAACAGCCCTAGTTGTACTGTAGTAACTACAAATTTAGAACGTTTGAGGACTTGTTCTCAAGTTGTAGATACTCCCGTAGGGTGCCTCCAGGGTTTTATTTTGGCAAGTTTGCATTTACTGGTAAAATACTCACTTTAGAAACCTGTGTCACTTCTGTATGTCATCTGTGATTGCTAAACTTATTCTATGCATCAGCTTTGTTCAAAGAAATATTTAAAAAGATGATTTTTGAGCGATTTTTAAGAGCAGCGAAAAGTCCACTCCACGGCTATGTACATCTACATGTGAATATGGTGATGAATGCACGCTAAATCGCGGCGACACATACACGTAGCCCCAATTATTGGAACTAGGAACAGCCCGGACCACAGAAGAAATTAAAAAAACTTTAATGCATTGAATTAAGTAGGCCTATAATGTAATTATGCTTCCGTCAATTGCAAGCCCGGCTACCAGGGACCCGGGCACTGTAGACACAATACCCGGGACTGTCACCCTGAAATTACCAGAAAGTACGTCCCCGGTACCCGGGACTGTACCCGGATGTACAATCAGTCCTCCCGGTAGCGGGGCCATGAAAATACTTAAATTTTGGATTTGCTGAATAAAAACATTAAAAATTAATACAGCACTTTGAAACCCGGCTGGCATGGGCGGGGACAGTACCGGGGGTTTCACCCACAATTTGTGCCCCGGTACCCGGGACAATACCCGGGGCATAGCGGGATTATTACAATTGGCTTTGGTAATCTCCCCCGCTACGTCCCTGCTGTGCCCGGGTCCCTGGTAGCCGGGCTTGCAATTGACGGAAGCATTATAATAATTATACAACATGTATACATTTAACAGTACACAAATGCTATAGTATATAGCGGTCTGTGGCTTTGCAAAAAAGTCATGGGAAATTTGCAGTTGACTGACCAGAAATTTACTTTTTTTTTTTTGCCCTGATCACATCCATTGCATCATGATCATGAACATTTGTGTTAATACGGTACTATTTCCAGGAACTGTATCATATGTTTGGGATCAAAGTAACTACAGGCATCGACAGACAGGTATGTGCACATCATAGTCTAGAATTCATGAAACACCTACCTCATAGGACCATGTGCAGTCTATCTCTGCAAATTTCTTCACACATCTGCCAACTTCAACATCTTCATGCGTACTCCAAAGATTCTTCAAACAATAGCTTATATGTGGAGCAATTTTCTTCAGCGTGTCTCTGCTAAATATCATCCCTGGTCCACCCATACAGAAATTATCGGCCTGACCCAAATTCAGAAGTCCAAGCTCTTCAACTTTGCCCAGACCTGCTTGGCCAATGAAGAGTGTCTGGGAACTATTGAGAGATCGCAGGAAAGTTTCAAGCTTATCTCCCCGTACATAAACATCATCATCTGTTCTCATGAACCATTCATATTTATCAATATAATTATCATGTATATATTTCAACATCATAAAAGACTTCTTCTGGGGCGGATATGAATCGTCGACTCCCCGTAAACTCACAATAGGTAGATTCAAATCGGGGACAGCACTTGCAGACCCCCCGCTGGAGAAGAAATTAACTCTGCCGGGTATTGTACGAGCCCACGTTCGATTTACAGCCACAGCTCTTGATCGGAGGTATTTTTGAGCCGTCATTACTCCTACAAATATCAGATTCTTGGGTGGGTCTGGGGGTTCTGTGGTTATCTGTGAATACTCTGAATTACCATCTCCAATTAGAGAACAAGCTCTACTACCTCTCCCAGTATTAGCCCCGGTAGGAACAAACTGTACTCTCAACCACGTCGCAACAGCAAAGCCAACAACAAGACTGAAGAATACACTCCATAACTCTCGTCGTCCGGGCCACTTTGATCGCCTCATTCTAATGCCGATTTCTATATTCCACGCTACTCGATCTCTGAATAATATAGGCGTAACGTCGCCTTCCCTGTTGTCAACTCCATACATGCATCTTTGGTAAATAATCAACCATTTTCTCGATGAAAAAGCAGAAGGTAAAACTTTTGTACGTAATCAAAACACAAGACAGGAAACTCTGAAACGTCTACACGGCACCGCCATCTTTGACCATATGATTGGTTTTGACGTCAACAATGTTGCCAGTTTGTTTTATCCACGATGTACTTATAATTGAATGTATGAAATCACAAACAGGTGGAGAATAGCAAATTGCAAAATTGATGATAGGTAGGCCTACATAAATTTATTTATAAGGGAATAAAAATAAATGATTTAAAATAAATAAATAAATAAATAAATAAATAAATAAATAAATAAATAAATAAATAAATAAATAAATAAATAAATAAATAAATAAATAAATAAATAAATAAATAAATAAATAAATAAAAGAAAGAATAACACCATCATAAAGTACTTTGATTTCAATTTCAAAATCGCGTATTGTGACCGTATTAATAAAATCACAATAATTACATGCTATAAATAATTACTTTTTGTTTGTATGAAGGCAATACTGCAATGTGGCAAGTTGTATGCTAGTTAGCCTGTACTGTTTACTCAAGTCTATAAGCACAAAGTGTCCAGAAGAATATCTTTGCCTGCTTTGCACTACGTATATCGCACAAAGTAGGTTTACTTTAAAGACCCATTCAGTGATTTGCTCATCATGAGGATCGTAAAAATCATCAACATTCCCGATTTTACACCTTTGTTAGTGTTATATATACTAGATGAGCTAACATAGCCTACTAGGTTAGTGATTAACCCGAAATCCAAAATAAGACAGCTAGTTACAATATGTAGTAGGCCTTCATGAATCAGTGATTTCTCCAGTAGAGAATTAGCTACATGTATATCAACTTTGTCAATAATGCTGTTTCCATTCGAGTGTTGTTTTTGCAAAAAAAATTATTTCAGAAATAGCTAATGACAATTTTAATGACTTATCCTTCACTTTTTAATGATTTATTACAATTTTGAATTTTTTTATATATATACTTTCGCTAGGATCACTGAATGGAACTTCAATATCCAACATTTTATAATTTAGGCCTAAATCATAAAATGCAGTGCATTTTGTGAGCGCATGCATCGTACTTAAATACAGTATTTTTTTCCAAACTGGCAACAGGAAAACTAAAGCGAAAAGTTTGATGGTTTGATACATGAGGGGGTCAACCAAAATATGGACACAGTCAGGTACAGTCAGCTTGTTTCGGAAATGAAAATGAACACAGAGAACCTGCAACAAAATAACACAAATTAATACTGACGGTGTGATATTATTAAATCATTATTATAATGTATAAAGATCGGTGGTGGTGACTTGCTATAAAGTATTGGCTTGGAATTTGGTACCGGTAATTTATATGAACATGAATGTGTTGATGCAATTTCAAATTGATCAAAAATGGTCAAATAGGCCTACTAGTAGCTCAAATTTCGGGAAAAAGTCGTAGGCCTGAAAAGGTTAAATTCATCATCCAATGTCCAAATGAATAATTGCTGACGTCACCATAACAGCTGATGATATTATGTGCTAGTAGTGGTAGGCCTACAGTGGCATTGATAATGAATAAAGAACTTAGCCACAAGAAAGATGAGATAGCCACAAAATATAACAATTCTGATGAAAGTGTTTTCAACATAAATCCATAGCATTTTGGGTATTCCCATGATTCCAGTGTGTCTTCTAGATGAGGGTCCTAGAATCTTCGGTGCAAAAAAAAGATACCAACTGACATAAACAGGTCCACACCTTCTATACACTTAGAATGAAGACATAGACAAGTTTTATATATTTGGCTAAAGGTGATAAGACTAGGCCTACATTAATCATTGGAAGGGTACCTGCAGGTAATATGGGACCATTAAGGACGTTTAGCTTATTTGCATAAAAACTAAAGAAGATATGCCCACAAGAGATTGTTATGATGAACAACCTGTCCTTTGAACAGGCAATGTTACCTTGTTTTTATGTTTGTTTGGACGCTATGACGTCAAAATGACGTCATCGTCAAGTGTCCCATATTACCTGCATGTGCAGGTAATATAGGACACTGTGTTATCTCTATGGTGAAAATCAAAAAGTTCAGAAAATCACTCTTTTGTTCTAAAAACATTTTTGTTACATGATTTTGAATGTTAAATGCAAATTTCTACAAGAAAATTCAATTTTCTAAATAGTTTTGCTTTTCGCATTGACAATGCACACAATTTCCTATGTGTCCCATATTACCTGCACCCATTCAGTTGAAAATCAGAGAAAATAATCATTTATAAAAGGAAAGTGCCACTTGTCATTGGAAATTTACCTGCTGATAAGCTTAACCCATCACCTAAAGATCATAAAAAAGGACAAATGCCCCCTCAGTACCAGAGTTTTTGGATACACAATCATAAAATGTGACGTCATTGATTTTATATCAGGCCAAAAAACGACATAATTTTTTGGGCAATTTCACTCTTTAAGAGTTTGATACACAGACTCCAAAACTGCATTTCTAGAAGCACAATTGATGTCTCTAAACACTTAACAAATCAACTTAAAGTGTTTACCTTCTCTAAGCTACTTTTTGTTAAAATGAAAACAGGTGTCCCATATTACCTGCTGTCCCATATTACCTGCACCTACAATTATTCAGTGGAAGCATCTCCCATAGAAGATCATCTCACGGCCACTATTATAGGTCAAGATCTTCAACGTGTTTTCTGAATTTAAGTCATGAAAATAGGATCTCGAGATAACTTAAGTGGATGGGTTTAGGCTACAGTTAAAATACTGACGCCGTGAAAATTGAACAGATTTCATGAGTTCTTGAGATCCTGAGCTGCCTTTACTATTTCTTTATTTTTATATCTTTACTATCTCTTTATTTCAAACTGACTAAGTCAGGAACACAAGAAGTCGGGATTTGTGATCCGGGTTGTGATCACACGATCCTGACTTCTGCATGCGTTACCGGGTACCTGATAACAAATAACAAAAACGGGAAAACGCAAGATCATGAAGATCGGAATCGCATAATATGACAAAGAAGTGGGATGGAGGAAAGACAGTGGTGTAGGCCCTAAATTTCTTTTTGACATGGGGCTGGGTGGGGTTTGAAAATATTTTCTTGAAATCCAGCACATTTTGGCGACAGAATAAGGTTATGGTACAAATGCGCGCGATGCATTTTGCCATATTGAAGCTAACTGATGAAATATGATGGGGTTACGTGAGGTTAAATGGCCAAATATGAGGTTAATGTGTTCAGAAATATAACAGGCGTCAAGATTGGAGGGTGGTGATTGTGGGATGATTGTATGGACCATCCCCCTAACAAAAATATTGGGGGATCTAACCCCAACGCCTATGGGGAAGACCGGCACCAACACTACAGTACAGAACAATTCTAACGGTCACCAATACAAATCCAATCAAGTTTGCTACAAACTAAGCATTCTCTCATTACTTCTGAACTACCTCTGATCACATGCACTTAATGTGCTTGTTGAACCACCTGATCGCAGTTATTATTGAGCTATACCTCTGATCACAGTTCCTGTTGTATACCTCTGATCACAGTCCTGTTGAACTACCCTGGGTCGCAGTAACTGATGAACTACCTCGGATCGCAGTTACGTCTGACCACAGTCAATGTTGATCTACCCTGCAGTTACTGTTGAACTATACCTTAGACCCTCCTTCGGGTCCGTGGAGAACGACTGGTAATGTAGATTACATAGCATTAAAAATCAACCCAATATCAAGTCCTACATGTAACTCGCCAATGGGACTTGATGGTGTTGCTGTAACTCGCTTGCAGGACTTGATGGTGTTGTCGTAACTCGCTTGCAGGACTTGATGGTGTTGTTGTAACTCGCTTGTGGGACTTGTTGGTGTTGTCGTAACTCGCTTACGGGACTTGTTGGTGTTGTCGTAACTCGCCGATGGGACTTGATGGCTTTGTCGTAACTCGCCTTTAGCTTACTTCGTGGGGGGTAATTGACAAAAAACCTAATCTCAGTGGGGGGGGGTAACTCGCCTTTTTAACTCGCTTTTCTATAACTCGCCTTTTTTTAACTCGCCTAGTTACAGCCCCCTTCTGAGCGCATACTGCACTGTTGAACAACACCTGATCACAGTTACTGTTGAATTACGCCTGATCACAGTTAATGTTAAAGTACATCTGATCACAGTTAAGCCTACTCTACCTCTGATCACAGTCCTGGTGAACTACCCGGATCGCAGTTACTGATGAACTACCTCGGATCGCAGTTAATGTTGAACTACTCCTGATCATGATGCAGTCATGGTCCATGGCAAAGGCGATTCGACCTTTGTGGCATTAAACCCAGTTAACAGGAAATTAATCCAGTAAATCGATTCAGTAAAGCAAATAAGCTCATGCATTCGATCACTAACGGCAACCAGCTTCGGTCGATTACCCCAGCTGCAGCGTGTGTAAACTCTAATTTGCATAGAGGCTGTACGTGAAATTATTGATTGGCTCCAAACAAAGGATTTGAACCGGTGCACGTAATCATGGCGCAGTGCAGTCCATTCAATCAAATGTTGTCATCAACCTATTTGATCGCAGTGCATTGTTATGTGTGTGAGACGAACTGTCGCGGTTGATTGCAATCAAACAAACGATGTCTTACGTATTACTTTGTTCCGTGATGAAAATCGTGATGTTTTATTTAATCACTCTCGAAAAATGTATTTCTTTTGTAGGTCTATTACTTTGTTTTGTGATGAAAATCGTGATGTTTTATTTCATCACGCTTTAAAACAAACGATTTCTCATGTATTACTTTGTTTCGTGATGACAATTTTGATGTTTTATTTCATCACTCACGAAAAATTGATTTCTTATGTATTACTTTGTTTCGTGATGAAAATCGTGATGTTTTATTTCATCATCACGCTCTAAAACAAACGATTTCTTATGCATTATATTTGTTTTGTGATGAAAATCGTGATGTTTTATTTCATCACGCTCTAAACAATAATTATAGTTACATGCATTTCAAGAAAAAAATCTTATTAAAACGGTAGGCCCTATGTTGTTTAGAAAAAATGTAGAAAGTGATGTAGAATGATGATGATGTCGATGATGATGATGATGATGATGATGATGATGATGATGATGATGATGATGATGATGATGTCTCCAAAAGTGTCCCGGTTTGTTTTTCTTGCCCTAAATCGTGCGTATCTATTAATAAGGCACTTCAATAATCAATAATCAGTCCCGTGACGGCCTCCACTAACTAGCTACTAACTTGGGTTTATGGGCGCTGATATTTCATGTTCACTGTCACTTATTTATCAGAAAAGTGCGACCCTTTGTCAATCACCTACAGTACCCAATGTCGGCATACTATATAAGACACTCATCATGATGATTGCCAGAGAATAGTTAAGATGTAGCTTGTACCGTTTTTTTGTGGCATCCTTCAGAAGTGAGCAGTCCGATACCAATATTTTCGGTCAAATCTCCATTCAATTAACACGGGGAGTTGGCTAGCTATGCCTTGCCCTCACTCATATTTTACAAAAGTGCGACTATTTCTGAACATCTAACCTAGCTGTAATTTTAGGTCATGTTAGAGAAATATATTTGCTAGAAGTTTGGAGAATACCTAACATATTGGCTGGTTATTTTTCACACAGTGATGTTAACTAGGCAAGTGCCCATTCTTGCAACGTACATCATTTGTAGGGGTCACGCGTCAATGGTGAGAGCACTGTGTATTGTGTATAGGAAAACGGACAGTAACTGCAGTATGAGTAGCAATTACTGTTGAACTAGGCCTACATCTGATCGCAGTTACTGTTACGTCTGATCACAGTTAATGTTGAAATACCCTAATCATAGGCCTAGTTACTCCCTCTGAGCGCGTACTGTTAAATTACTTCTGATTGCAATTACTGTTGAGGTACCTCTAATCACAGTTACTGTTGAATTACCTCTGATCACAGTTACTGTTAATCTACCTTTGATCACAGTCCTGTTGAACTACCCCGGATCGCAGTTACTGATGAACTACATCTGATCGCATTTACCGCTGAATTTCGTCTGATCACAGTCAATGTTGAACTACCCTGATCGTAGTTACTGTTGAACTACATCTGATCGCATTTACTGTTGAAATACCTCCGATTACAGTTACTGTTAAACTACTCTTGATTGCAGTTACTGTTGAATTACGTTTGATCACAGTCAATGTGTCTCTGATCACAGTTACTGTTGAACTACCCTTGATAGCAGTTACTGTTGAACTACTTCTGATTACAGTTACAGCATGTACTGTTGAACTACCCCTGATAGCAGTTACTCTTGAACTACATATGATCGCAGTTACTGTTGAACTACCTCTGATCACAGTTACTGTTGAATTACGTCTGATCACAGTTAATGTTGCAATACCTCTGATTACAGTTACTGTTGATCTACTCCTGATTGCAATTATTGTAGAATTACATCTGGTCACAGTTACTGTTGAAATACGTCTGATCACAGTTAAAGTTAGTAGAAATCTACGGTTCTGTGAACTACCTCTGATCACACATACTGTTGAATTATATACTTCTGATCACAGTTAATGTTGAAATACCCTGATCGCAGTTACTGTTGAACTACTACTTCTGATCGTAGTTACTGTTTAAGTACCTGTGATTGCAGTAACTGTTGAACTACCCCTGATCGCAGTCACTGTTGAATTACCTTTGATCACAGTAACTGTTGAACTACCTATGGTCACATTTACTGCCGTTGAACTACTTCTGATCGTATACTGTTGAACTACATCTGATCACAGTAACTATTGGAACTACCTCTGGTCGCACTTACTGTTGAACTACTGATCACAGTTACTGTTGAACTACCGCTGATCGCAGTCACCATTGAACTACCTCTGAATACGGTTGAACTACATCTGATCACAGTAACGATTGAACTATCTCTGGGCGCACTTACTGTTGAACTACCCCTACCGCTGATCGCAATCACTGTTGAACTACCTCTGATCACAATAACTGTTGAACTACATATGAGCGCAGTTACTGTTGAACTATAACCGCTGGTCGCAGTTAAGCCATATTAATGTACGATCTATTATGAAATTCGTTAATTTTTTTCAAACCTGATTTTTTTTGCATATTTGTAATACAAATATATACACATTTCCCAACTTGCACCTAAATGGAATCGGCCAAATTTGTTGTCTTTGTAGGCCAACAGAGCAAAGTTCGACATAAAGTCATAATTTATTTTTTTAAATATAACTTTTCCCATAGAACTGCATGTTAAATGGCCAAAATAGCCAGCGGGGTTTCTGTCACTTAACTTGTTATTTCAGCTTAAAAAGGACAGCAACTCTTCCGGGCAGTTATTACTAATATTATTTCAACATTTTGAATAAAGAACAACAAAATTAAAATTGGACAGAAATCGTACATTAAGGCTTTACTGTTGAACTACCCCTGATCACAGTTACTGTTGAACTACCGCTGATCGCTGATACTGTTGAACTACCCCTGATCGCAGTCACTGTTGAATTACCTCTGATCACAGTAACTGTTGAACTACCTATGGTCACATTTACTGTTGAACTACTTCTGATCGTATACTGTTGAACTACATCTGATCACAGTAACTATTGGAACTACATCTGGTCGCACTTACTGTTGAACTACTGATCACAGTTACTGTTGAACTACCGCTGATCGCTGATACTGTTGAACTACCCCTGATCGCAGTCACTGTTGAATTACCTCTGATCACAGTAACTGTTGAACTACCTATGGTCACATTTACTGTTGAACTACTTCTGATCGTATACTGTTGAACTACATCTGATCACAGTAACTATTGGAACTACATCTGGTCGCACTTACTGTTGAACTACTGATCACAGTTACTGTTGAACTACCGCTGATCGCAGTCACCATTGAACTACCTCTGAATACAGTTACTGTTGAACTACATCTGATCACAGTAACGATTGAACTATCTCTGGGCGCACTTACTGTTGAACTACCCCTACCGCTGATCGCAATCACTGTTGAACTACCTCTGATCACAATAACTGTTGAACTACATATGAGCGCAGTTACTGTTGAACTATAACCGCTGATCGCAGTTAAGACATATTAATGTACGATCTATTATGAAATTCGTTAATTTTTTTCAAACCTGATTTTTTGCATATTTGTAATACAAATATATACACATTTCCCAACTTGCACCTAAATGGAATCGGCCAAATTTGTTGTCTTTGTAGGCCAACAGAGCAAAGTTCGACATAAAGTCTATGTCTTCCCATAGAACTGCATGTTAAATGGCCAAAATAGCCAGCGAGGTTTCTGTCACTTAACTTGTTATTTCAGCTTTGAAAGGACAGCAACTCTTCCGGGCAGTTATTACTAATATTATTTCAACATTTTGAATAAAGAATAACAAAATTAAAATTGGACAGAAATCGTACATTAAGGCTTTACTGTTGAACTACCCCTGGTCACAGTTACTGTTGAACTACCTCTGATCGCTGATACTGTTGAACTGCGTCTGATCACAGTTACTGTTGAACTACCTCAGGTCACAGTTACTGTTGAACTATCCTTGGTCGCAACTTCTGTTGAGTTGAACTACCCATGATCACAGATTCACAGTTACTGTTGAACTAACTCTGATTACAGTTACTGTTTAAGTACATCTCATCATAGTCTCATTACATCTGATTACAGTTACTGATGAGGTACTCCTAAATTTGGAGGTCGATTTGATTGTTACTGAACTCAAGACATTGTCTCCAACATTGTTATTGTTGCCAATGGATCCGAAAATAGTTTTATTCTAACAAGAATAAATGAAAATGAAAATCACATGAGTAAAATCTGATTTCGAAATTATTGACATAATTCTTTATATAATAATAATAATATATTAATCAATACCTTAAAAAATCAGTATTATCTGCTAGCATCATGAACTCATTCAGAATTTACTTCGTGTTTTATTAAATAATTTTGTATTAGGTTTTTAGGGGCATATATAAATAACTTTTTCCTTTCATTTTAAATCCGAGATGTATGCATTCACCAGAAGAATAAGGGAATCTACTTTCGTAAAAAGGGGCTTAAACAATCAACGCTGCGACAAAGCTATCGTTTCTCTCGATCAAGTATGCGACCCACTGCTCAAAACAAAAACATTATCGCTTCCGGGAAATGTCAACAAGCCGTTTCGCGGGAAAAGCAGTGGACCAAGTCACTTGTGATCAAGCCATCGGCCCCGATGGCGAAAGCGGCAGTCGTGAGTACTCATTTAATGGATTTGTCAAGCAAAAATATTTGAATTATCCGTGATATAGAATTATAAATAATTTGAACCTCCCAAAGGAAAGTAGTGCCTTTCTTGTTAAAGTTGTCCTATACCTGGAATCTGAATTATGATTACCACAACAACATGTTTATAGAATCCCGCAACGGGCCGCGTAATTTGTTTCATTGCAAAGTTGTTGCAAACATTTTAAAAAAATGTTCAGCCAAAATTCCCGGGGTTCACTTGGGATATTATTTGGTACGCATGTTCGTCACAAAAAAACGTCAGAATAGTGTCGAATTTTGACCTACTGGCATCGACGACATCTTAGGAAAAGGGGTAACTTTTAAGGGTATAATCTTGAACGTTAGGGTTTTAATTTCAACTAGTCTTCGACGTTAAGGCTCATTTATTTATGGGGATGGTTCCGCAGATGGTACTCAGGTAGGTCTACACAAGTAGGCCCTCTAATAAACCAAAACAAAGAAAACTAACCAATATAGTTCCAATGTATTTCCTTTATTATAGTTTTGTCATATTAAGTGAGAAAACTGTCATTTCACATACCATTTAAGGGTCCATGCCTCGCGCCACACCATTTAGGGGGACAATTTCTAATATCTTAATTTGCTACCCCCGAATACGCCATAGGGTCGAATTTCTGATTTTTTTTTAGATGCTGTGGTACCACTTTAGTATGCGAGTGAACCCCCGGGCCAAAATTAATCAATTTTATGCAAAAAAACCCGGCTGATTTTACATGATTTTAGCAAACTTAACAACAACAACAAAATTCTCCTCAAATTCTGGGTCGGTCGGGCCCGTAGAAGAGAGTTTTTTTCGTCAACTTATTACGAGCGTTCTCCAAGATTTTACACCTAGGGCCCCCTATATGCGGGCCTATATGTATTCTACCGGTCATTAAACTTTCGAAATAAGGAGAATTACACGATTATGTAATCTTGATCTTTTTCCGTCACACAATATGTGCATTTATATTTCATTTCTATTACAAATTCTGTTGTACCTGTGCAAAACGGTTGTAGCATCATAGTGCCTACCAAAAGGCGAATCGGTATAAATTAGTAAGTAACATATACTAATACGGTATAGGCCTAATATAAGAGCTTATAAGCTGATACCATTTCATGGTTCAGCAAAAACTATCACATCCTTCATAAGCTTCACTTATAATGACCTTATAATATGAAATATTTTTCAAACACTAATATATAGAGTGTCCTAACTTACGGCCAAATGGAATCCCCATTGTATTTGTAGGTTTACAGAGCAATATCGACATACAGTTGTATAATATTTAGTAAATTAGTCCCCATAGAAATCCAAATAAGCCACTGAGTTTCTTTCATTTCAACTCGTTTTTTCAGCTTACAATAGACATAATTATTTCAGCATTTTTGTAAAGTAATACAATTAGAATTTGCTGAAGAGAAAAGTTGACTCTTCAAGTGAGTCCCCTTTATTAACACGGCATCATTTTTCTTGTAGGCCCATACATTTCTTGAAAGTCTATAGATGCATGATACATTTAAAAATTATTCCCGAAGGTAGGTGGTCTGGTGCTGTCGTCGATGGTGCGATAAAGGTAGGATAATATTTGTTGATCGTCGACAAAATACTGTCGACATCAGCACTAGTATATTACACTTTTCACAAACTTCGAATGAAGAATGTTTAGTTATCTGCTCGCTCTCTCACTCTATTATACTTGTAGGCCGTATAAAAACACCCATTCAGCTTCTCACAATTTATGGATTCCCGAAAGTAGTGGATGTCGACGACGTTCCCTGTAAAACAAGTAATAATCAAAAAAAATATTATTACGACATACTGTCACGTAAATATGTAAAGAAATCAGTATTTTCATTTAACTTATAAGGGCCCATCAAACTGCAGCAGTATTTCACCATTATACGAAAAATCAACAATCACTAATAATCATTTTAAAATAATACATAAATGTTCCCCTCGTTTGTCCGGGCTTTTGTCCATCACTCATTTCCATACAGCCCGGGAAGGTGGGCGTGGGTTACCCGAAAATACTTTTACAATACAATAGTGATTTTTTATATAAATTTATATTATAGGCTGTATCGGAATACTAGTAATTGGTAGTCACACGTGTTCATGTTTAAAGCCTAACGCATAGAAATGCAACATTGGTTCATATTGGAATGAACACATAATAGTTTTATGACCTTTCATAACAACAATCTGAAAGTAAGGTGGATTTCACATTCGTAGAAATGGCCCGCTAGTCTTGTTATTACAACTTATTCAAATAAGTGAGGACAACTTGAAAAACATCGTCTTGTTGATATTACTTTACTTGCTTCGTCAAGTAGACTCAAAGGTCCATTCAGTGATCCCAGTACAAGTGTAAACAAATTAAAAAAAATGTTTATAAATTGCTTAAAAGTAAAGGATAAGTCATTCAAATTGTCATTTGGTATTTTTGAAATGAAAAATTTTGCAAAAAAACGAAGAAAACAGCAGTATTGACGATGATAAATCCTCGTTCAATACACGTAGCTATGCACTGTCCTTATTTTGTCTTGAATACACGGCTTTTGGCTGAACCACTTAGTACTGTAGGCTCCCGGTGGGTTCAGTCTTCACTGACAATGTCTATGCATGATGGTTCCAATTAGGGGTACTTTTCAAGAAATGTTCGCGGAATTTTCGAGGACAAAATTGTTCGCGATTGTCCAAATTAGGGGTGTTTTGGAGCAAAATTGTCCTTGAAATGAAAAATAGGGTGTATTTCTAAGACTTTCGTCCGCGTTTTACTGCTACAGTTTTCATTATTGTCCTCATTTCCCCGTGAAATAGGGGGTAAAATTCAAAAGCGTCCTTGAAATGGTAAAAATAGGGGTATTTATTTCGGAAAAATGTCTTTGATTCCTCGTGATAAGGGGGTGAAATGAAAATGCGTCCTCAAAATGATAAAAATAGGGGAGGTATTTGGGGGAAAAATGTCCTTGATTTCGCGCAAAATAGGGGGTAAAATTGCTGCAAATGTCCTCGATTCCCCGTGAAATAGGGGTCATTTTCAAATCCTGGAACGGTCATACGTCCTACCTTTAAATACAAACTGAACCCACCGGGTGTAGGCTACGGTATATCATAAAAAAAAGCACACTGAGGTCTATATGACAATGACAAAGATACCAAAATCTGAATTTTGATTATTTTTACGATCTTCCGGATGCGCAAATTACTGTATAGGCCTTTAAATATGAAAATAGTTCATGAAACTATACACAAATGCCACACTAATATTGTGTGAGTTTAAAATTTGAAGTAATTAATTTTTATTCAGTTTTAATAACCCATTCAATTAAGACTGTTAACAAATTGATCTTGAGTTGTCATCACTGTTAAGTTTACAAAACTATACCGTAAAACTCGATAGTTAGCATAATGTGCTTATTATCGTGCACTTTTGAAAACATGAAATTGTACCAAAGTCCGGCAATTTACCAACTGAGCTAATGGGGTTGAGACACACATTTGCAAGTTTACTTGTTCGTATATAACTATGTGTGTCGATGATTTGCTCATAAGTTGTCATAACCGTTTACACTTATAGATGGCTTTTCATGTTTGCATGTTTCAAAAGCGCTCGATAGTAAGCACATATGCTACGGTAACTATCGAGTTTTTACGGTATTCGTTGGCATAAACAGAAACGTTGAGGCAGCGGCTTACCTTGAAATTTCTACGTAAACCAAATTATAGATAATTTGTTTAAAATTATGTTTAACTTGTATTTTGATGTGTCAGTCCTGACGACTGAAACCACTAGAAACTGATGAGTATACTATTCATTTTGATACAGCCTGAATAATTCTCTCCCCCCTCTCCCATACCCCACTCCATAAATCTATGTCTAGCCCCCCCCTCTATCACATAAGTTGACTTACATTTCTATGTTCCGGGTTGTAAACAGCGCAGCCCACCTCATCGCTTCTATCTTTACAGTGTATGACACCATCACAAAGCCATTCGAACCAGATACATTGATGATTGTCTTCACATTTTATTTTACCCGTTTGACAAGTAAAATGATCTGTGGAAGAAATATGTAATGTATCTTTAGTATGCTGGCTTCACGTAGAGAGATTACACCGTAATCTGCTAATATGACTTTACCCATTTTAGACATATTTTAGCTCATAATATTGTAACAAAACATATTCTAGACTAAATATTTTGTAAAATCAGTGAGAAAAACAAGCAAGGACTTTCACTGGTACCAAAACCTCCATCATTGAGGTAAATTTTTTACGTAATATCAACCAAAATTTTGGATTTGTATAAAATAATTCTGAAAGTCCTATTTATATCTTCATTTATTCTATCATAAAATTGAAAATCATCTCATTGAATGCAAATAGAAAGTTGTTACAGGACTAAAATTTCCCTGCAAAAGTTTTTCCCGAAAAATGTCCCCGTTTGGCAGGTAGGGCATAGAGATGGTATAATACCTACCACATCGTTCTTCATCACTGCCATCTTCACAAGCTCTGATGCCATCACATTGCCCCATATCAAGATAACACTTCTTTCCATCCCTACACGGTAAAGTATAGGAACCGGTGCATAGTTGCCAATCAGGGTGGTTGTATCGCTCGTTAAACGAGGCTTGTAACCGTAGTTCTGTATAAACATGGAAAGAATATAAAGACATATTTGAAAAGAAAGAGCAACGTATACCAACTAGATGTGGGGAAACATTAAGTAAAACCAGAAAAGATCATCATCAAGGTTCTCTGGTAAAACACAGACCGTAAGCAGAGAGGGACAATAAAGACCAAAGTGTACACGAGGACACCCGGCCCCGTCAGTCCGAAACAGCGTCAATCCGAGCCCCCGTCAGTCCGAAAACCCGTTAGGGTTATAAGGTTAACCCTAACCCTATAACCCTAATCCTAACCCTTACCCAAATCCTTACCCTAACCCTAATGGGTTTTCGGACTGACGGGGGTTCGGATTGACGGTATTTCGGACTGACGGGGAGATTCCAGGCACACATGAGTAGAGGTAAAGTTCAATAGCCAAAAAATACAAATTCAAATTTACAGAAACTTAAGATATTGTAGATAGAGTAGACCTACCTGTTTTTGTTGGTTTCATGTCCTTATCATTGCATCCCCATTCATCACTGCCATCGGTGCAATATACTGTTCCGTCACACAGCCAATTTACGTCAACACATTGGAAACCATTGTTGCACTTCGTCCATCCATCACGGCACACATGATTCTCTGTAAGGAACATGGTTATCGTCAAATAACGTAACAAAGTAAGATGAATATCATTATAAGAAAGGCATGTTAAGCCGGTGGTGAGAAAAATGACGAAATTAAATCTACAGTAAATCAACAACTGTATACGCAAAGTGGGGTGGATTTGAGGATATGAGCTCTAATACCGGTAATAACACGGTCATGAATCTGTTTTGGGATTTAGTGCGACACTTGCACAAAATGATGGTGTGAAAAATTATTGTGGTCATTTAAACGAAAAAAGTTCATTCCGACTGTTTACGAGAAAAATAAAGTTAAAGGCATGGTACATAGGCTATACTGCAATGTGTTCATAACAATAAACTGCTTTAATGGATGAGACGCGATACTGTCGCTATCAAAAATGATGAACAGATTTAATATTCATTTTATTATGTTTATCTACCTGGATGACTGAGAATATTCACAAATTTATAAACTGCTTTAGTATATCGTTTTTAATACATGGAATCTACTTTTTTTTAAATATATTTCTTACATAAAAAGTGACGAATGAGACTGCACCAAATAGGGCTAAGAGGCCTACTTGTTTTATAAACATGATAAATAGCGTCTTATACAAAGGTGTTGCTAGAAGCGCAACATCAATGTCAAATGCAAGGAAAATTGATCACTGAAAATGATCACACACCATGAAGACAATCAGAAAATGTGATGAGACAGATCATTCATTACTTTTTTCCCACCAACCCACCCCTAATATTTCCTTACCACAGTTTTGTTCATCGGAGCCATCTCGGCAGTCCGTTACAGCGTCGCATCTATAGTTACCATCGTAGCACTGTGGAAACTTGGAGCATTTACGCATTGTTGGCAATGGACACCTTTGTTCATCTGCGTATTCAAATTGAACAATTTTGCCATCATTAATTGTATTTGATAAGGGAAACAATTAGTATCATAATTTGTCAAGGTCTGCTTTATTTTTGGGCGGCCCACAGCTTAGAATAAAACTCGACCCATTTACAGTCATGAAATCCCTAAATCGAGAAGCAACAAGGTGGCTATTAATTAAATTAACAATGAAATTGATATTTGCTATTGGTCTGCAATTCTTTGAAACATGGATGTCAAGTAATGTATTGTATCATTTCAATGTAATACCTTTTCTTTATCAATGTATGCAAATAACACAATCATACTCCTTAATTTGGTAGAGCTTTTGTCAACAATACATTTGTCATTAACGCTATTATTGCTTCACGGGTACCCAGGGCATGGAAAGTGAACATTGCTTCCAGTATTATATGACTGTATCATGTCAGTACAATACCGTGATCTTCGCCAATGTATGCAAATAACATGATACCACTCCTTCTTAAATCTTTTACAGCATTTGCCAACAATACACGGTAACTATCATTAATGATATTATTGCTTCACGGGCACCAAGGGCATGGAAAGTGAACATTGCTTCCAGTATTGTATCAATGTATCATGTCAGTACAATACCGTGTTCTTCGCCAATGTATGCAAATAACATAACACTAATTCTTAAATCTTTTACAGCATTTGCCAACAATATGCTATTATTGCTTCACGGGCACACAGTGCATGGAAAGTCAACATTGCTTCCAGTATTGTATCAATGTATCATGTCAGTACAATACTGTGATCTTCGCCAATGTATGCAAATAACATGATAATACTAATTCTTAAATCTTTTACAGCATT
Source organism: Amphiura filiformis (assembly GCF_039555335.1). Taxonomy (NCBI): domain Eukaryota; kingdom Metazoa; phylum Echinodermata; class Ophiuroidea; order Amphilepidida; family Amphiuridae; genus Amphiura; species Amphiura filiformis. Next base: position 48,801,185 of record NC_092632.1, on the reverse strand, counting down.
TGCCAACAATACACGGTAGCTATCATTAATGCTATTATTGCTTCACGGGCACACAGGGCATGGAAAGTGAACATTGCTGCCAGTATTGTATCACTGTATCATGTCAGTATAATACCGTAACCTTCGCTAATGTATGCAAAAACATGATAATACTAATTCTTAAATATTTTACAGCATTTGCCAACAATATACGGTAACTATCATTAATGATGTTATTGCTTCACGGGCACCCAGGGCATGGAAAGTGAACATTGCTTCCAGTATTGTATCAATGTATCATGTCAGTACAATCCCGTGTTCTTCGCCAATATATGCAAATAACATGATAATACTAATTCTTAAAATCTTTTACAGCATTTGCCAACAATATACGGTAGCTATCATTGATGATGCTATTATTGCTTCACGGGTACAAAGGGCATGGAAAGTGAACATTGCTGCCAGTATTGTATCACTGTACCGTAACCTTCGCCAATGTATGCAAATAACATGATAATACTAATTCTTAAATCTTTTACAGCATTTGCCAACAATATACGGTAGCTATCATTGATGCTATTATTGCTTCACGGGCACCCAGGGCATGGAAAGTGAACATTGCTGCCAGCATTGTATCACTGTATCATGTCAGTACAATACCGTAACCTTCGCCAATGTATGCAAATAACATGATAATACTAATTCTTAAATCTTTTACAGCATTTGCCAACAATATACGGTAGCTATCATTAATGCTATTATTGCTTCACGGGTACAAAGGGCATGGAAAGTGAACATTGCTTCTAGTATTATATGACTGTATCATGTCAGTGCAATCCCGTGTTCTTCGCCAATGTATGCAAATAACATAACACTAATTCTTAAATCTTTTACAGCATTTGCCAACAATATGCTATTATTGCTTCACGGGCACACAGGGCATGGAAAGTGAACATTGCTTCCAGTATTGTATCAATGTACCATGTCAGTACAATACCGTGATCTTCGCCAATGTATGCAAATAACATCATGATAACACTAATTCTTAAATCTTTTACAGCATTTGCCAACAATACATGGTAGCTATCATTAATGCTATTATTGCTTCACGGGTACAAAGGGCATGGAAAGTGAACATTGCTTCTAGTATTATATGACTGTATCATGTCAGTACAATACTGTGATCTTCGCCAATGTATGCAAATAACATGCTACCGCTCCTTCTTAAATCTTTTACAGCATTTGCCAATACGGTAGCTATATTATTAACGATATTATTGCTTCACGGGCACCCAGGGCTTGGAAAGTTAACATTGCTTCCAGTATTGTGTCATTACAAAATGTAATACCCGGACCTTCATCAAATGCAAAATAACACAACCTCACTCCTTCTTCTCAAGTTTTTTTAAATATCTTTTATAGCATTTGCTAATTTAAACACGGTACACGGTAGCTATCATAAATGCTATTATTGCTTCACGGGCACCCAGTGCGTGGAAAGTCAACATTGCTTTCATGTATTGTATCATGTACCATATCAGTTTAATATGGTGATCTTCGTCAATGTATGCACCGGGAAATAACATAGTGATGTGTGTCATTAAAAGGTTGGTCTTAACTCTGGAATTATGGAAACTTTTGGGCCTCATAACTGCTAACTTGGTTTAAAGTATATAAAAATACACATATTTAGAATAGCAAATACTTCCATAAAAATAAATAAATACATCTGGAATGAGGACAAATTGTGACAAAAATCCAATTTTCAAAAAATATATATAAATAGCAAGAAATTATTTTTTATTCAAAAAGAAATGGTCAACTTTGAGAAATATTCACCAAATATGGTCAAAACTGATCAAATAAAATTTGTAGAAAAAATCATTAAAAAAAAATCATAATTGTCGCACAAATTTCAATCATATTTGGCGCAGTTGGTCAACATTAAAGAAAAAAAGTTTCCTAAATATTTTTATTTGTGAAAATTAATAACAAAAAGAAAAATGACTGATTTTGTTGTTGTTGCTGTTGTTGTTGTTATGGTGCCCAAAACAGATTTGGATACCAAAATGTTTTGAGGACATTTGACCTACATTTGACCTTACAGATGGATTTGCAAAGTGTTTGCAATTTTTAATATGTATAAGCCTACTTTTATATAGGCTGCTTCATGCCAACAATTTAGCAGTTATGAGGCCTAAAATGTTCCATAATTACAGGGTTAGGACGAAACCCAGGACGTCAACATTGCTTCCAGTATTGTATCATATATCAGACTGTGCAACATCAGGATCTTCATGAAATGCAAATAACACAATCTAACTCCTTCTTCTCAAGTTTTCTTTATAGCATTTGCTATAACACGCTATTATTGCTTCAAGGTCACCCAGGGCGGGGAAACTACATCAATAGCGTGAGCTATCACCAATGTTATCGTTAGTTCAAAGGCACCCAGGACGTGGAAAATCAACATTGCTTCCGGTATTGTATCACACTAGTGCAATACCATGATCCATCATCAATGCTATTATTGCTTCAATAATGGTACCTAGGATGTGAAAAATCAACATTCACTAATGCAAGCATCAAACATGTCAAATGTGCATTTTCTGCATGTGACCTGTACGGTTTCTAATCAACGACCTGTTAATTATTTTGTTTATCATTAATTTTGTATTTTATTCCTAGTTTAATATTAGACATGTTTGTTAAAATGACGAATAATATGTTTTTCCAATCCAAAACCACGGGTCGCAAATTCAGTTTAAAGAAGCACCCATTGTGCATCCCATTATTCGGAATCCTGAAGCCCCATTCTGCAATTTCTAAAAGTCAGTCAGGCTTCCTTAGCCTGTGTATTAAACTTAGCCTGTGCATTAAATTAGCATTAAATTAATTGTATTCTGACAACACTTTTAACATTTGTCATTATGACGGTTACTGCTGTGGCGAGTTAATATTTATTATGACCACATTTTAAGAATAAGTTTGCAATGAAATATTTTTTGTGTAAAAGCATCATTTTTTGTATATAAAAGCATATCAGAATATCAACTGTACATCATATATAACGATTCGTGACACCCAATCGCGGTACAATTGATTTAGTTTAGAATGCCAAATATTTATTTTAATTTTATATACGCCAAATATTTTTGTTGAATTTAGTGAAAATGAAGAATGAAAAGATGGTTAAATATCTATATAAAACTTCCGCAGAACCCCGCTAAAGATCCCGCTAAAGGTTACTGTTTCGTTTTCATGGTAATCTAATTCTGAAATTAACTTTGGGGCTCTATGTGGAATATCTGTGTAAAGTGGAAGTAGCGATCACATCTTCACGAGAAAACATGTATCTTTTTTGAAACTTTCATTTGAGGGAAATGGGGCTAGGCGAATTTATGTATGGTTTACTGACTCACCGCATCGGCGTTCATCTGAGCCGTCAAAGCAGTCAACATAGCCATCACACGACCAGGTTTTCTGCACACATTGTCTGTTGTTATCACACTTTCTCCAACCACTAATACACCGATGCGAATCTTGAAAAACAAAGACATGAGTTAGTCAAGTAGACCTATATCAAAATATATATATATGATATACAGTTAGTTGCTATAATACAAATATATTTTGTATCTCGAAGCACGGACATTAGTTTTTCGTGATTACATGAATACAACTGGTGTTTCGCAGGCAAGCTCTGTTGAGTTCCTCACAGAATCTTCCGTTAATAATAACGTATCTGTTTTAAGGCTTTACGTAACTGGCCAGCTCAACTTTTCTCAAAATATTTTAAGAGATATCTCAAGAACCACTGAACCAATACAGGGCTTGTTTGTATTAACTTTAGTGCCTTTGTGATGGTGATTCCAAACATGATCAATAATGATCATATAAAAAGTACAATTATGATATTATCAAAATTGCTAAACAAAATTTGGAACTTCTCCTCTGCAGTCGACACCGTATGGAGAGCATTAAAAGATGCATTTTAAATTTTATTTTATTTTATTTTTTCGGGGTTTCACAACCCTGCATGGATGACCCAATAAAGCCTCTATTGAAGCTTATTTCCATTGGGGTCCTTTTGAACACCGGGACGGTTTGGGAACAGTCAGGGGTTAACACCCTACTCTTTTCGACAAAAGACGGAGTAATTTCATGATTCATTTACCCAATTCTAAAAAACAAAACATGGATTTAATCTACAGAGGTTGCCAATTAATTCCAGTCATTTTTTCCTCGAGTCAATATTCCAGCAAATCTACCCCGCCGGGAATTGAACCCGGGACCTCATGCACTAAAGACAAGTACCCTAACCATTAATTGGTTATTTATCTCCTGGATATCATTGAATGTTCTTAATAGTCAAGATGACTCTTACCACATTGTTCTTCATCTTCAGCCATAGGACATTGAAACTTGCCATCGCATCGTTGCTCAATTGGAATACAATCTGAACTATACGTACATAGGAACTCATCATCGTTGCATGCAGACTGTGTCGTTACCTCCGATGGTGTGGTAGTCGGAATAAAAATCCCGTAGGCTGAAAATTAAAACGGAACGAGATTTACCATTGGTATATAGATCATATCCTATACTGAAGAGTAAAGATGAGCAATACAATTGACAGTAAATAGGCCTAGGCCTATATGCATTTGTAGGATTGTAGATAAATAATTCAAACATTTTTTGTTTGCTTGACAAATCCATTCAAGGAGGATTTCGTGATCCTAGCATCCTCTTTTTACGTTTTCAGTAGATATGGGTCCACGAAAAAAGCTTATTCCCAAAATTTCAGTTGTTTCCTAATATGCGTATGACACGGCTCCATAGACCACAATAACTGTTGTAATTTCGTTCTGCCCAGAACGAAATTCAGATTTGACGATATAATCTGCAAGAAATTTTTGGTACATAAACATTATGTGGCCAGAGGTTTCCAGTGGTATAAAAATCTCAACTTTTTTGAGAAAAGTGGGGGATGAGGCTGTGAATCGCGAAATGCCCTTTTAAAATGAGTACTCATGACTTTAAAGCTTTTGCCATCGGGCTGTCAACAAGCTGTTTCGCGGGAAAAACAGTGGACCAAGTCACTTGTGATCAAGCCGTCATCAACGTATATGACGAAAGCTAAAGTCGTGAGTACTCATTTAATGGATTTGTCAAGCAAATGAGGATAAAGTGCCTTGCCCAAGGACACAACACGTTGGCACGAGCGGGGCTCGAACTCGCAACCTATGGATTATGAGTCGGGCGCCTTATCCACTCGGCCACACGTGCTCCAACAAATTTACTTTAGTATAGTGTTTCTGTATAATATCTGAGGTTGGTAAAAATAACATTTGCTCAATACCAATCACTTTAATAACATACAATTTCAAGCAGTAACCATAAAAAAACAAATGACCGAGTACAGCTGATTGACATTAAGTATTCAATAGCCGATAAAAAGGCAGCATATATCATGATATAGGCTACACTCTTTAATTTTTCATTATTACAGTAACACATCGCATGTTCTTCATTTCCAAAGACATAATGAAACATAACAGTTTTAAAAAAATGATGGAAAACATTATGTGTCAGGCATTATGTACTTGGGAATGTGTATTATTACGCACTCAGAAAATTTAAAAACTTACCAGCAAAAAGCGTCATAAGTTCGTTTAGTTCTTGTTCACTTAGCTGTGAAAATCCATTATTTTGACCAGCCCTCTTCTCTCTCTGATGGGATACCCTGTTTTGGTGTTCATGATTGCGACCATGGTGTATTACTGATGGCAATTTTATAGCAGAACTCCTTTGTGACGACCGGTTAGAAGTTTGTAGACGCCCAAATGCGATGGCAGGTAGTACGAGTATTACCCACAGGGAACCATCCATATGTAATGCGTGCATTGCGCAGAAATCAAGCACCACGACGAACTTGAAAGTAACCCGCACCTTGCTGCTTCCTTTTATCGTATGAGTTATGCGGGGGTAGTAATACTATGAATCAGTCAGTATACGCTACTAGTTGCAATTGTAGGAATTGTCAATATATTCAAATACAATGTCTGAATATTAAGATATTATTAACTCTATTGTATAATGTCTTAAACACATGCGCAGAAAAGAAATGCGAAATCACTTGTGTAATTTAAAATAAAGGGCGTGTTTCTTTTCGATCCTAGCTATTATTTTAATAATTTTTATATAGCGTGTGTGCGTAGGTCGTATTACATCCTGTTAAGCAGTCATATGACTTGTATTTTGTTAGGGGTATTGCTATAATAAAATAAATTTAATAATATTTAACTCCAACATTATCCCTTTAAAATGAGACAAGATATTAATTTTTCCATTAAGATTGACAGAGTTATTAACAATATTGAAACTGATATAATGAAAAAAGCATGATTCTGCATTGACTTTATACAGTCCCGCCCCCTAATCCGCCGCCCCCTAATCCGCAAGCACCCTTGGCACATTTATTTTTTTCATCATTTCAATTTTATTCATAATACGCATAATAAAACAGATATATTGAAAAGGAACACAGCACAGCTAGACAGGAGTCTCAACCCAGTTTCAAACATCCGCAGACATATTAAACAACAACACCTTACGATAAAATATTATTGCATGTTATAAAGGACAAATATTGTTTTTTAGAAAATATATCTTGCATACAAAAGTTGACAGGGGTCCGCCCGGAAACAATTGCACTAAAAAGAAAACATATTATGGTCTATAAAAGGGGCATTTTTTAAATCGACCAGTCATAGTCATATTTTGAGTAAAAAATTGAGTATCAGATTGTACGTTGACTGAGAGATTTCAGCAATTTATCAAAGACCCGGTTCATTGTTTTTTTTTTTTTTTTTTTTTTGAAACCAATGGGAAAATGGAACCCAGAATACACTTGTTAGAGCTTGTGATAAGACCTCTGCTGCCTATTTCAGTACAAAATAATTTTGCGTCATAATTCTGTTCTGGCAAATCATCAGTTAAACTAGCGTATTTATTTTGTTTGTAATCATGGGTTTTGTTGAGCTCAATAATGATGATGGGTTTAGAGCTTTCGTTTACGAAAACCAGATCTGCATGGTCTTTGCTGCGTGGGAATACCAGGAGGAATTGTGGTACCAGCAATTTTAGTGGCACCAGCTAAGTCACAGTAGAATTTCCAGGACTGGTCACTGATATCTTTGAGAATGGTCCATGAATTTGCGGAGAACAGAGTTATGACGCCAACTATGCCGACCTTGGTCAAGCATGATTTTACAGTGATTAAGGACATGATAAAGGGTCTCATGAATACTTGATAAGTTTCATTTGGTATTTAACTTTTTCCCCAACGACTCATGATTGTTTTTGGTGGGAAGGGTGTCAAGGAAAGCATTCAACATAAATTTCATGATGCCTTTAGGTAGAAGATTTTTTCTTTTTAATATATATTTTCTGTACCGTTTGTATTTTTGTTCTTTTAATTTATACAACTGTATTTAAAAATTTGATGTTCATACGAGCTGTCTGGCCTGGCAGGAGTAACGCTCTTTCGTCCTGGTGGTGGGTTTCTCCAGCGTTTTTTTACTGTTTGAGTGTTACTCGGGAGCCATGGTTAGCCTCATTGAAAGTGACGCCTTGTCACTATTTGGCTCTCCTCTTGTTTTCAGTCCTGTTTTGTCATTTTGCTGCTCCGCCCACCCTCCCGAGGGGGTTGGCGCTATCTGCCAAACAGGTCAGGCTGCTCAGTTCCCTCCTGCTGTATTTATTAATGTTTTGAAATATCAGAATGTATTTTTGATTTAGTACTTTTGAATGTGCAATATATGTATTTTCATATGTTTTGAAATGAAATGAAATCAGAAGTAGTTCAACAGTAACTACGACCAGAGATAGTTCAGCTATAAATGTGATCAGAGGTAGTTCAACAGTACTGATCAGAGGTAGTTCAGTAACTGATCAAAGGTATTTAAACAGTAACTGAGATCACAGCTATAGTTCAACAGTAACTGTGATCAGAGCTAGTTTAACAGTAGCTCCGATCAGAGCTACTTCAACTGTAACTGCGATCAGAGATAGTTCAACAATAACTGCGATCATAGGTAGTTTAACAGTAACTGCAATCAGAGGTAGTTCTACAGCAACTGCGATCAGAGGTTGCTCAACAGTAACTAAGATCAGAGGTAGTTCAACAGTAACTGCGATCAGAGGTAGTTTAACAGTAACTGCAATCAGAGGTAGTTCTACAGCAACTGCGATCAGAGGTTGCTCAACAGAAACTAAGATCAGAGGTAGTTCAACAGTAACTGTGATCAGAGGTAGTTCAACAGTCACTGCGATCAGAGGTAGTTTAACAGTAACTGTGATCACAGGTAGTTCAACAGTCACTGCGATCAGAGGTAGTTTAACAGTAACTGTGATCACAGGTAGTTCACCTACACTGTGAGCTCCCTGGGAGAGCTCAACAGTAACTGCAATCAGAGGTAGCTTAACAGTAACTGCGATCAGAGATAGTTAACAGTAACTGCGATCAAAGATAGTTCAACTGACAGTAACTGCGATCAGATGAAGTTCAATAACTGATCAGAGGTAGTTCAACAGTAACTGCAATCAGAGGTAGTTCTACAGCAACTGCGACCAGAGGTTACTCAACAGTAACTAAGATCAGAGGTAGTGCAACAGTAACTGTGATCAGATGTTACTCAACAGTAACTGTGATCAGAGGTAGTTCAACAGTCACTGCGATCAGATGTAGTTTAACAGTAACTGTGATCACAGGTAGTTCAACTGTAACGGTGAGCTCAACATTAACTGTGATCAGAAGTAGTTCAGTTCAACAGTGACTGTGATCAGAGGTAGTTCAACAGTAACTGAAATCAGAGGTAGTTCAGCTGTAACTGAGATCAGAGGTAGTTTAACAGTAACTGCGATCAGAGATAGTTCAAAAGTCACTGCCATCAGAGGTAGTTCAACAGTAACTGTGATCAGAGGTACCTCAACAGTAACTACGATCAGATATAGTTCAACAGTAACTTTGATCAGCGGTATTAAAACCGTAACTGCGACCAGAGGTAGTTCAACCGTAACTAAGATCAGAGGTAGTCCAACAGTAACGTGATATCAGAGGTAGTTCAACAGTAACTATGATCAGAGGTAGTTCAACAGTAAATGTGATCAGAGGTAGTTCAGTTCAACAGTGGCTGTGATCAGAAGTAGTTCAACAGTAACTGCAATCAGAGGTAGTTCAACAGTAACTGCGATCAGAGGTAGTTCAACATTAATTGAGAGTTGATTTGGACTATTTCTGCAGAATTTTATCTGCATTTTTGTGTGTTTTCAGGGCAATTTTAAAAATGAAATCAGCTGGCAGGTCCAGATCTAATCCCGATGATTTGGACTATTTCTGCAGAATTTTATCTGCATTTTTGTGTGTTTTCAGGGCAATTTTAAAAATGAAATCAGCTGGCAGGTCCAGATCTAATCCCGATGTTTTATTGATGGATGCAATAACTTTTGTTTTTAATATATATTTTCTATACCTTTTGTATTTTTGTTCTTTTAATTGATATAACTGTATTTAAATTTTTGATGTTCATATGAGCTGCCTGGCCTGGCAGGAGTAATGCTCTTTCGTCCTGGTGGAGGGTTTCTCTAACGTTTTTTACTGTTTGAGTTTGGTCGAGAGCCATATGGTTAGCCTCATTGAAAGTGACTCCTTGTCACTATTTGGTTCTCCCTGCCAGGGTTCTCTTGTTTTCAGTCCTGTTTTGTCATTTTGCTGCTCCGCTCCACCATCCCGTGGAGATTGGTGCTATCTGCCAAACAGGTCAGGCTGCTCAGTTTCCTCATGCTGTATTTATTAATGTTTTTAAATATCTTATTGTATTTTTGATTTAGTACTTTTGAATGTGCAATATATGTATTTTTACGTTTTGAAATGAAATGAAATCAGAAGTAGTTCAACAGTAACTACGATCAGAGGTAGTTCAATTGTAAATGTGATCAGAGGTAGGTCAACAGTAACTGATCTGAGGTAGTTCAGTAACTGATCAAAGGTAGTTAAACAGTAACTGCGATCAGAGCTAGTTCAACAGTAACTGTGATCAGTAACTGCGATCAGAGCTAGTTCAACAGTAACTGTGATCAGAGCTAGTTCAACAGTAACTGCGAATAGAAGTAGTTCAAAAGTAGCTTTGATCAGCGGTATTTGAACTGTAACTGTGACCAGAGGTATATAGTTCAACCGTAACTAAGATCAGAGGTAGTCCAACAGTAACGTGAGATCAGAGGTAGTTCAACAGTAACTACGATCAGAGGAAGTTCAACAGTAACAGTGATCAGAAATAGTTCAACAGCAACTGAGATCAGATGTAGTTCAATAGTAACTGCGATACCTGCGATCATAGGTATTTCAACAGTAACTGCGATCAGAGGTAGTTCAACAGTAACTGCGATCAGAGGTAGTTCAACAGTAACTGTGATCAGAGCTAGTTTAACAGTAACAGCGATCAGAGATAGTTCAACAGCAACTGAGATCAGATGTAGTTCAATAGTAAATGCGATCAGAGGTTAGTTCAGCATCATAGGTATTTCAACAGTAACTGCGATCAAAGGTAGTTCAACAGTAACTGTGATCAGAGGCAGTTCAATAGTAACTGATATTCAGAGGTAGTTCAATAGTAACTGCGATCAGAGGTTGTTCAACTGTAACTGCAATCACGATCAGAGGTTGTTCAACAGCAACTCTGATCAGAAGTAGTTTAACAGTAACTGTGATCAGAGGTAGTATAACATTAAGCGTGACAGGGACAGCTCAACTTCAGCATTTGCATCATGGAATATCATAAGAATTTCTAGTTTATCTGTCGATCCAAGGGGTACTTCATGCCACTGTGATTTGGGGTAGTTCAACCAAAGGTGCTATTTCACTTAAGTTACAAAATGCAATGAACCAAGTCAACGTAATAATAATAACACCAACATATTTCTTTTTCGTTTCCTTTTTTGTTTTAATATGAAAACCTGCACAAAATACAGCAGACAATGATTTAAGAACACCATGTAATCCATGAGATGACATCCTCATGTTGATAATCAGCATTGCTTGAATTAGCTTACTTGATTTCATCAATGCTGATATATGGCTTAATTGTCTAATACCACAAACACCTACTAGTCTACATTCAAGTCTTGATTTATGGATATATGTTACACTTTATTCCATTTCTGACTTGAACTAAGGTTAGTGCTGTGTTTATGGTATCACACACTCAGCTAGCATATAATAGAATTGCACTAAGACGCACTCAAGGCAATCAGTAATCAATAAGGCATTTTAATATATAACTTAATATAAGTTGTTTATATATTATATATATTGATCTTATTTATCACAGATAATTTATAAATATCAAACTAATTCTTTTTAAAAAGTACGCTTTCAAAAACAAATTTTTATGTAATCATCATACTGATGTAATCCAATTGTAAGTTTATTTTCGTAGGTTTATTGTCATTGTTAAATTGATAAAGCTGCAGGGATTGTTGATGTACATTGTTTTAATTAGAAGTATGCAACATATCAGTAGCATGGTGTCGGAGTTTATATATATATACATTTTGCTATGTAGGGACATTTATTAGTGCCTGATGATTGCCAGTGTGAGCTGGCGTGAAACTCAGAGTAGCACAACATAAATGAAGTAGTGCACTAAACCAAATATTGTACCATTTAGCTCTACTTGTTAAAAGTATTGAGCACTCTTCTGTCTGTTAATGACAAACTTTACTATTGTATGCATTTTGCTACATTATGATCCAATGTCAGTAGATGTGGTGTCAAGTCTGTGGAAATACCTTTTGCTATATATAACCACAGAGGAGAGAGAAAACAGAACCCATACCACCAGTCAAAGTCTCCGCATCATCCGGTAATGAGGGCCGATTGTTTCATGAAATGCGACAGGCGAGACTGCTACGCAATTACCGTGTATTTTCATGGTCTATCGCGTAATTGCGCAACGCTCTATCGCATACGTGAAAGCACGTAGCGCTGGCGTGATTGTTTGACATGGCACGATCGAACAATCGGCCCTCATGAATATGCGAGAACTCACCGTATACAATACACGGGGACTTTGACTGGTGGTACGCTCTCTGTTTTCTCTCTCTGTGATATATAACCCAATGTCAGTAAATGGCAAGTCTGTGCTGAACAAACCAGAGATAGGATGCTATACAAACAAAGGAATACTACAACAATTTGATTGTTGTCCACTCAGTTGTCAGACTAACATATCTTTGCACTTTCTCAACATAGAAAGGCTACATCTTCTTATTATGAGCATTAAAATGCATTTTAAATATGATAATAATAATTTGTGTACAAGTCAACATGGCTTTAAACATCTCTTAATACAACCCCTTCCTCAGAGTTCATCTGGTAGCATTATTACAATAATTTCAGATCATGTCATTGTTTTCTTGTACATATTTATTCCAGTTCCAGTGTCACCTCATTAATTTTGCTGGACCTTTGGACGTATTGTTAAAGCATTTTTATTTTGAAAAATCAATATATGATGGATGGTCAATATGTTCCCACAACTGTTTGATGACTGTTACTGAAGTATGTACTTTTGTCTTTCAAAACATGCAACAGTTATTATTAGGGTACTTTGAATTACATAATCTCATTTGCATAAAATCATTGCTGTGTGTACATTGACAATTGTCAACAATTTTGGTATGAGGTAATCTGAGTATATTCACTTCTCACTTCATAATTGTGAAAGAAGAAATGTATTCATTAACAGATGAGGAAAGGGACCGCCTTTAAAATTCATCAAAAATTGCCTTAACGACAAACAAAAATGGTGTGAAAATCGTGAGAGACAAGTACACAAGGTCGAAACAAGAATCAAAATTATCATCAAAATGAATCAAAAACAAATATGATTATTGGTATGGTATGAGATCATAGTCTGGACAATAGAAAGTACATATGTGCATGCATGGTATGCATGATTAAAAGTTCCCAAAATGTATGAAAAAAAAGAAGAAAATTTAGGCAAAAAGCTCTGTAAATATGGCTAAATACAATGATGCGGAAGAGTAACCATGTGAGTGAGTTGCTATACTAAGTCTCATGCTAAAATTAAACGAACTTTTTGAAATTCAAATTTCTTATCTAATCCAGAGCCTCTCTATGGTGTGCTATCTTGATTACATACACATGACCTTGTGAAAACAAAGGGTTCAATAAGGGAAGGAATGTCTGGTATTTCACTTCCAGGAACTCCCTTTTTAATAATCAGTAATTACCTTATGGAACCAGGTACCATTTGTTAAATCATGTAGTTGATTAATCTTGCTATCTCTTAAATTGTGCAGTTGATTAATCTTGCTATCTCGTATTATGTAAAGAACAATGGGAACAATTGCAAAATATTCAACATGATTCCTTATCTCTACAAAAAATGGTAAAGGTCTAAAAAGAGTATGGCATCTACCCTGTATTTTCGGTCTACCAAATTGTAAAATTGCGCTAGATTCCATACTTTTATCATCAAGATATTTGGAATTATGTAACAATACCTCAATTTGGCTTGTCGTTTTTCTCCACTATTTTTCACCATAAATCAGGCAGTGTCCATATGCTATTGTGTTTATGCTTATGTCATTACATAATCAAGTATTCAACCTCACTAATACACATTTGTTTTGAAAGACAAAGGTACAAACTTGTATTTAATCAAATCATGCTTCAGCGGAGATAAATAATAATTGCATGAACACATTGACCGTCCCTCGTAAGGGCTGTAGTGCTAGGTTTTTATACCCTTCCAGTATTCATAGACCTAATCCTACAAAGGATAATATGCATGAGGTGTCACTGGAATTTGAACAGATAATAATTAAAATTACAATGGCTTCATTACTTATATTGGGTTACACACTTACATGTATGTGACAAAGGATGATATCAGTTAGTGACAGTTTTTCAGCACATTAGGTTAATAAAAAACGTCTAACAGTTTTTAACCTGTAATGCATCTTGTACATCAATATTAAGGTGTACAATGCAGAGAGACAATCAAATACTTGAGTCAAATATTATACATCCATTCTAACCATAGAGATTATACCCAAAGAGTACCGATTCAAGCGTTTGTTCGTTGTGAGCCCGAAATCGAACAATGATTTGCATGTTTAAGCTTGAGCGTAATAAAGGTTTATGCACTAAATGCTTAATGCAAGTTTTTAGCACAATGTGTTACACACAGAATGCAAACAACAGGTTTGCCAGGCACACAGCAAAATTATCTGGAGGTACACTATTTCAACTGCTCAGTGCCAGAAGTTGGTAAGTGCAATAGCTGCCATGTGTAAATGAGTACAAAATACTGTGTTTAAATTGCCAAATTATTCACATGGCAGCTATTACCCTTACCCACTTCTGACACTGAGCAGTTGATTTGCTCTCCAAGAGCAACATGGCAGAGTTGGTACTCATTGGTTCTACCTCACTGTTTCTAACCCATAAGAAATAGAATTCTGTGTTACAAACTTTCGATCTGTTCATTTGGCGAGAATCAATTTTGTGCTGTACACGCAATGCTATCCCTACTCGCTTTCTATCAGACAGCCTTGCATACTTCTGCACTAGCCTGTTGTACACCTGGTGGATTCAGTCTTCGCTGCCGATGGGTACGCATGATATTTAGGGGTACTTTTCAAGAAATATCTGAGGAATTTTCAAGGACTACAAAATTGATTGCAATTGTCCAAATTAGGGGTGTTTTGGAGCAAAATTGTCCTTGAAATGAAAAAATAGGGTGTATTTCTAGGACTTTCGTACGTTTTATCGCTAGTTTTTGTTTTTTGTATTTTTCTGTCCATTTTTTTAGTAGTTCCACACAAAAATTGATAGGATATTTTTTTCCGAAAAAAAATTGTCCTCATTTCCCCATGATTTAGGGGGAGTATTTGGGGGCAAAATAGAGGGTAAAATTGCTGCAAATGTCCTTGATTCCCCGTGAAGTAGGGGGTCATTTTCATATCCTGGAACGGTCATACATCCTACCTTTAAATACAAACTGAACCCACCGGGGTCGTACAATGTATAAATAATTATGTGGGCCAAACTACTTTTGACATAAAGTTTGAACTTTTTTAAAGAAACTGCACATTTCTTCATGTCTCCTTTTACAAAAGCTTCAGTTTACAAAATAAAGTTAAATGTATTCCATTTTAAGGAATATTTTCAAAGTATGGCATGTATACGGTACCTTTTGATTTAACTTTTCACAGTCTGTTATGTATATATATACACAAGAAGTTAAGCTTACACAAACACACATGGCATGGAAATGACAATATGATAACAATACATTTTCTTATCAATGGAAGACACTTGAACCAAAATATACATAATAATACAACATCTATATTTTCATTACAGCATTTATTTCATTTCTAGGCATTGGATGAGTAAATGAGTATATTTGATCAACTCACAGTGAGGCTTTCGTAATTTTACACAAGCATAAGTTGACTTTGTTGAAATAATTTTCATCTATTACTTGTCAAACAAATTATGAAACACAGGTCTTGCAAATATTATACAATTCTACACATTACAAAAATACAAAAAGGCCATCCCAAATACCAACCTTAAATTTAACATTAGTAAAAAGGCTTTGTCCCTCCAAAACTTTGCCTGGTGTACCCCGAGCCTATTTTGTTATTTGTAAAAACACAAATGCAAATTGAGGTCATTAATATCTCAAAATTGATCGCAAAATGCGTAATTGTTCCAGCATAAATATTAGTGACCTCAGCGTATTTGGATTGTGTGCTATCTTGTAATTGGTCATCCTGTTTTAGCCTGTTCGATTTTTGGAAAGGCAAAATGTAAAACTTGTTTATTTTTACAAACTTTGAAGGAAAATTTTGTGAAGAGATGAAAGTAACGGTTATGAATAAGGTTAATAACTTTGCATCAGTAATGTGTCAGGCATTGTGAAAAATCTTAACATTTTGCTTTGGACCTCAGAATATGCCTCGGTTCCAAAGGCAAAATGTTTAGATTTTTCACAATATCCTCCAAATAACCGATGCGCAGTTATTAACCTCAAATCTGAATACACACTTTAAGACACACTCACATCAATAATCAAACGCCAGTTCAACACAAATACGGAACCATTAAATCAAATGGCTTTGCCATACTAAGTGTACACAATAAACCAACAAAATGTGCAGAATTTTTCTAGTATGTACAGTACAGTAAGACACATTCAATCATAAGAAGGCACTGTGTATTTTGTTTTGCATAGATAGTATACCATTTCCATAAGCAATTACAAATAATAAATAATAAATTTCGGTGTTTTATATAGCGCCTTTTCCGGATCTAAGAGGGATCAAAGACTGATCAAAGACCCAATGGCACACTGTAACAAATTTACAATTTAATTTTGACCTTAAATTTGATTGTGACAGGATTATCAATAAATTAACTTGAGTCAGTGGGTGTTTACACAATTTTAGTAATAATAGCTGTCTTCTGGAAAATTAATTTTGTTAACAACTTGAATTCAATTTCAACCTTAATTTTGATGCCAAATTTGATTGTCACAAGCATTATCATAAATCAATTTGAGCCAGTGATAGCAATTGAAGCTGTCTTCAGGAAAATTTGATAATAATTTTTTGAATATTCAGTGGACAAACAAGACTAACAGGAAGTGAAATGCACCACTATCATATATAAAATAATTAAATGGAATGACATGTAACTTACTATAAATGGCAAGACATTGTATTTATGCTTTACAATATGTTACATCGAATAGTGTACTTTTCAAGTACAATCAGTGTTGCCAAAAATCTTTAGTACAAAGCACGTCAAAATGGCTTACCAGGCTGTGGCAAATGACTTTCAAGTAACCCTAACAACTCCAAATACGGGATATATGACCAGTTTTACCAGAATTTAGAGCATAAGTCACCTACTTGGGTGGATGAGCACTTGAATGATAAAATTTCCGGCACTTCATCGACTAATAAATAGTCACAAAACCCATTGTTTATACAATTACGAATTTTAGAGACTCAAATCTCATTAAAATCATGCTAAATGAAAGGAAAATTCATCAAAATTATAACTGTGGCCTGACACTTCCAAAAGTAGCCAAATTTTAGGTAAACCATGGCACCATTATTTGAGGAGGTGTAAGTGATCTTCAAGAAGCCCATTTAATGCCTAATTTGCAGCCAAAAGAGAAAGTAAAATGGTGGAATAATAGTAGGATTTATAATAAGGAAAAGGAGGATAAAAAAAGGTGAAAAGATGAAAGGATGACGGAAAAAAGAGGATGAGGATAAGAGACAGAAGGAACTGAATGAGACGGAGACAGAAAAAGAGATGAAGAGAAAGCATAAGGTCATTTTTTTCCAGATCAATGCTGCAGAATAAATGAAGGAATATGCTCATTTGGCACAACAAATCAAGGTTCATAATCATGCCTTAATGGATATTTATATTTAAGTACATATATATTAACTTGTGTACCTTGAACCTATTTACACAGTACTTTTTACCTGGATACATTCAAAGTGGACAAATTTGCAAAATGAATAATAAAAATTAAAAATAAAAATCATTCAGGCTAACATTTTATGCACCATTTGTCCAATCAAACAATGGTGTCAATAAATTGGGGTCTAACCGCTAATCATAAAAAAAAAAAGTTTATCAATCCGAAAATAAGGTTCAATAGTCCAAAAAAATACAAAGGGTTTTCAAGTCTGAAAGTTAGGGCTTGGGTAAGGGTTAAATTTAGAGGGATGTTTGGGTATTAGACAATATTTTGAATTAGCGACCCTTAGGACTAGTGAACCATAGGACTAGTGCACCATAGGACTAGCGAGCCTCAGGACCAATCAATTTAGGTTAGCGCCTACATGTCTAAAGTAGTCCTAATAACATACATCTGTAAGCAGAATGTGGCTTATTTTATTATAATTTTCATTAATCAATATTTACAAGATACATTATTTACGAAGTCCCTACCACTTATACCTTGGGTATGTCATGGCAGGTGGCTGAATCACTTTCAATATAAAAGATACTTACACTAGTGAGACTTTGATACATAGCACTTGAACACTCATAATATTCATTCAGAATATAAATAAATAGATGCACCATATTCTTATACAAAAATAATTTACCCATTGGTGATGCTAATATACAAGCAAGATGATTATTATAAGAATTTGTTTGTTTCATTACTTAAAATCAATATATTACATATATCAGTATCAAGCAGCATATCATTACAAGTACATTATAAAATCAAGTGCATTGACCTATCAAGCAAGCGTAGACCACAGGCAAGCATAGACCACAAACAGGCAAGTATATACATTATACAACACACACACACAAGAAAAATTTGGCTGCTAGAGGGAATCGAACCCACATCCTTTGATGATGGGAATGTGCACTTTAAAGGAGATCTGGTAAAAACCAGTTTATAAAAACCTATTAAGACACTCTTGTGTACTGTATAAGTGGTAATTTTGCGTAGTTATTTTCGCGATTTGGAACGAGAATGTTATTTTCGCGATTGCCCAGTCCTTCCCTATACTTGTAATACATTATTGCATATATTCGCGAGGTGTTAGTTTCGAAGTTGGAGTTATAATCGCGAAATTCAAGAAAATAACACCCTCGCGAAATTACCACTTACACAATAGTATACACCCATCTTTCTTGCCATGCATTGGTAATACAACATTAAAAGGCCAAAACAAAAATATGTCTCAAAAATGATTGCGGGATGTGTTTTTTTTAAAAGATTTTTAAAAACTTTATTTTGAATTAAGATGTCATTTGCGAGTGTTCAAAAGTACACAGCATAAAATTGTGGTTCATTTACACAATTATAGTACAAATATCAATTGTTTTATACCTATAATCAAATCAAGTAATTTTCTTCCACCTCAGAAATTCATGATTTTATGACAAAATACTAAACTAAAAAAAAAAGGAAATAAAAAATGAATTTGCTGTTTCAGCTAAAATGGAAGCATTAAGAAAAAACAAATGTATGTGGGCACTTTGAGACATTATTTTTATTTGTTTGGCCTAATCAACTTCAATCATCGAACTTCAATCTCCTGCATATTGCAACATAATATAAAATCATAAACAGTTACCATTCAACTTAAAATAAGGTATTTTGACATAACTTTTAGCATAAGAAACAGTTGATATATTTTACACAGTAAACAGTGGCATTTTAAGTGAATTTGATAACTAGAGCACCTAGACCCATAGCCAAGGACAAGCGATTTGCGCGGAACTTTTTTCCCGCGCAATTAGCTATTTTTTTCCTATGGACAGGGATACAGGATTTGCACTGAAAAAAAAAAAGTTCCACGCAATTAAGCTATTTTTTCCGCCAAATCGCCTGTCCCTACCCATAGCCAGGGGTGTGGGTGTAACACCCCATAAACAGGCAAAAGGTCTGCTTTGTCTGTAACAAATAGCAATATTGTACCAAAAATGACAGAATTTTAGACAAATATACCCCAAATTATGAACTTTCTTCGAAATTTGTCTAAAACATAGGCTCAAAAAGTCACTTGAAGAGGAGGTTAAGGTCTGCTTATGGTCAGAATGAAGATTTCTCTTGAAAAGGTCTGCATTTGGAAAATCTGCACACCCCCACGATAAAATCCTGGCTACAGGTCTGAGAGCACCAATCTGTAAATAAGTTGCTCAGGATCATCAATGAAATAAGGTAAAAAGTGGCATTTCACAAACCTATACACCTGGCACATTTTGTTACATAATATCATCTTAATGGTACATTACGCATGTGGGTTCTCTAGCAGCTCAGTATGGCAAATCTGATACATAAAAATCAAACTATAATGATATCAAACATATTTTGATTGCCTCATCACATAAACTATCAAAACACAGAATTTGTCAACATGCATACAAAAATGCATTTATATAGGCCCAGCAAACAAGAAGCATTTTACAGAAAACAATTGAATGTTGGGTTATATAAAGTGTATAAAACGCTTTGTCCGGCGGCTTTGATAACATTCAAAAACATGTTATTTAAGTGTTGACAAATTATTTTGCAAAAATGTTTGCCAAAATATATTTTACAATAACATTTTGACAACAGTTTCAAATGTTGCTGTAAGTGTTTTTCATATATCGTTTAATTTTTCTAGAACCTAGTTTGCTGGGGGGGCTGCTACATCAAAATAAAAATGTATATAAAGAACCAGATAACACACAGACAAAAATGGCAAATCAAAACAAATACAAGCAAAACTTTACAAATCATCATTTGGATACAAATATTTTTTTAGATTGCATAAAAACTTTGATAGTAAATCACAATAGTAAGTTGATGTCATCAACAAACAAACAAAAGAAGATACAATTTTCAAACAGCACCAGAAAGAAATTTTGCACTAAAACAGCTCTACAGAAAGATGCACAGAGTACTTCTTGGGCAAGGGTGGGAGTTTATGGTGCTTTAACCGTACTCTGTACTATAAAATACTACTCCACTAAGCAACTGTAACACCAAAGATTACACAGGATCTGATTATGTAATCATTGGTGCTTTAACACTAATGCAGAAAACAACTTTTCTGCACACATTCTATTTTTTTCTTCCTTCCTTCCATCCTTTCCCTTTATCAAAAAGCAGATAGAGAGCTGGGGTTAATAAGGCAAACTTTTTCTTCATCAGGCCTTAATTAACCCTAACCATACTGAGTACTACAAAATATTATTCTACAAAGCGACTGCAACATTGTGCTATTCCATTTAAAATCCACACTACCCCTGTGGAAGATTTTGGAAATATCTTCCACAGGGGGAGTATGTTTTTCAAATGTAATTGGTTAGGGTTAATCATTTTGAAACCCATACTATATACGTCTGTGTTATGGCTTAGTACTGATACCCTCCACAACTGGAGGTGAGTATTTCAAATATAAGTTACCCAACTGTCTATTCTATTCAAAACTCATACTCTCTTTGTGGAAGACTTAAGCTAAATCTTCCACAGGGGTCCTGTGGATTTTAAATGGAATAGCCCATTGAGGGGGCAATGATGACACTAGTGGCTTGCTATCCCTGGTCTTCTGCAAAACCATGGCAGCGAAAACAACTTTTCTCTTCATCTTCTTTCTTTTTTCTTTCTTTTCATTCCCTTCGCCAAAAAGCAGCTAAGGAGATAGGGTAAAGGGTTAGGTTAATAGGTTAACATTAGGATTTGTTGGGGATTAACCTAGCTTGAATACCTGTTGAAAAAGAGTACATCTGCATTAGTACTCAAGAATACCACATTCAAACTTTGCTTTACCCAAAGTAAAAATCTCAAACTTATCATAAAAACAGAAAGTACTATATTTTGCATATTTTATATAAAAAGAAAACAATCACACAAGTCACACAACACAATTTTTGGTCATCAATACACGCAATTCTTACAAAGTGCTACTTGTTCTTTAATGTAATCCCTACATGGACATAACCTATCCACATCTGGTTTACCACCTGCACAGCTAAATAGCAGATCATGGACTTGTAGGTAGCAGTACTTGGCAGCACCTCGTACAGATGGGGCATGGATGTCTTCAACAGCTTCTACACCTTGGCAAGTTAACCCATACTCCCTGCAATAACAACAACAAAGTCACATATAAATAGATTTATGAAAGGTGTTTTTTTAAAGATCTGTTGCATATTTCTATAAAATTGAAATATGACTTATATGTGACTCAACACTAGTAAATAAGGTCGAGTACCTAGGGTTAGGGCATGGTTTAGGGTTACGGGTTAAGGCTAGGGTTAGAGTGACATAGCAAACCTTATTTCATATTCGACATAGCAGACCTTCGGCATAGCAAAATGTATTTCCTATCATATTATAACTGTATACTTACCTAATAAATATGAATTAAATATTTTGAACTTTAAAATGTTTTTTCCTTTTTCATTACATCATTTGAAAAAAAAAAAAAATTTTGTCTCAGGAAACCATGTGTATAGCTTTGAAAATTCATATTTTACCCCAGTAGTTTTTTCTTCTACATTTTGATGATTTTTTTTCTTTTTTTTTTTACAATCAGAAAAAAAAGTGGGGGATTAATGCATATCCATTTTTATTTTAAAATATTTGGCCTCTGCTTAATTAGTAGGCTAATAATTTCTTTTCAAAAGAACAAGGCATCATAACACCAGGTAGCATGATCGTTGATACACATTTAATACCAAAAGTTCTCACTCCTAATGCTCAAGATATTCTTTACCTTGACACCAAACTGTACTTCATCAATTTCAATTCTCTTAATAATAGCAACAACAAAAAATAAAACAACGCTAATATGTGATCAAATTAGTTATGGTCAATGGCCCTTTGGTTTATGATATCTTAATGCTTTGCGTGCTAGCCATCCGTTTCAACGGAAGAAGTTGAAGTTTTGAAATATTTTCTCAAAATATCAAGAGCTATCTTAAGAACTACTGAACCAATACTAGGTTTGTTTGTACTCATTTTAATGCATTTTTCATGCTGATTCCAAATATGGTCATGAAAATGTACATTTCTGACATTTTTGAATTTTTAAACAAATTTTGAAACATGTCGTCTGCAGTCGACACCCGCATAAAGAGAGTTAATTAAGGATCTTAGTGAGCAATGGTCACTGCCTGTTATTGATCCTGCCTAGCCAGCCTCAAGGTATGGGGCTTCTCATGACAAACAATTAATATTTACAAATTGGCAAAAATAGATGCACTTGCTATCTAAGAACAATCCTTTATTAAAAAACAAAGTATTACTTTTGCGGATTATGGATGAGTCACCATAGATGAAATTTATAAGTGCTTAAATATCAAGGCCAAGATATAATGCGTAATCATGAGAAGGTATAACTTTTCTTAACTTATACTTCCGGATTGAGGTGGTTGAAATAACTCCCACACATCAAAGTTTAATTTGTGTGACATATCTCTTGTGTGGGGGTTGTATACATGTAGTGTTCGAATCGTGTTGGACTAATGAAAATGAAAAAATTCCTGCACGATTGTGCGACTTCCTATTTGTGCCCGTATCCTACTGTGAAGTTGTGACAGGACGTCTGTGTCCTACACTGTCATTATCACACTCTGCTGTTCTAATAATAGGTGTTCAAAACAAGCACAGTCAAATGGTTAATTTGGACACAACTGTGCAGATTCTGGTAATAAATCTAACACATTTTTAACACATACATTTCTCAGTCCTTAACCCAAAACATTGACCAATGAGGTCAACTGTTGACCTACCTTTCCAAGGTTTCTTTGGTATTTAGGTACTTGAAAAATCCAGGCTCACATATTAGATCTGCAAAACAGGAAACCAAAAGATTCAAATTAATATAACCCTTTTTTAATAAACCAGAGCAACTACAATTTCTCTACAAAATTTCAAACATTTTTTTAAACATGCATAACCCAACTGTTAGAAGACAATAGTTATTTATGAAAAAAAGGGGCCTATTGCAGGAACAATTGATATATAGAATATTTATACATAAATAGACCCAACTCAGTGTGAATAGATCAGACCTGTAACAGCTATTGGAAACTGTTTGAATGGCTTGCTTCTGAAGTTTGTCAAAATTAGCTTAGTATATCTTACCTAATAATAAAACAATGGTACAATACAAAGAATAAATTGATGTTCTGGAATGAACGGGTTTCAACAATTTTAAGTCATACTTATGATTACTTAAATGAATTATTTTTGGATCATGTATGTTGCCAACTCCCACAAACACACCCCCACATATGTACACTTACCATCATCTCGACACCTGTCTTTACAGGACTGACCAGTCTCTGCTATTCTTATCTGCATAGCTGATTTGGGTGGCCAACTAAAAGGCTGTGTACAAAAATCCTAGCAAAAGATAGAAAGAGACAACATCATGAAATATATTTGTATGTCTATTTAAGTTCATATAAGAAATTTTTATCAATTAAGCCTACTATTCTTTCTTACTTTCAAAGTCAATACCTAACTGGTAAACTCATTCTCATAAAACCCAAACAAGATCAACTCAAATAAAACAGACACATATTTGTTTTTGCTAGCATTAATGTTCATCTGTGCTGGTATTCAAATATATGAAGGTTAAACCTTTGTTCACAACACAAATGTTTTCATCTGAAAATTGTGGTTGTTGAAGCTACAACCTTAATCAGTTGAATAATCAGTTTTGTTGATGGACTTGACTCCAATGGTATAAGAGTTGTCAAGCCCACTGGCTTTCCACCCCTAGGACTTACCCAAACCAACATTTTTAGGTTCCTTAGATGGTCCAAAAGAAAAACAAATTCAAGATATTTCCAAAGTTAACATGGATCTAAGCATGTATGGTCAATCAAAGGTCAACATAGGGTCAAATTTCCAACTTGCTCAAATTTTGTTTAAAATAATACCAATTAAAGTATTCCTATCATCTCAAGGATTTAGAAAAAAAGCCAATCTTTAAATAGAGTATTTTCACTTACTTGGTTTTCAACATATACATTAAGTCTTTGGAGCATGCCTTCACAAGTGAATTCATACGGTAGATGTGGCTTTAGTTCATCAATTTCTAGTATTTCATCCAGTGCTTTTTCTAAGGCATCTGTGTTATCTACATCTACTGTCCACACATGTGGTTTGCCGATGAAGTTTTCAGCATAAGGGTGCTGGGATGTTAACTGTGATAAAACAAATAATGAATGAATGAGATTTACAATGCATACATACTATCAAAACAAAGATGCACAAGGTGCAATACAAATTATAATTAAAGAAATAATATTATAAAATTACAATCTTAGTAGATATAATGATAAAACCATTAACCAATACATGAAAACTTATAAAATCATAATGTTCATCATAATTGTATTGGCAGTACTCATCAAATGTATTTTAAGTGCCATTTTAAAAGCAGCACAATTTTGGAAGATTTAACATGTTATAGTACTGAATTCCATAAACATGGTGCTGTCATTGTGACAGACCTGTTATTCTATTAATGTCTTGATTTGTTTTCAAAGAGAAGTGATTTTGATCGCAAATCGTGTGATTGGTTCAAAGTTTCCTAATAGTTTAGTTTATATAGGTGCATCAGGCGAATTTTCATGAAGACATTTGAAGACAACAAACAAATTTGTAGACATTTAGTTATAAACAAACAAATAAGAGCTATCTTGAAATCAGTGCTGCCAACAAGGGGCAGTGGCGTACCGTGGCCGCCCCAACCCCGGGGGGCTGAAGAAGAAACAATTTTGCCGCCCCTTCTTTAACAGCCCGAAAAGGTTGACCCAATTTTTTTCTTTGCCGTTTGAAAAATTGAAGAGCTATAAAAAAAAAAAAAAGGATTTTAGGTGCTAGCGCCTAAAAGCAACCTTTTTCAAAAATTGTTATGCTTTTTCAATTTTTTGCGCCCTTTTTTATTTGCTAATTAGTTTTGCAGCCCTTCGTTTTTGCCGCCCTGTTTTTGCCGCCCTTCTTCTTCCGCCGCCCTTTTTTGCCGCCCCTACTTTGACCCGGGGGCTGGCGCTAAAGCCCCCCAAAATATGCGCATGAGGGGGTGGGGTAAGGGGTGTGTTATCCCTGGGCCTTGGGTCCTAAGGGGCCTGTAAAAAATAAAGAAAACATGCTTAACTACAGGCTTGTAAAGCAAAGAAAAGGGACCTCAGGGGCCCGTAAAAAAGTAAAAAATGATACTTTATAATCAAGGCATCCTTTGTTTGCTTTACTATATGGGCCAACTTTACTTATTAAGATTTTTTTATACATGCTCACTAAGGTCTCTTTTCTTCCTCTACTGGCCCATGGTATCTTTTCTTTACTTTTTTATGGGCCAACTACAGTCTCTTTTCTTTGCCTTTATACGAGTTCATTACAGGATTTGTTTTCTTTGCTATTTTACGGCCCATAAAACCAAACAAAAGTAGTGGGCCCATAAAAACAAGTAAAAGAAACATGCATTAACAATACAAAATAGTAGCCTTTGACACACACACTTTCTAATAAATATTTCACTTGAATTATGTTACTGTCTGCTTTTGCCACAATGATCATCCTCGATATAAAGAAGACGTTACCACGAAAAAGAGAGACCCCCCTTATGTTTTTTTGTTTGGGTCCAGTGCATTTAGAATTTCTAAATCAGTTTATATCATTTATTTTTAAGATCTTGAACTTTTCTCCAAAAAGTAATACTGGCATAAAGTTAAAAGTTTATTATTGTAAAATCAAGTTTAATTAAACAACAAATCAATGGAATAAGACAAAGTATATTGTCCAGGCTTTCTAATTTGGTTTATAACCTTTATTTTAAGATCTTGAACTTTTCTCCAAAAATATATATGGCATAAAAAGTTAATTATTGGAAATCCAAGTTTAATTAACTAATAAATCAATAGAATAAAATACTTCTTGGACTTTTTTCCAAATATATATATGGCATAAAAGTTTATTATTGTAAATTCAAGTTGAATTAAATGATAATCAATAGAATAAGACAAAGTACTGTCACTTATAACCTTTTAATTTATATGACTGTTTTAAACAGTTTGCACCTAAAGGTGTCATTCCTGCCATTTCCTGTTTATTAGATAGAAGACTACTGTCAATAATTACTACTGCTGATATCATTGCTTTGGGCAAGGAAGACAGATATAATATCTCTTTCTTCCCTGCTTTGGGTTGATTTAGTTTTTTGACCATTTCCTGTTTGACCTGTGACGACATGTTAGCATATAATACTTTCTTATTCAACTCAGATATTTGTGAGATCCATAAACTCAAAAGGGTTGGTTTTATAGTTCCCTCTCCAAGATGTTTAAACAAACTTTGTTTACTGGAACAGCAAAATTATGAGCAAGAAACAGCTCATTGGATTACTGAACTAAAGTTTGTTTGGCTTATAATTGGTGAAAATTATTTGTTTTTTGTTACTGCGCATCAATTATGTCTCAACTCATGCTTGCGTAAATTCACAAAAGCATGTGCCAGTCACACATTATGCAATGCACAACTAGCGTGGGTGCTGCACCCAACCGTTTTCATGCCATTCTATATCAATACAGATGTTATAATCAAATTCCCTGCGATCCTGATTGGTTAATAGCGCGTAAAAGGAAGGTCGATTTATCTGGTGCCAATCGGAGAAAAAGAATAGCAGAAAATGGCGAAAAATTATGTACTTTTACAAGGCAAAAAGCAACTTTTCTAGGCATTGTTGACATGATGCCTTTGGGAAAGAAAGTTTCCTACTATAAAGACCTAACTTTTGAGATGGTTTGCAAGTTTGAAGGTACAAAATTAACAATAAGGCGTCCGTTTTACCGCCACGTTCAGCAATTCATATCATCACGACACTTGTAAACAAACCGTTTGATTGACAGATGACGTAAGATGCGATTTAGTCTTTTTATCTCTTTCTTTCATTACACGAGTCTCATTTTTTGGCCAATCATAAACCAAACAAACTTTAAAAGTGCACAAAAGATTCTTTAGACATTAGTTGACTGATGTATTGGAAGCCTTGTTTAAAGTCATGCTTGATGACACTGTGGATTTCAGCCAATCATAAAAGACTTGTCATGTTGTTATCAGCAGACGGTTTATGTGGAGTGCGCAGAGGAGACTAAGTTGTTTTCTAGTGTATTTAATTTCATCATAAAGGAAATCAGCAAAGTCATCACTGTTTGCTTATCATCATAACAATGGAAACTCTTTGTATAGGTGTTAAGCAATGAATTCAAAGTGTTAAGGGGGTACTACACCCCTGTGGTAAATTTGTGACTATTTTTGCATTTTTCTCACAAAATAATAACACACTGGTAACAAAAGTTAGGTATATTATTGGGGCAAGGAATCCAAATACTACACTGAAATTTCAGTGACTCAAGACAAGCAGTTCAGTATATATGATAGGAAATGAGCTACATCCTAGCGGTACCATATTTCTTATCATAAATAACGAATCGCTTGTCTTGGGATCACTGAAATTCCAGTGTAGTAATTGATTCCTTGCCCTATAATATACATAACTTTTGTTACCAGTGTGTATTAGTTTTTGAGAAAAATGCAAAAATAGACACAAATATATTGAGGGGTGTAGTACCCCCTTAAGCAATGAATTCAAACATACTCATACTTTAATGATGTATATTCTAACTTTGTGATAAATGTAAATAGAAATTAAACTTCTATGTTACCTGAATTTGGAACGCTCACCAGAGCACCTTCACTGGGTCAACCAGCATCTTCAGCGGATATAAAAATATTTGTTGTCGCTAGTGATGTTGTTGAGACACCTTCGATGATGTCACAGGTGTAGATGAGGTCAAACAAAACAAAGGGTTGGACATTGACCCTGTCTGGGACAACCTCCTGACCCCTCAGAACCAAGGGGCGCCAAAACATCTTCTTGTTTAATGTCATCTTAGCAACAACAAATCGTCAGAGCAATAACATCTGCTGAAGACGCCAGTCGACCACTGAAAGCGCTCCGGTGAGTGTACCAAATTTGAGTAGCTCAGAAGTTTAAATTTTGCTTTCTATATACTCTTATTTGTATTGCATTGTCAGTCAGTCTGTCAGTCTGTTAGTTATTAAATTTCTTGCTAGAAAAACAGCATAATTCTTTAAAAAAGTTTATTATAAATAAGACACAAACTAATAAACTTTAAAAAGGTACTTTGTGTCTTATTTTATAAACACCCTTTCCTAAGAGGCACATCGATTCTCAGAATACTTGAGAGAGAATACTTATGTATAGATAACTATCAATTATGACAAATAGAGGTATTTTAATACTACTTACTTTATTTAAGATGGTCAAATTGCAAGGTCATTTCTTACTTTATCATTACACGCTTGCTTGTTGGCCTTTGGAAGTGCCATTTGACAGGATTAGAAGAGTGATCACAAGTAATAAAGGTAGTTCATTATCAGTTATCTGATCATTTTTGACATTTACAGTCAAACATGCTTTGAGGCTTGAGTTTATGCAAAACAACAGTTTAGTCTATTTTGGCCACATTACAGCAGCTCAACCCACGTGTATAATCCCTAGGATTATATCTCAAATAATCAAAGCCTCAAAAGGTATTTGTATAGCTTTTTCTTTCTCGTATCAAACGAAAGTGGTATTCATTAAAAAAATTATATGATGACATATGCACTGTGTCCAAATAAACCGTGGACCTGACTGTTCAAAACAAGTACATAGAAAATGACCACAGATGAATTGTTCATAAGTTATGAGTGACTATACAATTTACAAAGTACACAGATCATGTAGACTAAATAATGAGATATCTTTATAAAAAATAAATTAGTTTTCCATGTTCATTATGCAGGGGTCTAGGAAATGAACCTTTAAAAATCCTGAAAATTGCCCATTTGTGGGACACAAAAACACTAAAAGACAAGCACCAGTTTTCTGGACTCAAATAATACCCATCCCACAGGTCCTCAAGATACTTGCTTCATAAAGATACATGCAACCAATGATGGCTAAACAACAGAGGACACTTTAGCAAGTATATTGTTTGTTTCACAAGATGACACTACTATACTCTGATCAGCTTGTAATAGGCGGGACTCATAACATTGTGGATTGATATACATTGCGTATACAGGTGGGCACAGCACCAACATGAACTGTGTTTTGTGCATTAACTTGATTGATGCATGCTTTGGTGAATTTATATAGGTGTAAGTTGGGACTTTATTAATGTTGCAGCAACAAAAAAACAACAACTAATAATTATCGCTTATTTCAAGTTGATCATAGTGTACAGTCAACAAGCAAAGATATCAAACCCTATGCACCTTTGAATCTTATGCATCTTACACTAAAGCTACAATAATGAGTATTTTGATTATTTTTTGAATAAAACAAGAGATATTTCTATTATAACATCCAGGCCTGTAACCAAGGGGGGGCTTTTTATGCCTTTTGGTCAAAAAAGTTCAAAATTTTGAAAAAAGAAAGTCCACTTTTTCAAAATCAACCCACCAAAACAAATCCTTGTTATGGGCCTGATAACATCTTATATGTATACAGGAAATTCAAATAATATTTCATTCATAGTACTGTAAGTCTTGTAGTGATAATATGAGGCTTTTTTAAAAAACACAATAACACACACCACAAGAATCTCATGCCCAGTCAAGATTGGCAGGAAAATTATTTGAATTGTGATTATTTGATATTTTTGAATTTGAATATGCGTTACATTTCACAAGTCCAAAATCAATTTTGAACAAAAACAATTTACATTAAAATAAAATAATAGGGCCTAATGTGGCATCAGATGCTGCATGACATTAAACACTTTATGCACGTATAGGCCTACAAGCAAGGAGGGTATCTTAAATTATAATTTTTTCCAGTGGTTGTTGAACACTATTGTATGACAAAATGTCAATATGAACCTAGCCAACTTTTGCATCAATGTAAGTACTCCATGTATTATGTTTACATGTATAATAATTGAATGGATGAAATAAAACTGAAACTCCACCAACAGAGGGCACTCTTTAAACCATCCATCACTTCTTAAATCCATCACTTCTTACAAGGGTGGTTAGACACAATAAAAAACACCAACATATATGCTTAAAATATGTGACTCAATCTGATTGTCATCATCATCTTGCCCAGTAACTAACGGCACTATTGATGAAATCCTTGCATCTGGCTCATTTGGTTCTTAATAGTTTGATCAAAATTACTTGGATTGCCCCATAAAACAGATAATACTGGTTAAAAGATAGAGTTTAACTAAGCACTATAAACTTAACTGGGAAGTGGTAACAAAATACGGAACAGAGCAACAAATTTCAGCGCCATATGGTGCATACATGCCAACTTTGAAATCTAGTTTTCCGTACTCGGACAACCAAAAAACTGCATTTAGCCCCTCAAAACCGTATTTTTGTAAATTTGCACCTTCTCTACAAATCACATGTTGTGCATCTTGCTCTGTGAATGTCTTTCCTATTCTTCACAAAAAACTCCATTCTGCAGCATATTCATCCTTAAAACACTGTTTTCTTCCAGGTTCCCATCTTTGGATGCATTATTAATGTTTTTGGTGTCACAAACGAACAGAAAATCAAACACATACAACCACTGTGAGTGCTTTGTTGCATAGAACCAGTATATTAATTAAAATTAAAATTAAATTAAATTTCGGATTTATATAGCGCCTTTTTCCAGATCTTGGAGGATTCAAAGCACTGTAGTTTCGCTGCCATAGTGAATCATCACAATCACATCACATCAACTAGGCAAGTTGCAGCCGAACCTGGTGCAAACCTATCTGCACTTAGATTGTAACATCCACCAAATATATCATTGCAGCTCGCCAAATTCCATTGGGTGAAGGAAGTTTTTGATTACCAAACAACTAATCACTGATTTTTTGAAAGCAGGAGGAAACCGGAGATCCCGGAGAAAACCTGTGAGAGCGAGCAAGGAATCGGGATAAACCAAGTGCACATACAGTCCTTGGGCATGGCCAGGGCTTGAACCTGGGCCCTCAGTTGTGCAAGGGGAGGGAACAACCGCTGCGCCAACTGCATTTTCTTTGTGATGTTTTGGTTTTTATTTCCTTTCCCCATAGCTTATAGGTCACAGACTATCAGCACAATATGGACCTTATGTTAAAATTTTGTATGCTTATTAGTTGTATTTTTCATTTTATTCATGGCTACCTCCTTATTAATTATTCATTTTTCGACTTGTTTTATTCATGGACTACTCTGTAACATGATAACTACATGACTTTCAAGCTTGTCTACATTCATAAAAAGAAAAGAAATCCACCAAAAAACATTGACAATGTAAAGAAAGCAGCAAGTTTAAAAAAGCCCCACCTCTGCTCACTTTTTTGAAACTTGGTCCCAGTTTAAACATCACTTACAGCAAATAAATACTTTATTTTCAACAAAATATTATATTTTCAGTAAGATACAATAGCATCACTATTCATGTAATTAATATTATAAAACATGTAGGCCTATAAGATATAGGCAAGAATAAGCAAATGCCCTTAATGGTGGTTCTATGACACATAAACGAATACCGCATCTGCATATGAGATACATAACACTTCTCAAAATGTTTTTAATTGATTTTGAAGTTAAATAGTTACCTTTTATAAATGGGAACAAGTTTTTTTAAACTTGCTGCTTTCTTTACGTTGTCAACATTTTTTTGGTGGATATGTTTTACAAGCATTCCCCCATGTAAGTAATCCATAATTAATATAAGGCAAAACAAGCGTACAATAAAGCGTGTGCAAAACATGCCTAGGCATGAACAATTTTTAGCTTGTTTATCATGCCAATATTGCGTGAAATTGTTTTTGAGATACCGTTGATATGACTTTTACATGTGAGATTTTCATTGTTAATTACACCCAAAAAAAATTGGTTTCAGCTACACTTTGCAACTTTGTGTCATCTAAAATAATATCTGTTTTCTTGTAATGTATAACTGTCTTAATAGTTTTCTATCGAAGCCATTATAGGGGTACCCATAATCATGTGATTAGTTTTACTTGCATTTACATAAAGTTTGTTTGCTTATACCAGTTGCTTACTTCAGATAGCACTTTATTTATCAACAACGTTTGATTAGGCAAAAAAAAAAAGGTTTGTCTCAAAGCTCACGAGAAATTTTAAAACAAATGCGAAATGCGTTTTTTTTTTTGTTTTTTTAATTCCCGACTTTTTTTCATGGTATTTTGAGAAAAAAGTCTGATTTTCGCCGATTTTGTCTGGAAAAAACTAAAAAATTTTTTTTCTTAGCAACATCATTACTTGAGTGTAAAATAGCAGTTTGCATACCGCTATGTCCAGAAAGCTTCACCCTGGCTCAGTATTACTATATAATATGAGAATCGTCATCTTACCTCTCTCTGAGTTGGTTTCCCGTTAAAGAACTTGGTATTTTGGGAATTCTTTGGTGGATCAAACTTAGGGTTGAGAAATATACAGCCATTTGCTATAGCTTCTAATGGTGCAGGTCCTTCATAAGGAAACCCAAGACCTATGAATAACTGAAATATAACAGGTATACAAATAATCAAAAATAGTAAGTCTAGAAGAACAGATTTAATATTCATTTTATTAGGTATATAAATATATAAGGGGGTATCCAAAAGTTTTTGACATCACCCAGAAGTGAAGGAGCTATATCGATGAAATTTTGTCCGTGTAATTACTGGTCCTTATGTACATTATGGTCCAAAAATGGTCTCATAAGTATGTTTACTTTCTTTACAGCTGGCGCTAGATGGGCAGTAGGCGCATAACCTGCAAGATGGTGAAAATTGAGGCACGCAGCATGATTCAGTTCCTGCATTTGAAGGGTTAGGCCTATAATGCTCAGAAAATCTATGATGAAATGAAAGCTATCCTCGGTGATGATTGCCCATCATATGGCACTGTTGCTTTTTGAAAAAGGAATTTCCAAACTGGCCACATGTCCCTCACAGATGAGCCAAGAAGTGGACCTCCATCAGAGAAAGTGGAGGATCTTATCATGAAAAGGTTATGCACCTACTGCCCATCTAGCGCCACCTGTAAAGAAAGTAAACATACTTATGAGACCATTTTTGGACCGTAATGTACATAAGGACCAGTGATTACACTGACAAAATTTCATCGATATAGCTCTTTCACTTCTGGGTGATGTCAAAAACTTTTGGATACCCCCTCGTATAAGCAACAAGCGAGAGGTCTGGGGTTCATGTCCCTGCACCGGCAGGTATGTCCAGCGTTTTTACTCTGGTATACCTGCCTATGCATGTCATGCTTCCATTTGTAAATTAATGTTTAATTGTGCTAGTGTGCGATGCGTAATTCTTCTTTCCCCTGTATATTGATATATTAAGAATAACGATTAAGCATCATTAATTTGATCTCGTGCGCTAGTTTGAGGTGTTTGAATGTTTCTAAGTTCCAGTGTATGATGCGTAAGCCTCTTCCCTTGTTTGTATGATTATATTAGCCTGGCGAGTAAGCATCATTAATTGATCGCATACACTGGTATGTAATGTGTTGTTTGTACTGTTTACCCGGATTGCTCATATCCATGAGTACCAGACTTGGGTCCTGTTTATCAGGGATAGTCTGTGTAGCTCAGCGGTAAAGCGCTCGCCCGACAAATGCGAGAGGTCTGGGGTTCAAGTCCCCGCACAGGCAGGTATGTCCTTAGTTTTTACTCTGGTATATCTGCCTATGCATGTTATGTTTCCATTTGTAAATTCATGTTTAATTGTACTAGTGTGCGATGCGTAATTCTTCTTTCCCTGTATATATAAATAAGTTAAATGGAGGTTCAGGTGAAGAAATACTAAGAACTTAGCTATAGGTTCTATTGGTGCATGTCTTTCATAAGACAATCCACATCCTATGAATAAAACATTGGATTTATTAATGGCCCTACAATGAAATCAACCTCAGTACAATTCACAATCTGCATAATCAAAATACAATCAAACAGGAAGGTTTGAGATTTAAAGCACTGCACTATTTGAGCACTCCTTACAGACTCAGCAAGCTTGATCCAATCTTAGGGGCAGCAATACACAAAAATCTAGGATTGCAAATTATCCAATACATGCAAGCTTCATGCAGAGTCTGCAATAGGGCCAAAGAGGTAGAACTTAAGAGGCTGCGAAGAGATGTAACGAAGGTCCCAGGCTCAAATCCGGAATGGTCAGTGATTTTTTTCACTGGCTGTCACCTCATCAATGAATGCAGACCTGTATAAATCCATTCTGAGACTTATAGTCTTGAATAGATTGTGCTTATGGAGTGGAAACCAGTGGAGAGTTCTGTTGTAATGAAAGACAAAGATAAAAAGAATTTATTGTGTCTGACGTCATCTCTCAATCAAACTCGAGCACGGTTTTTGTTTACAAGTGTCGTGATGATGACTTGCTGAACGCGGTGGTATAACCAGGCGCCTTATTGTTAATTTTGCACCTTCAAACATACAAACCATCTCAAAAGTTAGGTCTTTACAGTAGGAAACTTTCTTTCGCGAAGGCACCATGTTCTGCTATTCCTTTTCTCCGATCGGCACTCAATAAATCGGCCTTCCTTTTACGCGCTATTAACCTGTGTAAACCAATCAAGGATCGTAATTGACAGTGACATCAGACGCGATAAAATTTTTTTATCTCTGTCTTTTATTATAAACTTCCAGGTACCAACCACAAGATAAGCTAACAGCTTACAGCTTCTAAAGTATGCTCTCTGACAAAATCATCTCTTCAGTGATCAATCAAAGTAGAATTTTTATATTTCTCAGAAATTTTAAACTTAATCTCCTTCAGTCCTACCGACTACTCTTATTACATAATTCGACTGCTCAGTGCCAAAAGTGGGTAAGTGCAATAGCTATCCTGTGAACATTTGGCAATTTACACACAGTATATTGTACTCATCTACCATGGCTCCTACACATGACAACTATATTTTGTACTTACCCACTTCTGGCACAGAGCAGTTGATTAATGATACCTCTGATTGGCTCAATAAATAATATATCCCTCTTTGCAACCAATCAAAATAGTTCTTAGAGGCCAACGATTTGAATGGTATTGCCAATAGGGTAAATCTAACTTTGTTTATTACCTTTGTTTTTTGTAGTAGCTTCTGTACTTCCTCACCGCTTAATATGCCATGGTTGTTAACATACGATGGGACAGCTTTGATTTCATTTGGCACACTCTTGTTTACTGATACAGTGGCATGGATTTCATACTTTCCCCTTATAGTGTTCAAGTACTTTGAGCGATCCTGTGGAAGAAAAGAAAAATCAATGTGAAATGTTATTAGTCTGATAGTAGTACCCAAAATGTCCACTAACAATTCCACAGTGTGCTGTAAAACATGCTGGTTGCATCTACTAAAAGAGATACGGTGAATACTTATATTAAACAGTTCAAAACCAACCAGTTTTTTACCTTAGCTTTCGGCTAGCGCTAAGCCTTCAACGGCGGTGCTTGGTGATATGAAAAATAGAAACACTACTGTGATGCGAGATGGGTGTTAAACTGTTTAATATTTTTGTCTGATATTATATCTTAACCCCATGAGAACTACCTGCCGATTGGCCAAAAAGAAGTTTTCATTATCAATTGGACCAATCAGCAACATTGTTAGAATAATTTCCCCACACAAAAACATTGGGGTAAATTATTTGCAAAACTCCATTCGGATTGGTGATTAAAGTGAAGATATCATGTAATTGACCAATCAGAGGCAATATTAGATCGGCAGGTAGTGCTCAGGGGGTTACTACATACCACAGTCTGGGTGCCTCCCCTTCAGCTGGGTAGGGTGGGAAACACACAGGGCACATCTTTGTTTATGCAACCAGCTGGTGCAGGTGACTGATTCACCTACTGACAATGCTACTCTTGTTCTGATTATTTCAAAAGTCCCATTTGTATGGTTGTCCTAAGTGAGCTCTCCAATAGGTCAAAGTGATCATAACTGTATCACCTGGCTGCCAGCTTTCGAAAAGCATAATAACTGTACAACCAATATAAGACTCTAATCTGAGAGAATTTGGCACATGGCTTCAAAGCCATTCATAGCATGATGTATATAATGTTGATAATATGGTGCTTTCTTGGGGTATTGACACACATTTCCCATCCAATACATTCAAGTTACATCCGAACGATAAGCCTTGGATGACGGATCGTGTCAAGAAGTGCCCTGATATAGAGCATTGGCTAGTGGTGACAAAGAACTTTGGGCCACAGATATAAAGTCATCAGGGATATAAAAAACAGCTAAAAAATTTCGACGACATATCTAAACTAAGCCAGATCCATAAAGCTGATCCAGGCAGGTGGCATAAAGATATGCATCACCTTGCTAATATCAAGAGTGTAATGCTACTATTATATACATTCCGGTAGAGCTGTTGCTAATGAAATTAATAAACATTTGGCTAGTTTTTCACAGCTTACCTCCACCGGCAAAGAACCACTCCTTATTTCAACCATGAGAAATTTATGATGATCTCAAGAGAGTGATATGCTAGTGGTCATGTCCACCACATATACTTATACATATATGGTTTTGTTTGTCTGCTTATGTGCACAGTGATTTTCATCACATCCATGGAAATTATTGTGTGCGAAGTGTCATACTGGATGAAGACGAAGGCTGAACCAAGTATGACACCGAGTGCACAATAATTTCCTGTACCATACCGACGCTGAACCTAATAACAAATCATACCACTAAGTTAAGTTTTTTGAGCATTCTAATTGTTACAAAAAAGGAAAAACAATTATATAGATGCCTGTTCCACGTATAATGTACCACATGCATTTTAAATGCCCAGTATACACAAATCGCCTTTATATGTGCATACGTGCTTACGCAATATGCTCTCCCTGACTAGAGAGCACTCACTGACCAGATACGAAAATATATTCGGTTCGCGGTGTTCTTTGAAGTTTCCATTAGTGGTATGATAATGATGAGTCTTTCTATCATACCCTGCAGATATAATACATTGTATTAAGTAAAATAATTACAATTTACATAGTGTTATTGGTTGTTATTTAAATGCAAAATGTAAGCACTATATGCAAATGTTCAGGGTACGATAGAAAGAGCCACTGGTACCTACCGGGGCACAGATAGCAATATATACCAAATTAGACGTTGTGCCTAAAGGTCCGTTCATACTACCACCGCATTTGCGATGTGTTGCTTTGCGATGCCGATACATCGATTACTTTTTGCCGCAACTCAATGCAACTCGTCGCATTTCCAGGTTAAAATGTATTTAACTTTATTGCGATATCGCAATGCAGTAGTTTGCAGTACGATGCAGTGCGCCAACACACCGCATCGCAAAGCAACGCATCGCAAATGCGGTGGTAGTATGAACGGACCTTAAGTGTTGCAAACACAGCCAGTTGAACCGTATAGGTCCTTCTGATGTCAAGTGTGATATCATGATCACTTAATAAAATATTAGGTCCCGATAACCAGCTTCAGCCTTTACATATTCCTATTTGTCTTACCAGCCACATGTAAGCTCTCTTGCCATACACAAGTGCTGTGTTGCCTCTGTTTGCTGAATGGGTAGATTCTTCATCCATTTTGGTATTCTCTACAACAAATCCCATGAAGGAATTGTCTGGCGTGTGAGCTACACAGTAAAAAAGAGACATAAAATCAAATTTGGTAAAAAATCAATGTCAAAACAGGTTATACTTGTCTTGAATTATTCTTAGCAATTTCTTTCCAGATATTCCTGAAAGACATGGTACAGTAGAACCTTGTTTGTACAAAATTGTTAGTAGAACCTTGTTTGTACAAAATTGTTAGGCTTTATACTCAAAACATTTTGTGTCATCAAAATTTTTGTGTTAACAGGTTTTGAGTAAATAAGTTTCCACTGTAGCATTTCTTAAATAGACAAATCTCAATAGATTTAATTTCTCAAATAGACGTTACCACATATTTTATGGGGCAATTATGTTTTTGTCACGGTCACTGCCCATACTTGGCAAAGATGGTAACACACCTCATAGGTTATATAGGCATGGTTTATAGTAAAATAGTATTTGTCTGTATGCAGAAACGATATATGCTTTTAAAGCCTGGGTACGGATATTTGTCATAATCTGGTCCTATTAGGTGTTTCTCCATGGAACAAAAGGACAACAAGGTAAGTACATGTTTTTCTCCTGTCCTATTTTAATGAGATACTCATGTTTTTCAGGGTGGATTGGCAAAATTTATTGTAACTGTACTAGTATACTAGAGCATACACAAATGGACACATAGTCCTAAATCACTTGTGCAACTTGTATACAATTTATCTATCACATAGGACTTGCATGATTTAGTGTACACATACAGTTACAATGAATTTCTTGAACATATCACATACTAGTATTCTAACAGCCAAGGATTACTCCAAAGTATAAATATTAGCTGCATCTGCAGATAAAGATCTGGTGGTTTTAACCTGTAACAAACTACTTACGAAACAAGGTGAAGAACTGTCTGGGTACTAAGTTCCATTTCCCCCAATTAGACTTGGTACCATGTCTCTTAACATACGTATCTAAATTGTAAGCTGGTTCTGTCCCAAATGTATCAATGACTCTCAACATACAGCTGAAATGAAATGAAACCGAGTAAATGTTAGAAAACTGAGGTAGTTATTATGACACCACATGTACCTTCTTTACATATTTTAGCATGTTTTTGTAATTTTGACACAATCTGGTCCATGGAGGCATTTTTGAAAATTGAGTTACTGTAATTATTACATTATACATAATTTTAATAGGCTATCATTTACTGAAAACACCAAAGGTCTAGCATACTTGGTTCTAAAGTTATGAAGTTTTTTGATGTCTATTTTCTTATGTATTTTATTGTTTTTTACTCAATATTTTTATCATTATCTCAGTTTCAAATTTGCCGCCTTTGGCCCCCATGGACCAGATCATGTCACAATTTATCTCTTTCCTCTGGAATCACACCATTTCTCTCTACTTTACAATAATTGCATCTTGTGATCCATTTTGTTTGACAGCTACATGTCATTTTTATTATGCTTTCATGTCCATTATTGCTCTTCATGTGATTAAACATCAAAATCAAAATGTATGTAAAACGTAAGGGATTTTTTTTTCAAGAATGTGCAAGCTGCATATAAAAGAGTGCACTTGTGAGATGTTTCCATTCTGTGTGTTGTCAAAATGACTTTTAGTGACAGTGGCACAGCCAAAGAGGACAATATCCAGCAGCATAAATACAGTTCAATAGCTAATTTTATAGCACACAAACTCTTATAATTAAGATGGCTGTGTTCAAAGTTAGGAAATACCCAAATTTTACCAAGAAAAAAGTAAAGAATTATACTAGCAAAGGTAGAATAACACAACACAATGCTATTCAGCAAGTTAAGACAATACATCAAGTAAACCAGGGGATGACATGCTAAGTTACCTCACAGCCCTTTACCGCCTATGTGTGACAAATACTTTTATCTAGGGTGTTTTCAATTTAAGGCTTAGAGATTTCATGTTCAGCTGTACCTATCAATTTATCACCAGGATTTACTGGAACTTATTTTATAAATGAAATTTGCAGTGCCACAAGTGCACAGTGTGTAGTAAGTGTTAATACTACAAATGTAGGTTTGTATATTATTTTTTATTAGATTGCAGATAGGCACAGCTTATATAAAATCACTAAATCCGCAAGGCTTAAAGGGGGGTAACCCTATCGGTTTAGGATATGGATTCTCTTCAAACTTACATACAATGTCAAATATTGTCCCCTTTATCAATCTATGTGAGAAAACAGGAACAATTTCAGCATAAATGTGAATAATTAGCATATTAGCAAGCCAATACACTGGTACGCTGCGTGAATTGCATTCTGGTCAGGCATCCCGAAACAACGGCCGAGCGCATGTCCCGGTGGAAACAGGAAGTGTTCGCCTTGGCACTGAAAACCGGCTCGCCCCTGTACACTTTTATACCCTCTATTCATACTGATTAATCTTAAAAAACATTACATATCACTGCGCTCATTATCATTCTTGACAAGATAGCCCATGCTGTATTTACTTCGCTTAATTATTTCTTGATTTTTAGCTATATGATGCACATTTTCACATATTTATGATTTTTCTTTGTTTTATTTTTTAAAGGTGAACCTCATTGAAAATAAAGTTATATATCAATGGAAAGCTTATGATGTCAGGAAGCAGAAAAGAATATTTTTTATTTGCCTAACGTACCAGGCTAGACATAATCTCCATGCAAAGATTGGATATTGGCACCCCCCGAAATTACAAAACGAAATCGTTCAAATTGGGCGCTTTTCGTTGATGACGTCAGCTTCGGGGACACACAGTTACTTCCGGTTTGATTGTAAACACAATGTCCATGCATTACTGTGGCATGCATCGGGCCAATGCACGAATTCAGTCATTGTCAACTTACTTTACATGAAAAATATCTTCAATAAAATAAGAATAACATGAAGGAAACATCATGATCAAATCAAGAATGAAGTTCCTGATTAGTGTGTGGATTAACAAATGGGAAAAGTGCTGGCCGGGGTGATTTGGGATAGGCCAGGCCATCCACGATATCACTGATATGCATAGGGAATATTACAGTCAAAGCACGAAGAGCAAACATTCGCCGAAGAACCGGAATGAAAACAGATTGCAAAAAATAACTGCTAGTGCTACCAGTTCAGATCGTCACACCAAGTTGAGATGAACTTATCACAATGAGAAAATGAAGGAATAGAATAAGGTACATGTACATGATTTTTTGATTATTTCTTAGCTTTACAACCGGTCATGTATGATAGGCGAACTCGTGAGATACATACGGGATGAACTCAGTGCGTGACTGACTGAGACTCAGTCGCCGAGTCCCGCGCCGAGTGTTCAGTATCCGCGACTGTACTGTACTTGCAGACAAAATGACCGATTTTATATTCACATTCTGATATTTCCAACTTATTGCTACTTCATCAGCAAAATTTATTCCTGTAAATGTTCCAAATATAAGATAACGATTGATCAAATCTGCTGAAACACACGCAAGCAAGCGAGTCGCTGTGTTTGTGCATAAACCCTGGAACCACAGTGTCGAGTCCCTTCAATTTCTTGAGCAGCAATTTACGCATCATGTGCGGTAATCCATAAAACATGAATGGTTCACTTTTCAGTACCGTATACTGATTGTACTATCATTAAAGAATCGTGACACAAGTGACAATATTTTAATTTTATTCAGATTTCAGAATTCCATCAAATAATGGTCTATCAAGCCCAAATTGTATTTATTTTATAATAAAATATCTGTTTCTTTCAATCGTGATTTTGTGGAAAGAATGTATTACATAATGCGCTAAATATGAAAACCAAGTTTATATGGGCTGGATTTGATGAAATCGGGCGGCTTTTTTTATTAATTTTTTTATTACTGCACGACGATATTTTTTTTAATCAGATATTTTAAAATGAATCAAGAATAGGGAATGTCACAAACAAGTATTTAATTTTGATTTTGATTTAAACTTTTGATCCAAACACAAGGAATTAATTCTACCTGATTTTCAGATGGTACTCCATCTTTCATCAGCGAGTGAGTGACTGTATCAGGCGATACTCACTTGCTGATGAAAGATGGGGTACCATCTGAAATTTCCGAGGTAGGAATTAATTCCTTGTTTTTGAATCAAAGAGCTTAAATCAAAATCATGATTTATACCATTACAACACAGATGAACTTTCATGAAATTATTTAATTTGTTATTCGATCATGTTTATTCAGTCCATGACATGAACGGCAGCAGCAAGCATTTGCGCATGGAATTGATCCCAGCGCGAAATTCAAACTCAATTACCCAATTATACCCAGCTAGTTATGACTGATTTTGTCAAAATTTACGGAAAATGTACGTGTTGACAATAATTCTATTATTTCTAATATATATAGAAGGAACCAGCAACTTGAAGATTCCTCTAATTTCAAGCTTTATTGTGAAAATCAGACTTGCCGGGCAGCTTGCAAAGTACAGGAAGCAAGTCTTGTTTACATGTTTCCGAGCAGGATCACGTGATCACGAACCCTGAGCTTACGCCACGAGCATTCCCAAGGTCATAGACGATTGATTTGGGTGCTTTTTTGGGCGCATTAAAAAAGACCAAAAATTCATTCGTTTTTAATTTTTCAGCTTTATTGGCCATCAAAAAAATCGGAAAAAATAGTTTTTAGTATCCTGACATCGTAAGCTTTCCATTGATATATAACTTTATTTTCAATGAGGTTCACCTTTAACTAATTTTTTAATGGGGGGAGGTGCTCTCATAATTTTTTTCATATTCCTCGTATCATGCTTGACAATATAGGTCATGTTTCCTTATTTATTTTGCCTCTTATGTATTTCTTTATTTTTGTTTTTGTTTTATATCATTATAGCGCCATCTATAGTTTGACATTAGGGGGCCTATTTGATGTATTTTTTTTTTTTTTTTTGTACTGGGGTGAAGTCTTCCTATTTTATTACATTCTATGAGTACTCAACATTCCCTTGTCGTGTAAAATGCTAACAACTGGTAACCTGTAAAAACCGCTGTGTTTCATGATTTCTCCGGAACTACATCGACTTGGAGCGTCAAATTTCAGGATAGTAATGAGAAAAATAGTATCTATATTGTGATACCAAAACCTCATCGACAATGAAAAAAATCGGGGGGATGATGCTGTCGATCGGGTTACGGACCTTTAAAATAATTGAGAGTGCCCTAAATACAAGTGGTCATAATAAATGGTAGTTTTTTTATTTGGTCTTGTTTTGAGTTCACAGAACTTATTCAAGCATTATTTTTAGAATTTAGCATATGTAAAAGGCCTATATTGGTAAAGGCCTATACATTGGACCATTTATTATATTCTAAAAGCAAATATCTGAGTGAAGGTGAATTGAAATAACAAGAGAAGAAACATAAAAAGGCTGAAGCCTTGAATCAAGGCTAAACTAGCAGAATTATATCAAAAACTTGTGTTAAGCTTGGTTCATACTCCACTTCACGCACACAAATATTTCAGGGCAAAGTATTCGC
This sequence comes from Amphiura filiformis, assembly GCF_039555335.1. Classification (NCBI taxonomy): domain Eukaryota; kingdom Metazoa; phylum Echinodermata; class Ophiuroidea; order Amphilepidida; family Amphiuridae; genus Amphiura; species Amphiura filiformis. The sequence goes on along the minus strand of NC_092632.1, from coordinate 48,757,427 downwards.
CAAGCTCTTATCTTGCAATAAAAATTCATTCATACTCGATGTACTTCTCACGATAAAACATTTATTGTAAGGTTAGTGTGAATATTCGCTTGAGTAATGAGCTGTACAAAATCCAACTCGAGCGAATTTATCGCGCAAAGAGTTTTTGTAAAATTCTTCCTCAAAGTTGATCTTGGTGAAAAAGCTCTGTGCACAAAGTGGATTATGAACCAAGCATTGTACCTAGAAACACTTATGTTAGTATGATAGCTGTCATTCCTAGAAAAAGAACATCAAATAAGGTTATATAATTATGATGAATGGAAGAAAATACTGTTATGTAGGGTAGGGGGTGGGGGGGTGGGGGAGTTGTGGGTTTGTTATACAGGGTATGATAAAGTGAGGATGGGGGAAGGGGTTGGGTCTTATATGCTATACTATATGATATCACCATGCTTACAGAGCACATATCAAAGACATCTCAATGCACTTAAAAAGAGGGAGGAGAGGAATGGAGCAAACAGAGATGAAAAATAATAAAAGAGTGGGACAAAAATAAGACAAGAAATGTAAAAAATAAAATGAAAAGAATTGTTTTTGAGGAATTTTTACAGCTAACTCAAAAATGATCTGAATGTGTGTTGTACTTGTATTGCCAACCATAACTGTCAACATAAAACATCCAAGTTTTGAAATATTTTCTCAAAATATCAAGAGCTATTTCTTGAACCTCTAAACCAATACTAGGCTTGTTTGTACTCATTTTAATGCATTTTTCATGCTGATTCCAAATATGGTAATGCAAATGTACAATTTTTAATTAAAAAAATGAAACTTGTCGCCTGCAGCCGACACCAGCGTGGAGAGAGTTAAGATTAAATAACAAAATTCACAACCCACCTGCTATATTGTGTTTACACTTCATCTTCTTTATGATTTTTGAAGTGAAACAATTGAATTATAAGGGTTGCATATAATGCTCAGATTTATTCTTAACAGGCTGAAAGAAGTGTTTTTCAAAAAAACCTGAGCACTGATTGAGTTATTTATATTCCCAGAGTGCTTAACTATAAGTGATGTATGAGAAACAATCCATTATCACTTTACTAGCATCCTCTACATTGTGCATCTTATGCATATAGGCTATATATGGCAACATCAGATTAGATGGAGACGACTAGTCTGAAAGCCTCTAACTAACTTGAATATGGTTTTCAAGTTTTAACACTCAACTGCCATTCACATTGGACTCCAATAGACAAACCATTCCAATTTTCAATATACTTATATTTACTTTCTAATTAATACAGACATTCACTTCAAATGAGCCAAACAAACAAAAATATGAATTAATAAACATACAAATGATAAATAAATAAACGGTTTTACAAAGTTTCTTGTCATTTGATTGGCTAATTACTATTGATTATTTCTGCTATTTTTTGCAGCCAGCTGCAAAAGGACTATTGCACTCAATTGCGACGCTGACAGACGCCATAAGCGTATAGCGTGAGGTTTCCACCTCGACTCGCCAATGATAGGTGCCGGTGTTGCTTTTAAAATAAATATACATTCAGATATTTTATTTTTTAATTAAAATTGTTTTCCAGGTGATTTATAAAATTAAGTGGAAGAAAGGGAACTTATATATGAGTTATATAAAACAAATATTGAATGTTTTTATTTGTTCAATGGAAAGAACATTTCCATTTGGTGAAATATGAACTATTCCATTCAATTCGGCATAGCCTCGTTGAATGGAACAGTCTATATTTCACCTCATGGAAATATTCTTACTATTGAACTCATAAACATTAAATATTATACATTCATGTGGGAACAATTAAATATTTACCTGAACTGTTGCCACAATGGACCAGAAGCTTTTTTAAATTGTTTCAAACCAACAATGTCAATGTAAATCAGATCTAACGGTCGCTCTCCGGTTAGAGGGCAGTTCTGACTGATGACTCCCTTGGACTTTAAATACCTGAAAAAATAAGATGCAATACTTGGTATGTAAGGTAAATGCGATTTGTTACCCATGTGGTGTACATCTAGGGAGGCATAAACTGACGTCATGACATAAATAATTGCATGGCAACATCATGCTACTGAGGCCTCTACCCTCAACACATGTTTCGGGGAAAAAAAACCCCTCGCACAACTGGTCACATGCTCACCAGGAATACAGCACACAGCGATATTTGGGGCGTTAAATTCTGCACCATTGACATTACACAACAGAGTCATATCGTTGATCGTAATTTTTCAGAACTTTGCAAGTTTTTAAAAGGGTTAGAAATATTTTAGTTTCAGGTTCAGGGTTAAGGTTAGCATGATGGAAGGGAATTAGGAGGTGAAGGCTGGAGTCAGGGTTAGGATTATGTTTATGGTTAAAGGGCGGGTGTTCTTGCTAAATAAACCCTAAAACAGGATTGAAAAAAATAAAGCCCCTTGTTTTTGGGTTTGCGCCTCCATATTTTGCTTTTTTTCTAGGGCTTCCTTCAGGGGTTTTCAGAACCCCTGGTTTAAAAACCTAGTGCTACCCCTGGAATGATGGCCTTACTGTGAGGAAAGAAATGATTATCATAAATATAAGAAATCATGCTTATCAAGTTTCACATTATCAATACAAATTAGTTAATTAATATGCATATATGCAACTATATCACCACAATCAGTTTCAAGTTAATCAGTAGGCCGATATGTTGATTTGTTTGTTCCCATCCATCTACCTGCCCAGATAGATTGATCACATACTACTAAGTCCCCTAATGCACAATCAGAATAAGGATTGAATCAGCACACTGTTCAGAACCATATGGTAGCACCATCCAGATCTACAGTCATTCACTCAAGATTGAAGACTCTTAGCAAGTTCAAGGGGGGGCAGGATACTGGTGGGTACAAAAATGTACTCAGTACAAATTACCATACAGGAATGTGACGCAAACATAGGGTGCATTTTCGGCCATTTGGTATAAGGACCTCTTTTCTAAGTCAAATTTTTCTAAATTTGCCAATATTTGCATCACCATAGCACACCCAAAGACAGTTATATCATATACTTCTGAAGATCTCATACAAATAAAGAATGAAAGCCCAGAAATGGTAACATCACCAAAGCCTACTATCTGTACAATCACGTATATGATGACAGGGCAAGGAAGGGAATTACTCACATTGAAGTATCTATTTAGAGGTTAATAACTGCGCATCGGTTATTTGGAGGGCATTGTGAAAAATCTAAACATTTTGCCTTTTGAACCGAGCCCCAAGGGATATTCCGAGGATACCCGATATATTGCCGATGCAAAGTTATTAAGCTCATTCATAACCGTCACTTTCGTCTCTTCACTTTACAAAATAACACAAATTTATCCATTAAAAGCTTTCACATTTTCCCTTTCCAAAAATCGAATATGCTACAACAGGACGACCAATAACAGAAGTGCTAATCACAATCTGTGCAAATCTGGTAGCGCACAATCTAAATATGACGGCCAGCGCTCGCACAGTTTGTTCGAAGTGCAACATGACACTGAGGATGTTACTAATATTTACGCTGACGGCACGAATGTCCACTTAGAAAATAAAAGATAGGATTTTGTCTTTTGCCTATCCAATATCGTGTCATAATGGATGGGCTGACCAATATTTTGAGTAGTGGATGCTGGCGAAATATTCTCATTCTTATTCAGTTTAGTATAATTTTTATAAGTAAAAAAATATCAGAAAAATAAAGTTACTTAAATTGTCAAGACATCCCTGTTGTTTTAAATGAACACGAACAGCTAAGCCGCATTCTTAATTTGTGCACATGTATTACGCGAACGTATTATCGCGCGATCATTCAAATTGCGTGTATTCTTGACAAGACGCACCAACTGAATTAGAATGTAGAATATTAGTAACCACGTTTGAGCAAATAAATACAAATGATTGGATCGCATGTATCATATTTATTCATGAGGTTATGAATTTCCAATTTAAACACAATGGGGAAATAATCTAGGAATTAACAAGCTCACAGCACTGGTAAATTGATTGCATGCTGACATCTGTAAAGGACAATGTATGGGTGCTGAATAGTTAGTAAACAATTATCATGAACTTTAGTTCAAGTTAGTAAATCAAGATGCTTAAAACATGCATTCTCATGTTTTATAATCCATGGTGCATTTACTGAGATTCTTGCAGACGAGCATCCGTTACCTTCTTGTTGTTCTTTGTTTTCTTCCTGCAGAAAAGAGGTACCTAACATGAAAAAATATCAAATTGTGTTTTTTAATCAAGTTATTTTGCTACAATACACACATACAGAAAAATCCCCTTCACACAAACACAAATATCAGGCCTCAGGCGTGGTCACCTATGTGGAAATTTGACATACACTCTCCAACCTAAGAACTAAACTACGGACAACCTGGGGTAGATTATTTTTTATGTCCAGCATACCGGCATTAACAGCTCAAATCTAGGAGATAACACTGACGAAACTTTGGCTAGGTACAAGTGACCTGGTGAAGGGGGTTGCCGTAGATTTTGCAGCAAGATCCATGTTTATGTATATAAAAATCTGGTGTGTGTCCTCTTTTGGTAACAAACACCAACATGTGGCATTGTGGCCACAACCGCACACCCCACCATACACACCACACCCACCTCAAACACCACAAGACACACCCACTCCTGTACACAAAATGCCAGCGAGAATGTGTGTTTTCTCATGACACACATGTTCACAATAGTATTCAGACCATAATAATGGTGATAGCCAATTGAGCCACTGATAGATTCATGAAAAGAAAAACAATAGTTGCCATAAAGCGACAAACAATGTTAGGCCACTATATGTTCATCATACACCCCTTTTGACAGGATTTTGACATATTCCTCGAAAAACAAATGTTTTGGTAGTAAAACTTTGATAAAGATCTGAACGATAATTGCTGAGCATGATGCAGCAAATACATTTCCAGATGTCATGATGGTTCTTGAGTTAATATAAGGCCAGCAATGCACTAGAACAATTTTCTTACATTTCTTCACATATTTCAACAGCCATAATTATATAAGATCAGTTCAGCTCAAGCATTATGTTTGAATTTCATAAAATCTCCATAATACGCTCTCATGTGTTACTCCTCCCTCCCTGCTACCAACATGTGATTATAAAATAATAAGATAAGAATCCATAAATTAAACTACACGATTCAGTGGTGACAATATTACACTAATGATGATTCCAGGTGTTGAGTACTAATAAATGCAACATTCTTGGACACAAACAGCATTCCAATAATGTTACTAATTTACTAATATACTAAGACGAACGAAAAGTATACATCTGGCCTTAGGGGAATAAAGTCACATCAAGTCGAACGAGGTATCAAAATACACAGAGCTAAATTCTCTAGCTATTGATTACTTTATTTGGTGATTTAGGTTTAGTGTGTTTTAAGATATTGCTTTTGTTTTAAGTGAATGGATATTTCATTTATAAGGTTAATCAGAATGTGCCAATATATTTATTGTTACTACATCAATAAGCAATGTTTATTTCCCCTTTTTTGACATTTAGTCACATACACAGTCAGATATAGAGCAATTGTGAATTACAAACACACACTGCCAGATATGCCTTTAGAATTTAATAGTCTCAGCCTGCATTAATGGCAAAAACAGTGACCTTTTTACTGCTGAGCAATATGTAAACACTGATGGACTTACGCTATAAGACATTTATCAACTGGATTTAAAGTGATACTCAGAGATAACATACAGAATAGCTGTATAAATTGAATTTAGGTTACACACCATGGTTCAATAATTAAATCAACAACTTTCAGTTGAACAAGGCTTGCAGTTCTTGAGATAAGTCAAACTCAGTGTTGTAATTAAACTAAATTTAGTGACTGCGGAAGTATGAGTGCATCTAAAAACTCTTAGATGGCATTTGATAGCTATTTTGAAAAACTAACTGGCTCACATCACCTTAAACAAATGATTTTTTTGTGTTGCAGCAAAATAGTGATACCTTATCAATCAGCAAAATTGTATTCTTATCCCTGTGCAGCTGTGTAAAAGCACTGATAAATGGAAACCAAAGAATATTACCATGGTAACAGCAACATCTCAATATTTCTTATTAGCTGTCCGGGGTTTAACTAACAACTGTTGTGTATTGCTGCGAGAAATAATTGTACCACCAATGTTTACTGAAGATAGCAAACTTAAAATCTTGCTCTGCCTGTGATAGAGCTTATCAGCTTGTGATAAAGCACTATGTAAAAACCATGTTGCTTATTAATTGTCCTAGAGTTCTGTTAAAGGAGTAGAGAACTTTGAAATCCCACCCTCTCAAATTGGTAACCATATAATCCTACTGTCTACTGAAGATAGCAAAAAGCTTTGAACTTTACCTATAGGTTAATAACTGTGTATTACTTGTTGAGAGCGAATTTGGACAAAATAATGCAGACGTGTTGGGAATGTAGATGCGTCTCATGCACAAGCCCTGAAGGGAGAGACAAATAGACGCATCAACATCTCATCACAAGTGTAATACTTACTTGAGCAACAAGTAATATGCATGTTTTAACCTATTTCATACACAACAAAAAAGTTGGGCAAACAAACATAAACAGATCCATCTCCACAGAAAATGAATTGATCATATGTGACATGCACTGCGTGGAGTGCAATTCATTTTTAAAATATATTTTTCTGACATTTTCTGATTGGTTATGTGGTTCTAAGAGTGTATAATATATTCTTTCAAGACCATGCATGTGGGTTATTCAACAAGTTCTGCCTCCACGCTCATATCTAAGCTTCTGCAAGTTTATAACCTATGATCTTATCTAGCTTCTGTGAAAATTTTGTTTTAATATCTTTCCTCATTTGTTGTAACAGAAGTGAATTAAATTGAGAAAATCTGTACAAATATCTGTAGAGATAACATAAGTAGACCAACTTGAAGTAATCATTTGGTCACTTCAGATGGCTTAAATTGACTGACATATTAGAAATTATGTCAATATTTCATTAAGATCATTGTCTGCCACTGCATATCAATTCATGTCTGTGCTTAGATTGTGAATATCCAAATGCCATATTCTCCACATTAATGAAAATATTTCATCTGCGTGCATGTTAAGTTAAAGTATTTTAACTATTTGAACTTGAACTTTCGTATCTATATGTGACCATCCAGCACAACTGAGCCCTGAAGTCGCCAATCATCATTTTTGAGATATTCAACCAAAATATTCTGCTTGAAATTAGCTTTAAAATGATGTATATCATGTCTATAGTACTTGACATTTAAGTAGTGAAAAATCAATAAAACAGTCAATAAATCCTTTGTTTCCTGTTGTTTATTGTTAAGTTCAATGGAGCATATCTCAATAGTAGCACTGGCGACATTTGTGGTGGATAGTCACATATATGATGTTTGAAGAAAGGTGTACTTTCAGAAGGTTCAACAAAATAATATATAGGCCTAGTTAGCCACAGAGATGAACATTTTATTTACAGTGCCTATTCTGTAGACCTCAAGGTCTCAAATAAATATTTGAGTCATATTAGGTATCAGCTCAAGAAATAATTTTTAACTCACCCAGTATGTGGTGACAATGTCATTTATTACTGTCTACTGAAGATAGCAAAAACTTATGAAAGTTATTGCTGTCATGTGAGAAAATCCATGCAAATACTAGGTGTAATGCAAGAGATGATCTATCCCATCAGCAGTGGCATGGCCAGGACATTTTCTGAGGTGGGGGGGTGGGGAGAACTTGGACAAAATGGTCGAAAAAGGGCCAAGTACAATAAAGACCTAACAATTTTAAATATCAGGGTGGCCAGCATCACACAAGGCGGGTAGGAGCAGGAAACAAACAATGCAAAATAAACATGTGATGAAAAATCTGTCATTATTATTCAGTATTCACACATTTGTGTTATTCTGGGTTTAAAATGGTCATGTTGCATTCACTGATTATCACTGCCAACAAACCTGGGGGGATATGCTGCAAACATGGGTTGCAGTTTTGGCCATTTGGTATATCAATGACCCCCTTTTCTTGGTCAATTTTGGTATGTGGATGGGCATTTCTTCAAACTTCCTATTAAAAAATACCCAAATTTTACCTAACTGTAGACAAAATTGTTGAATTTTGCCAGAAATGTTTACTTTTTTTTATAGCTATGGGTTCAAATGTCTCTATATGCAGTGGCGTACCGTGGCCGCCCCAACCCCGGGGGGCTGAAGAAAATTCAATTTTGCCACCCCTTCCTCAACAGCCGAAAAGGTTGACCCAATTTTTTTCTCGGTCGTTTGAAAAAGTGAAGAGCCCCATGCTTTTACCCCGGGGGCTGGCACCCCCAAAGCCCCCCCAAAATACGCGCATGATATGAATGGGTCCACTTACAAATTCTCAGCAACACATTCCTACCCAAAACATATGTGTGCCTGGGTCAAAAATAAAAAGGGAAAAAAACCCAACCCAAATAGACACCCTTGTGATTTTATTCCCTACGTACAGTACAAGCACACCAAAGCTTAACAGTGCTTGGAATTGACTGCAAAGTCCATGTCATGCACTGTTGAGTTAATCAAATATAGCTACCACAGGGAGATGATCTAAATTGGAATAAAATTATTATCATCTCCTTTACTCATAAAACTCCAATTTGCATTTGCAATTTTTGATCAATACAATCTTACACATTGCTATGAGGTATGCTTGAAATTAACCATGCACTCTTACTATTATGCTAACAATAAAAAATAATACATTTTCAAGCAAAAAATGACAATTTTCTTCTCATACATTTTGTGTGTAACAAAGAATATATGAAATCACAAAATCTACAATTTTCTTAAAACTTTTCACATTAAGGGAAGGGGGGGGGGGGTTTAACCCTGGAATTATGGAAACTTTTGGGCCTCATGACTTCTAAAATGTTGGTCTAAAGTATATAAAAGTATACATATTTAAAATGGAAATGACTTGATAAATCCATCTGTGAGGTCAAATTTGGGCAAAAATGCTCAGGTTTTTTGGTTCAAATATTTTTGGTTACCGTAACAAAAAAATTCTTACATTTTTTTTTATTATTAATTTTTAAAAACTAGATATAAATATCTAGGACCCCTTTTTTTTTTTTTTTTTTTTTGACCAACTTCATCAGAAATATTTGAAATTTGGGCCAAAATCAGGCTTTTTTATGAGGTTTTTTGTGCAAAATTGAGCATTTTCCAACAACTTTTGATGAAAACTGTTAAATGTAAGTAATTTGAAGCATATGTTGCCATACATCCCAAGTCTGAAAAAAAATTGCATTTCACATTTAGGTTTTCAAACCATCTACACAAAACAAATTTTGTTTTTTTAACCTAACATAAAAATTGCATTATAACCTTTTTATGACAACTTCACTATAATAAATTTTATTGCTAATGATAAACCAATCACTTTAGAATTGTTATTACTATGTACGAATAGCCTATTAATATATCATCCATGCTTAGTTGCCCAATATATTGATTGGCTGTTGACTGGGTCAAACCTCCATAGCAACAGTACACAATCAATTGCAATGTAGAATGCCATTTCAGTGAATTCTGTTGACACAACACCGGATATACATGTAGATAAAGCTGTTAAGGTCTTGATCATCAATTTAAACACACTGATCAGCTGCTAAACCATGGTTAGCCTTGCATTATTAATTTATGCTCTTTGAGAGTTGGACGCATACCGGTATCTCATTAAACTTTTAGACTAATGATCTTGTTGGTGTCACTTAAGTAGTTTGCATTTGCAGCAAACTAAAATGTGTGTTGAAGTCTGCATGGGGTGTGCATTATTTTGTAAAGACCTGTAAATGAGTATGCACACCCGCAAAACCAACCAAGGACATCCATGGTTTCCTTTCTGTGTGTTTGGATCTCTTGACATGCTAGCTATATATATGTGCATGTCACATTTTAAAGAGTTACTTGTAAAGTATTACCTTTAAAATCGGTGCCCTGTTTGAGACTGCTATCTACTGAAGATAGCATACCCAATATCAATAATTTGAACATCAATTACCTTCAGAAATCTCTCGATTGCTCAATGCAAATTATCAGATCACCAATGTCTTGAAAGATGGGCCCTAAATCGGTAAATACTGCAATTTCTGTAGTCAGACATCAGAGCACACCAACCTAGCCACAAAAAGCAAGCGTAATCATAGACCGTGAAGACATGGACAGTCATCTGCGGCATATATTCTTTGAAGCTATGCTAGTCTCACCTGAACACGAAGACAAGATAGTCTCTGAATTGATTTACCGGACAAAAGTTTTGATTTCTCACATAGAAGCACAGAGATATTTAGATAGGGTTGGGCAAGATTTACGTGGTGTGAAGTCTAACTATTTTCTGCATTGTATGAACTTGCCTAACACTAGCTACATGTTAAGCAACACCTTATCAGTCTGATCTGATAGGCTAGCCTCATCTATCAAATGCCATACCTTTTCTCTCTATCGGCAAGTTATCATCACAGATTCATCAAATCCATATGCGACCATATCCAATGCAATCAGTGACTGGCTGTCCATACATTTAGCTGAATAAATCAATGGCACAGAGCTCTCATCATACTATTCAAATATTATTGTATATCTTCTACTCCTATATTGTATTTATCCACAGGCTTTATTGGAAATCTTATCTTGCTTTTTTACACTTCTTTTGAATATTGAAACACATACATGGACTGCAAATCAAATTGAACATATGTCTTCATGTTAATTCACATTTTGATTAAGTTCTTTTTGTATGTTATTGCATTTTTTTCTGCAGCGTCTGTAACAGTCTGGTTTCTTTTTTCTGCATATCATATATTGTGATGGATCTATAGTTCAATTGACTATGCAAATGTCTCTTAGAATTACTGTGTGTTCCCTCAAAACACCGGTCCTTGTAAATTCTCATTACCTTAAAACTGTTAAGCTCTATTTGTTTCAGCTGATGCCATGTTGGCTGACGTTTCTGAAAATATCAACATAATTTAGCACTTACAGGTTCTATCTACCATAAGGTTGTCTCGTTGAAAGTGTCCACAGCCCTTTCAACCAACCCTGGGAACCAACCATAATACCAATTAACTAGAAATGTGCATATGTTATCCTGTATATACCTAAAACTCAAATCTACTAGTCATTTCATCAATCAGGATTTCATTTTCAGGGACACTAACTATATAAGTAAACAGGCCCATAGCCAGGGGTGCGGGGTGTGACACCCCCCAAATGCTAAAGGCCCAAAAAGTCCCATTTATGGCGTAGCTTCTTGAAAAAATAGAGGTTTTTATGCCTTGTTGGTCCAAAATGTCCAAATCTGCCGCCCCAGTCCAAAAAGGTCCAAATTGTGAAAAAAAGGTCCACTTTTTCAAAATCAGCACCCCCCAAAATAAATCCTGGCTACGGGCCTGTAAGTAAATGTTACATGCCAAAAGATTAAACTTGAACCAAAATTGTTTTTAAGTAATCCATAGACAAATATTGGGTTTTTAGGTCTTCTATTTTTGTAAGTTTTATTGATCTCTTATTGCATTAACACAGACAACGTATGACAATTCAAATTTAGAAAATTGGCTTTTGGAACATTCAAGGACACATGGCAATCATGTTTTACAGTAGCAATATTCCATGACAATGCCTATATATAGTGCTATTTATACTGCTGCCTTGCTCCTCAAGTTCTTACAAAATCCGTAATGTGTGGGCTGTAAATAAGATGTCATTTCAGATATAGATTGTCAAGGTTATATCATGAATCTAGGCCGAGCTTTACAACACTTTTTTTTATAAACAAAACCAGAAACCACTGTGTTGAGACAGCTCAAGTTAAGAGTCCTTAGGTTTTTAATATTACATCCACTGCTTTATTGCCAAAGTTGCTGACGACTTTATCTACAGAATCCATTTGGCGAGTCTTGGTCGACATCTTCTAGCTTTTAGTAATCAATTTAAGGGGGTACTACACCCCTGCCCAATTTTGTGCCTATTTTTGCATTTTTCTCAAAAATTATAGCGCATTGGTGACAAGTAAGATATTTATATTATAGGGGCAAGGACTACAACCACTGCACTGGAAATTTTATTTCAGCACAGACAACAGGTGTGGAGTTACAAAAAAAAATGAGGGAAAACCAATATTTGATCAATAAATCAATAACTAATTGCCTTGAGTTGCTGAATTTTCAGTGCAGTAGTTGTAGTCCTTGCCCCTATAATATACATATATCTTAATTGTCACCAATGTGCTATAATTTGTGAGAAAAATGCAAAAATAGGCACAAAATTGGTCAGGGGTGTAGTACCCCTTAAATAAAATTACAATTTCTATATAGATGTAAATCACCAGTGTTATTACATGAAGAACTTTTATTAGACGGACCATAATGAAGTTGTAGAATTTCACTATTAATTGCACTATTAAGCAATATTGCAAAGACACCATATATACTACTCTTCCTATATTTAATATGAGGCACAGCACATGTACATTTGATACTTATGCTTATGACTAGGCCCGTAAGCAGGATTTTGGGGTGGACTTTTTTCCAGGATACTGAGGAGGGGGGCGATTTTGTGAAAAGTGGACCTTCTTCCCAAAATATGGACCTTTTGACCAAAAAAGCATACAAAATCTGATTTTATTCTTGCTACACTCACTCAATTCGGATTTTTGGGACTTTTAAAAATACTTTTTGCAAATGGGGGGGGAAGGTGCACCCTCCTGCATATGACGTTGTAGTTTAAAAAGACTCAAATATATCAATATCATGCCATGACATCCTTGTTGAAATTGAGCAAATTTTATACAAAAAATATATGGAGTATATTGCTCACTTCCTTTAAATAAAATTGCACAACATCACAACTGACTATAGAAACTTCTTGGCAGGCAGCGAGTCTCAGGTGGTTTTACACATTGTATCTATTTATTTGATTTTATTACGCAGACTATAATTTGGTGACCAAAAGCAAAACAAATATGAAATTTCAAATGGCACTGAAGGCTTCTGAGCTTAAACATTTTTGTAATTATTTTGTTTCAGTTAAAATATTTTAACATTTTAATATTTCAAAATTTCAATATTTTAATATTTTAATATTAAAATATTTTAATAACTTAAAAAGTCCTTGTGTACATCTTGTTAAAAATAATTTTGCAGATTCAGAGGGAAAACAGTGGGGGAAATAATGAGTTACCTGTACACCGAAATCATTTTCACCAAAATCATTTTCATTAATTCATTCATTCACTACTTCCTTCCTGCATTCATTCCTTCCTTCATTCATTCATTTCTTCATTCCTTCCTTCATTCATTCATATGCTGTGGGAATAATAGTCATCATCAACTGCTCGGGTATGCTGTGGGAATAATAAACATCATGTTCTTGAAAATGATAGAAATTCAGAAGCTGAATACTTTATCTCAAAATTTGATATAGGTCACATATTATCATTTAGTACACATCCTGATGTCAGGAAGGTTTCACAAAATGATAGGGATCCTTACAATATTCACTGAATTTATCATTTTATGAGAGAAAATGTGTTGTTGCCACATACCCTTTATCTGTTGTTATTAAAGAGATTATGCTACAGTAATGTACAAAATGTATCTACGTTCTAAATCATACCACCCACACAAGATCTCTGAATGGTACTTCATTAAGTCACACTACGATATTATTTTGGTTCCACCATCTTTTTCCTACCAAATTTGCTTTTATTAAACAAGCACACAAGTCCAAATTGAGTCGCTATAAACGTGCTTTAAATTTTTGTCACAAATAACAATCATTCTACTTGAATACCTGCATTATTCTTATTCTCTCTGATCATAAATTATATAAGTGTTTGAAAGCACCATGTATTATTCAATGAGTGATTAAAGTAACATGATCTTCACCTGGGCTCACTGGAGACACCCACACCTCTAACATTAATGACCTTTAAAGCAGATGATGTGTAACTGGTTGTCATGTGCTAGTGCACTTTTCATATTGGGCTATTCCAGTTGAAATCCATACACCCCTTATGGAAGAAATTACTTTAATCTCCCACAAAGGGAGTTTAAATTTCAAAATGGAGTCACTCAATGAGGTAACCCTATTTGAAATTCACACTCCCTGTGTGGGAGATTAAGGTTATGTCTTCCACAGAGGGTGTATGGGTTTCAACTGGAATTACCCATTCAGTCAAGTGAGCATTCAAGTCAAACATCGACCACTTGTGCAAGAAACACATGAGAAGTTGATATGGATGCATTTGGCCCAATGGCAGACATCTTGAGAGCTAGCTTTGGTAAATGAGATCCATATACTTATGTAATATAGCATGAGTAATCCAGCACTAACAGGCAAAGTAACTTTTGTTTTAAGTGTACGCACACTTTATGTGCACAGTATACAATTTATAACCGCGACTAAACAATTGAAGAGAAAAAGTACCCTTGAGCTAAAATGACTCGTGAAAAATGAACTATAAACAGCTTGCTGCCACCTTAGTAACACCCAGTACACCTGCATCTTTCTCATCTTCTTCACTTATCAGACAAGATCAAGTTGAGAAATGATGCCCTTTTATTAATTCATATTTTGTCACCTATATGTATGATGAAAATAAATAGCGATGGAAACAGCATGTTAAGATCTCGGCTAATAATAATAATGATACTGATGATAAGGAGGAAGTGGAGGAGCAGGATAAGGAGGAATAGGAGGATGAGGAGGAGGAGGAATATGAGGTTGAGGAGGAAGAGGAGAATGGGGAATGGGAGGATGAGAAGGAGGAGGAGGAGGAAGACATATGAGGAGGAAGAGGAAGGTGAGGAGGGGGAGGGAGAGGAGGAGGAAGAGGAGGAGGAGGAGGAGGAGGAGGAGGAGGAGGAGGAGGAGGAGGAGGAGGAGGAGGAGGAGGAGGAGGAGGAGGAGGAGGAGGAGGAGGAGGAGGAGGAGGATAATGATAATAACAATACACAGTAAGCAGAACAAAATATAGACAGAGATAAAACTGTTCCGTGTCCATCATGGTATAAAATGGGACTGGTAATTATGAAGCCAAGGTTTTTTTGTCAGAGTTTTGAGGCAATAACACCAGAACACGGTCAGAATGTCAATTTTATACTATTAAAGTGGGAATATTGATGCTACATTTTGTACTTTACATGTTCCGAGCAACTACCATGAAAATAATAATGTGCTAATATATTCCTTTTGTGCATAGCATGAAACATTTCAAAATTAGCAAAGTGTAATAATTTCATTACTTACACAGTAGTTCACTCTAACAAACTCTAACACATAGCCTATTCTGTAAGGTTTACTTTAAATTAAAGGGAAAAAGTATGCTTCTGGGAACTACATTTTCTGTTCTTACTCCTGATTTCATTCAGATTTAGCAACAGAAACAGATTTTGCAGGATAATATTTCAATAGTGATATTTCAGGTCACATATAACATTACTGAACCAAGCCCTCTGTGTGCCACTCAACTATTGCGTTACACAAGCACACCCTTGTAATCAATTTGCAAGTGAAGGCCTCCCACAACTTCAACTTAAATTTAACACTGCATGGTCTACTTGTCCATATATCTCATTTTCGTTCGAAAGAAAAACACTTCAATGCCTTTAAGGGATCTGAAAGTGACGTTTGCATAGTATTTCTGTATGACCCGAGAGCACATCAGACAAACCAAATTGTATTCTGAATATGAGGAATGTCCTGATGATATCAAATCATTTAGATTTTTTGAAATTTGCAATATATAATACAAATTTTATGGCAAATTATTAAATATTGATATTTTTTGACATTTAACAGTCCTTTAAGTAAAGTTTATAAAACTAATAATATGTAACTAAAGTGTATGTAGCTGGGAGGAAATGCCGATTATTAGAAAGTTTTGACCTTTCGTATTGAAGATATACAATTTTCTCCCAAAAGACCTTAATCTTTTTCTATGGCAAAAAATGTATAAAATCATAAAAACATTCTGGCCTAATTGAGATTTAAGTGTCTTTTCAAGTTGTATGATTGAGGATAAAATGCAGTAAAGAAAATGGATAATTACTTGCTTAAGGGCTGTGGTATGAACGTTTGGACAGTATTTATTGTGGGACATGAGAGCACATCAGACATATCGATTGCATTCTGAATACGAAGAATGTCTTTCTGATATCAAATAATTTTTATTTTTGAAATTACAATTTAATACACATTTTATGGCAAATCATTAAAAATTGATATTTTTGATATTTAACAGTACTTGAAGTAAACTTTATAAATCTGATGATTTATACTTAAAGTGTATGTAGGTGGGATGAAAAGCCGACGATCAATGAAAATTTTGACCTTTCATTATTGAAGATATGGATTTTTCCCCAAAACACCAACAAAAATTAGGTCTTTTTGGGAAAAAATCCATATCTTCAATATGAAAGGTCAAAATTTTCAATTGACCGTCGGCTTTTCCTCCCTGCTACATACACTTTAAGAATATGTCATTAGATTTATATAATTTACTTTGAGGACTGTTATATATCAAAAAATTGAAAAATATCAAATTTTTATAATTTGTCATAAAATTTGTATTATATTGTGATTTTCAAAAATGAAAATTATTTGATATCAGAAAGACATGCTTCAGATTCAGAATGCAATTCGATAGGTCTGAGGTGCTCTCATGTCCCACAAAAATACTGTCGAAACATAATAAACGCTCATTTTAGATCCCTTAAACATATGGAATAAGATAATGCCAATACTTGTTTCAGGTATAGAAAAAACACTTCCATACATGTTTAGGGGTGCATTTTTATATCAATCCTTGTATGTGTTTCTAGGGTGCTTTTTGTAGGGTGCTTTTAGGGAGTTTCTAGTGCGCTTGTTTACCCCCTTGTCAATGTCAAGCCCCCCCCCGGCACAAGATGCATGTCACAAACATACAGAGAGGCAGACACACACTGGTTGATACAAAAACACACACTCAAAAATGCTGTGGCACCTTTCCATACTAAAGTCTGTTGATTTGAGGTCAAATAAATCAACAAAATGGATACATTTCTAGCACAATAACATGTATCAGCAAGCCTATCTTTTCCTAAATCCAGTTTAATAAAGCAGTGACCTGATATGGCTATTAAACCTCTACTCTCAGCCACTTCACTGTTACTACCGTATATTGCAACATCCTTTTGATAGCTCATCTTAAACATCTCCATGGCCTACTCAGACTTTGTAAGTGGAGAAAAAATAAATGGAACATGTTTACTTTGAATCACAAGAACCATTTTCACTCCACAAAAGTTAGACTGTCTAAACTCTAAGTATAGGATGTACAAAGAAAGGCAAATACATCATTGCTCTATAGGGCCAGCATGTAATTTAGGGTCCATAACACTAATGCATTCCCCTATACGTTTCTGTAAAATGGCAGCCATTCAAATGCAATTTTCTCAGCTAAAAGTGACAGGTTGCTTGAAATGTACATTTTCTTTAAAAAAATGTATTATGGTACATAAAGGGCACAATTCTGAGATACAATCCGTTGAATGGGATCAATGTTTTGTAATTGCCCCACCTGGAATCCACATTGCTATATTATTGAGTCAATTCATTTCTCTAGCTTCAACATTTTCTTATAATGACACAAAGAAGATCATTTCAACTCAAACAGTCCTGAAATAGGCCCTTATTTATGATCCGATAACATATATTATTATCCTCAATTTAACTAGGACAACTTTTACCAATTTCAACAGGTCTACTTGCTCTCGCATTGTTTGCTAGGTTATTTAGTGGTGTGTATTATTTAACATATAGCTTAGAGAGAAAACGCAATTTTGCATTTTTAGTCGTCAATCTCGTTTTTTAGTGCTTTTTTCGCCTTTAAAAGATTCATTTCTACCACGAAAATCTATTTCTGTCGCACATGGTTGCAGAATGAATTTGACCAGGGAATTCAACAACCATTACAACTGAATTAGCTTATGTTTGACCTGATTTTCCAGCCTGAATTTACCAAAACAGTCCATTTTCTGGTACATCCAAGCAACAACACAAGTAATATTCTTTATTTATATGCGGAAATGAAATTTAGGGTATGAAATTTGATGCAAACAATAAAATCCCTGTTTAGGGTGTGAAAACAGGCCCGTGTTACCTGTTTAGGGTATTGTTTTAGCCAAGGGTTAAATCCTTGTTTATGGTGCTTTTCAAAAGTTGATTATCGCGGATGGTGTACAGGACACAATGGGAGTGACACCCCAGGGCACCTACCGCGTGTCCACACCAAGCCTAGCACTACCCCGACCAGTTCCACCAAGCATTCACTTCTGGTTGGTGTAAACATCGGCTACCACTTCCAGTGTTTTGGGGACCTTTTTGAAATGTAATTTCTTAGTTCCAACCAAAAAAAAGTCAATATTACACCGGGTGACAGTTGTAGCAGCATTCACATTGCAACTTACGCCTGGCGGAGATTATACCTAGCTAGCTCCCGACTTTTGTCAGGAGTAAATCATCGGACATACAGCTGGCGGAACTTTCGCTGACCATCGTTCACACTGCCACTACTCCTGGCAGCGCCTACGGCTACTCCTAGCAACTTGCACCGACCAAGTTCCGCTGGGTGTATGTTAGACAATGTGAACATTGTCACATTGTCTAACAATTTTGTTTACTTGTTTGTTTGATTAATTGTTTATTTGCTTTGCTGTAGAATTCAGATACTGAACTCCCAGGTCAGCATCTTGTGGCTCTTGCAATATGTTTTTAAAATATGCAGGGAATGGTTTGTTTTAGTGTTTTTCCCCAGAACCACAAGACCTACCAAACTAATGATAGACAGATACCTCATTCAAAATTATTGCAAGAAATTTTATATCAATTTCGTAGAACTTGACAAAGCATGGTCACCGAGGTTTTTTTTAACCTGATTTGGAACTATATACAACTCCTGATACTGATAACAAATTATATAGGGCACTTTCCTCAAGCACAATTTCAAACAATCAACATTTGTAATACTTGACTCTTTTTTTGTAACCATACAATGTGAGATAGCAAGAACCGACCACTTCGCGGCAGAAATGAAAATGGAGATTTAAACACTAAGATAAACTGCTGTTTTTAGCTTTAAAATGACACCTTACTTGTTGAAATCAGATACAAGTAAAAATGTTTCATGAGGCAAAATAAGCTCAAATTTCTATTTGTTTTCTTTATATTTTCTCATCTTCTTTCATTGTTATCTGCCAATGAAGCCAGCCGCGAAGTGGTTGGTTTTGATGTGATGGGTCACATAACATCAGATGCATTACAGCATTTAAAACGCATGTAATATCAAGATCTGATTACCATGTGGATATGGGCGGTAAGAGTTCAATTAAAATTATTGATTTTTACATTGCAACAATTGGCAATTTAAGTGAGACTTTTTATATTGTTTATGATTTACTTGTTGACTGTGGAACCTAATGGCCTTGCAAGTTGCAACATTATCAACAGTTAAAACTGGATGTAACATACTCCTTGATATGTCATTATTTCAGGCAAGTTATGATTGAATTGGAGCATTTCAAAAATTTGACCCCAGTGCATGATATATTTTAAAACATTTGACCTACTTGACTTTATATAACTCCTGCACTAAGCACCATATAGACCTACGGACAATGGACTTAATTAGCCCTATTGCAAAAATTCTAGAATTTAGAATCTGCACTTTTTCCTGATTTTTGGAAAAAATTAAAAAACAACCAAAAAACAAACCCACAAAAAACACCCCACCACTAAACAAGTTTTCTGAAAATGGCCATCAGAAGTTATACCAAAGAGCCTGAAAATGCATCGCAAATCGGCTGCATCCCTCTGTACCCACCTTTCCTGTAAGAACCCACCCCAGTTAGCACCTGTTTCTTTGAATGTTTCATCCTGTTTTTGCCCAGACAAAACAGGAAAGCATTGTCACTATTTCACATTCAGTTTGGATTAATTCTAATTCAGTGCTTCCAATATTACATGTAACTGTCTTTCGCACTTTTAAGCATTGTATGCATCCAGCATGGCATAGTATATGATGCTGACCATGTAGGCAATGCTTGTTTAGCACACCATTAGTGGTCCGCATGAGCGTGACAAATTCCTGATTCCTGGCAGTTTTTATTCAGAGTCCATAGTGTGCAAATGATTAAACAGCCATGTTCAATCAAGAGTCCTGCAGCCTGGTCATACAGTATGGCCCAGAAACAATGTTACCCAATTTCAAAGATTGATTTCTCCAAGTTGAAAGGCTTTCAAATTGTTGTTGCATATTCTTAAAGTACATCTGTCTATAGCTAGTCCGCTTGCCTTCCACAAAGCAGTAAAATAATTTTTAATTTACTTCTTTTTCAGCCTTTTTTTTCACCAAACACTCTTAGAAAGATGATCTTTCAGAATATGCAACAAGTTCACAATTGAAACAGACTTTCCAACTGCGAAAAATTAACCTTTAAAATTGGGTAACCATTTAATTTAATGCTCAGGCACTAAGTGGGTTCTTGCCTGGTCTCTGACTGAATTGTTAAAAATATAAAATTAAAATAAGTAAATTTGTTTTTGGACCATCCTGTAGAGTGCAATCTCAGTGTTATTATTTAATTCTGATTAATGTTGCACTTACTTGTAGTTGTCTTATAATCATAAAAAGAAACAAGTCTTTGTAAGGTAAATTATCACAATTGGAAATTATTTGAAGCTGTTTCTGATAAATGTTGTACATTTATCATCATGACATCCTATTGATTCCAAAAATAGGTATAATTTATTTAGTTCGATGGCCAAAAATTACCAAATTTTATTATTGGTAATTTTTGGCCATTAAACTTTGCCTGTTTTTGTGCTTACATTTGATGTTTGGTTTATTGTGTCTGTTTATGTGCACAGTTTATGTTAATCACTTGTTCCAGTGCACTTTTGTATTCCCATTGATCCCAGTTGTTTTTGCTGGTTTAACACTTCTGTGGGCCTTGGAATTGGTAATTAATTTTTGGCAATCACATTTACCTACTTCTGTGCCTACATTAGTTGTTTTTTTGTCCCTCTCTGCGTACCGTCTAGTCTGTATTATACATTTTTCCCCAAATCAAGGAGGTATACCATTCCTCTTTTCTTTCTAGTTGTTTGTATATTCAAGGTATCCTCTTGTATCATTTATTGATCTTTGATGTGTTTTATGTTGGTAATACCTGAACATTTTAAAATATACAACTCCCCAGATACATCATCTTAGAAGATTCTTATCAAGTATCAATTGTCTTTATCACCGTCAATGCAATTCTTATTGTAACGAAAATGGATTTTCTCTCACTCTCTAAAATTGGTTATTTGACCTCATGTGAGGCTTATGGTCTTATTTTTGTATTGTGATATGTACCTATCTCTCTTGGACTAGTTATCATGATTTTTATAAACAAATTTATAAATTTTGATGAGTCTTTGATTTTGACGATCTGGTCATGCATTTTTCATAAGCTTATCAAGGAAAGTACGTGGAAAATCTGCCAGTGACTTCAAAATTAATGAAATAGGCTGAAGCCTATAATTTTCTGATTTTATTTATTGATTTTTATAACATAAGAGAATTTGATTTCTGATTGATCTAAATTGCTCAATTGCCAAACTGATAGACAAGCTAGCATCAGTTGAAAGCTCCCGCCACGAGTAATATTTTTAACCAGTGAAATTCGCTCAATAACAGAAGCTCACCATTTAGATGGCATTTCGTACGGTTGTCTTTTTGTCCAGTCGTTCCAGATTCCGGATTCTCAGTATTCAGCCCGCGGCCCAGCCGTGTTACATTATTAAGAACATAGCAGTTATCATGACTATCAGACGAGGAAAGTGAAACAAATATTTAATGTAAAAGTCACCTGCACTCTCCTCTTTTCACGCATTGAGAATATTCAATAGACTCCTTGCTGTGAATACACTAATTTTGTTTCATAAAGTACATCAATTGCCATGCATCATGTCAGTGTAACAAACTCTAACCCAGACTGAGTTGTTGCCTTGTAATTTATTTGAATTTGTATTTCTGCAATGTAAACTAGCAACCAAAGAATTTGACTGCAAGAAATCAGACTTGTTGCTCATGGAGAGAAAAATAGCACACCTCCTATTGATAGCTTTGTCACTCAACCCACAAACTTTAAGTGTGTATGTGTGTGATATGCATGTGATGCAGTGTGCAGACTAAGCGCTACAAACTGTTTTATGTGCAAGCTTAAAGATACCATTATTGTTCGATTTCGGTTCTTTGTCAAAAGATGTCCGGTATAAATTTTTAGTCTCCCAAAATTTAACAATTCTAGTAGAGTTATGTATATGGTTATACAGATTCCTAAGTTCCCAAATCAAATTCTTTTGATAGTGCTTATATTTCCATAGAACCATTCAAAGGACCACCGTGTGATAAACCAATCATTGCTACAATCATGGGGTGAAATGATCAAATATTCTTGTTGATGCTATCTGATTACACCTAAAAACACATGTAATGAGCACAGACCAATAATTTCATGATGGATATCAAACAATGCACAGTGAAATCTTTCTTCTGAGCAATCTCTGCACAATCAATGTTTTATGCCAAATTCCAGCAAAATGATATTGATTCAAAATGATATTCTAGAACATTCAGTGTCACAGAAAAGACAGACAGACACGCATACAGACAGATGCACAAGCATATCCACCCACACAACTTTCTTGTAAAACGTGCATAACAGAAATACACATGTGCGTATAAGTGTCAAAATGTACAGTTGAGGATGCTTATTGAAGTTCCTATTTATGTCCCCGCTTTGCCACAAAAATTCAAACTTGCATATGATAAAGAACTAAATTGAGTAAATTAAACATAACCTGCCTCCGCTTGATAATGCATATTAGCATCCTATCATACTGAAAACCCCTTGTCTTGTCTGGGTGTTATCCCAATGAGCTGATGTCACCGTTTTACATATGCACAGTACACGTACACCCCCACATACACACCCCCACGCCCACATTTTCTGCACAAATTGCGAACGATGTACATTGGAACTATACAAGTACAAAGGTGTGTATCTGCAAATTTCTGTCATTTTTGTGTGTATAACCTTACACACTAAACACAAATTAACACACACACACACACCCCATCCCCACTCCCAGATCATACCAATATTTGTCAATGTTAACTCTGGTTGGATGATCCTTTATACTTACGATTTGAGTCCTGATGATGACACAGACACTTTGAGATTATGTCCTAGTATATACAGTGATGCAATGATGTCACTCCATTGAACCAGCTCCCCTAGTGGACCACCAGAAAAGGCATTCTCTGCAATCTTGAATCCTGATTCCTTTGTTAACAGGCCAAGGTGAATTAAAATCTACAAGAAACAAAGTTACAGAAGTTACATTGAGTGTGATTTGCTTCTTTGATCCAGATCAAGTAACACAATCTAATTCATTCAAGCCACAGCTATCATGAGCTGAATTTCTTTCAGCCTGAGTAGATCAGATGATGCAGGTTTGAATGTTTTATATAAACCATTTCCATGCAAGAATGGCAATATATATATATCACATACATTAATCAGTTAGGCAGTATATATTTTCAACATGGCGTAATCATTAAAAAAAAATAGGGATGTCTGAAGATATGGGTAGTGAACAACACACATAGTAATATTCATGTGAAAGATTTTTTTTCCCCATTTTTGTGAAAAACTTTTTTTTTCATTTTCAGCCAATTTTATATTATGTTGACCTCAAATGACCATTGACCTCAGTATACTCCCTGGAACACCACCAATTGATGAAGATGAGGGTGTCCATAGTGCAGAGAGATATGACCCAAGTTTGATATAAAATTGGATTGATTGAGCCCATATCTATTGGTCAAACTACGAGTTTAAAAATATTGGACGAGACATAGTCAAGTCCAATATTTTAAACCTCATAGTGAGACCAATAAATATTGGTTGTAAAGCATCCAATTTTATCATTATTATGTTTTCACACACTTGGATCCATCAAAATATAACAATGGTTGCAATAGGATTTTAACTGTTCACATGACACCAAATTCAAAGCCTTCATAATTGTTGACGAACAAAACACAGATGCACAACTTGTGATGCCATAAGGTCTTTTCCTCTGGACAAGCTAAAAATGGGTTGACGGAACTATTATATTTAATGGCATGCTCTTACACATTGTTTTTATGCCTTTCAACCTGTTTCATTTGAAGTGCATTCTATTATCATCAATCACAGCCCTAATTTTAAGAATAATGTAGTAAATGTCAGCGCATAATAGTGATCTCAGACAACCTTGGGCAAATATTAAACTTAATGACAACTGGAAATGAACGTTGTCACAGATATATTGTTTTCATTATAAAAAGCCAGCTAAAATCGGAAACAAATTTTAAGTTCAAAATGGATTGTTAATGGATGGAAGATATCAATGTTTGATGATTCAATCCATTGAGATACTGTGATGGAGCCATGCAAAATTTCACAGATGGTCCAGGCCTTGAGATTGGTGTGCCAGTGACACATTTCGTGGTATATGTTACACATCTTGCTATTTGATACCAGCAATACACTACAGAATGGTATCATGAACAACATCAAATATTATGATATATACAAGCTGGTCAGAATATCGCTCATTCTACAAAATCCGGTGCCAATAGCCTTTTTTCCATTCTTTGGTCCACAAACACTTTGTCGAGCATTTAGGGCATCAAATATTTTTTTTAATGATAGGCGACTCAACGAGATCTACACGGACATATATAGTTTTCCATACTTTAAATGCTTTCTTCAGCCTGATTAACCCTTGCAAAGGCTCAAAAATCGCTAAAAATGCGTTTCCACTGCTCAAGTGTCACATCTAACCCTGAATATTTTCTTTGAATAAATGCGATTTCTTTACATATTTGTAGTTTTTTAATTAGATAACGCACCATCATATTGTTTATCAACATTATTTTTTAGTGATTAAAACGTCTTTGTGTAATTCTAAAATAAATTGCACTTTCCACCAAAACGCTGTGAGCTACGTTACCCCTTTTTAACACACGTTATTGGAAAGTAGTAAAACAGAGGTATCAATGTAATTTGCGTTTTTGAAAGGAAACACTCATAGGTTTTTTTAAATCACAAAAAAATTGTGATGCTGTAGCATTTTTGGCATAGAAATGTTGTAAACATTGAAATTTCGACCGACCATATTAAGATTGGTGAGCTACGTTACCAGGATTCTATAGTATGCACTTGTGACTTGTATTAGATGTACTTCCTAATAATATGTGAAAGCTACCAGTGGTCGAACCCCATTTATATTAGAATTAACCGACATAACGTTCTAACGTTCGCAAATCACATTAAAAACATTCAAAACCAGTGAACTATGTTACTGTGAGCTATGTTACACACTCATTTACGCATCTTCAAAACTTCTATGAAATGGTGAAATCTGTTTTACATTTCACTCAAGTGATCTTTAGTTTGCTTTTTATGACCTTGGATTGGGTAAAACCAGCCCATTTTGTAGTCGGTAACGTAGCTCACATTACATTGAGTTTTAGTGTTAAAAAACATCATGACTTTCTGAAAGAAAAATATGCAAGTGGTGTTGGCAATTTTTTACATCTGAAATAGTGATACATTTACTCTTAAAAAACACAAAAAGCAGGTCTTTTTGAACAACTTTTATTTGTCAATTTTTATAGTGGATTGGCACCGGATTTTGTAGAATGAGCGATATAGTGATGTTCCAGTGTCAGATAGATTGCACTGTTTATCACATAAAATAAATCACTAAAATAAAACAGTTTGTTACTGACCGACTCTACTTCTCATGTGGCATACCACCCTAGGCAGCCTTAGTTATTTTTATAGGAAAAACAATACAATATCTACTGAATAGCATTTAATGGAAATACCAAATATGACTGCTATCTACTGAAGATAGAATTTATTGGGAGTACCATATGACTGCTATCTGCTGAAGATAGGATTTATTGGGAGTACCATATGACTGCTATCTAGTATCTACTGAAGATAGCATTTATTTGGTGAACCATATATTTGCTATCTTCTGAAAATAGCATTTATCGGGAGTATCATATATATGACTGATAATAAGTGATATATACTGAAAATAGCATTTCTTGGGAATATATCACATGACTGCTATCTACTGAAGATATTGTAGCATTTATTGGGAGTATCACATGAATGCTATCTATAATTTGAAGATAGCTTTTCATGGGAAATTATCACAACTGCTATCTACTGAAGATAACATTTATTGGGAGTATCACATGACTTGTATCTACTGAAGATAGCATTTATTGGAAAATTATCACATGACTGCTATCTACTGAAGATAGCATTAATTGAGAGTATTCACATGACTACTATCTACTGAAGATAGCATTTAGCTGGCATATGATTGCTATAATATTATACTGAAAAGGGAAGCATTTAATGGGATTGTATGAAGATGCTATTTACTGCCAATAGTATTTAATCCTATATCCTATGACTATCTACTGAAGATAGCAATTAATAGTACTATACTATGATTGTTATCAACTGTAGATAGCTTTGAAGGGGAGTACCATATGACTGCTATCTACTGAAGATAGCATTTAACAGGAGTATCTTATGACTGCTATCTACTGAAGATAGCATTTAACAGGAGTATTCTATGACTGCTATCTACTGATGATAACATTAAATGGGAATATAGAATTGCTGCTATCTACTGAAGATATCATTTATCAGGAGAATACTATGACTGCTATCTACTGAAGATAGCATTTAACTGGAGTATTATGACTGCTATATTATACTGAAAAGGGAAGCATTTAATTGTAGTGCTGTGATGCTATTTACTGCAGATATTATTTAATGGGAGTGTCCCATGCCTGCTATCTACTGAAGATAGCATTAAATTGGTGTATCCTAAAATGCTAAAAATAACATTTCATGGGAGTATCAAATGGCTGCTACCTACTGAAGAACATTACATCTGACTATCCTAAAATGGTAAAAGAAGATATTGAAAAGTATTTTATTGAAAATGTTATATAACTGCTATCTACTGAAGATAACATAATTGTAGTATCGTGTGGCTGTTATTTACAGTAGTTTTAATAGGAGTATCCTTTGCTGATTGCTATCTATTGAAGAAGTGAAGATGGCATTTAAATGGGATCAACCTGCAACTGTTTTATTCTGTTTTTAATGAAATCTTTAAAAACCTATAAATGGGAAGGCAGCATTTTAATTGTAAGGCAACCTATATAATGAAGTTATATAAAGGGGGCACGGTGGCTCAGTGGTTACGGCCTTGGACTCATAATCTGAGAGCTTGCTTGATGTACATGGGTTCGAATCCCCGTTCCACCACCGTGTTGTGCCCTTGGGCAAGGTGCTTTGCCTCGCTTGCCTCACCCCACCCAGGTGCAATGGGAAGTTGTTAGGAGTTGTCACAGTCGTTGTTCTGATGAACCATGCGCCAATTGTAGGCTGCAAACGTGGTGCCGACATATTCTAATGACGGCAGAATAAATGTAAAGCGCTTTGAGGCTGTTTACGGCATGAAGCGCTATATAAATATCTACATTTATTTTATTTATTTATATAGTTGTTTGAATGGATATACCATAATTTCATTGTGAATAATGTATGTCTATTATTAGTATTAACTATATAGATAGCATTTTAAGTAGAGTTCACATGACAACTATTTACTGAAGATAGCATCTTCTCTAGGCATAAAATTTACTCTCTGAGGAAGAAATTTACATTTTACGTTCATTTGAAATTAAATATTTTATTTAACTTATATATGAATAAAATGTGTATAAAGAGTATAAAGAAAGTGATATATGTATGAAAATGGTTTTGTTAATTATAGTACATTGTGTATGTACATATCGTGCTGCCTATGAGTCTTTCATATAACATGTTATAGGCCCTCCAGCCACATAGCGGGAGTTCCATATTGAGCTGTTTTAAAATTGCATGTTTTCCTGCTCTTTTAAATAATGAGCTGGTCTCGCTAAGTATTTTAAACTTTTTATCGTATTTCTTGCTAAATTATTGGGTTTTTGTTTTCTTGCCAAATGTAATGCTATTTTTGTTGTTTTTATAATGTATTGTATTAAAGCGCTTTGTACATGAAAAGGCGCTTAATAAATGATGCTTATTATTATTATTATTACATTGCATTATTTGTTGGCCAAACAGATGTTGTTAATTGTTGCCTATGATATAACTCCAGCTGCTGATAAGCACTTTCAAATGTTTTTTTTTCACCTGAAAAAATTTGCAACATATGTGCAGAAAAGGCAAGCTTTTTATTGAATTATCATTTCATGGACTATGGTTTCTTTTAACATCAGTTACCATTATAGCTGTTGGAATATTGTGCTTAATAATTAATTCAGGGAATTCCATTAACTGATGAAATGTGACCTGCTCCCACAAAACCAGGCATAAGTCACATATTTTGAAAATTGAGTTTTTGATGTCATCATTTAGTATAGGTCGTCAGCTTTCATTTAATACCAAAATCATGTTTCTGGGACATGTGGTCCTCATTCTATGGTCTTTCAACGGGAAGGGGGGGGGGACGACAGATAAAGAAAAGGCAAATGCAAGAAAAATGGCTTCAAAGTTGTAAAATGACATGTTTAAGGACTTGGTTTGGCTCAGAAAATGCTAGATTTGGGTTGTTTACACGTAAAAGAATATTTTGTTTTCAGTGGTAGGTTAAAGTAAACATATTAAGGAATCAAAAAATAATAAAAATGCAAGGTTTTTCACCCCTTTCCCAACTCTGACTCGCCATATCTCGAAATGGCTGAGTGCAACTTATGGATGGCTTCGTCAGAGCGGGTCACAAATGCATTAGTTTGCTTGTTCAGTCGACCATGCAACATTCTAAAATGTAGTCATTAAATATTAACAAATGTGATATCTATTAATGAGTAACACAACCATGTCCATATCCATTCTCATGATACAGTATCCTGAGGTACGGAAGTACGTATGACAATGCAAAAACAGTATGCCTCGTGGTGGAGGCATAAAAATAATAATAATAGTAATAATAATGATGATCATTTGTAATAAGTTTGCGCTATTCCCAGACAATATTTCCAAATATCAAAAACATCCCAAAATGCCTTCCATTTCAAGTGAACAAAAAAACATATATAAATTTAACAAACAACTGTGGCTTTTGTTTTGACCCCTTTAGTCTAGCTCACAAAATCAATATATCACAGTAGGAGACAGACAACCTAGCCTAAACCAGGGTTGCTAAACGTGCAATTCAACAGCCCAATCGGGACGACTTTTGAAGATTTTCTCCATGACTGTTGACAATTTCCTGTCCCATAGAAACCAATGGTTAAAAAAAAAAAAAAGGGTTATTTTTCGACATTGGTGCCTCGACTTTCAGTAGTAGAGTCCTTTAGAAACCAATAGTTAAAGTGAAAATTGGGTGACTTTTTGATGATTTGACAATTCAGGCTACAAATTGTTGGCAATACTGGCCAAAGCTTACATTTCCTGCGATACTGTGAAAAATACAGCAGCAGTGAGCAAAACTAATGACAGCTCCTAGCTGTCAGGGCAAACTGTGCTCTAAGTAAATAGATTGGATGAAAACAACACAATTTATTTCTTGATGATTGAAATACTCGACAACACAAATTGGGAACATCAAATACTTGTTTTTGTTTAACAAAAATAATTCAAGATGACAACATCTCTCTGTGATCCATTAAAGCCATGAAATCATACATTATGTACGATTTCCAACAAATTTAAATTTTGTTATTCTTTACCCAAAATGTTGAAATAATATTACTAATAACTGCCGGGAAGGCTTTCTGGCCATTTTAAGCTTACATAACAAGGGAAAGTGAAAGAAACACCACTGGCTATTTTGGCCGTTTAACACAGAGTTCTATGGCGGACATAAAATCATAATTATGACTTTCTGTCAAAATTGTTCTGTTGACCTACACACGCAACAAATTTGGCTGATTCCATTTACGTGTAAGTTGGGACATGTGTAAACATTACAAATATGCCAAAAAATCAGGTTTGAAAAAAATAAACCAATTTCATATAATTATAAGATCGTACATTATGGCTTTAATTTCCTATTCAGTATTTTATCTACAGGGACTAGAAAATGAGAGAATGTGATATTTGAACTTCCCAATAATGCTTAACTATAAATGTATAAAAACATCCATCAATGTACAAAAAAAAGTAAAACAATACAAATCCATTAATGTACAAAAAAAAGTAAAACTAGATTTAGGCAATACAAATCAAGGTTTGTAAATACAAAAAATGGAATGTGAACAATCCAATCCAACAAAACTCAGAATCAATTTATTTTGGTGACAGGCTTCCATGAAAGGTAGAAAACTCCAAATGAAAAATAAATCCAATCACTCACCCACCATACAAGATAATTCAGTAAATGGAAGCATATTTATTGGAAGAGAAATGTTTGAAAACTAGGGCACATAGTGAACTGCACTTGTAATTTTAGCTAATGAATCGTATGTGAAATGCTCACATAAGATTCATTTCAAAATACCCACTCAGGGACATGCAGAATGGCTGTATGATTGAATTAAAACTATAGTCCAAGGATACACCCATTCATACCCTCAACATACCAACTCTTTAATAGATATTGGTGCCCCTGATTATTGCCTCATATAGTATTCATCATGCTTCTTGTTACCATTATTCATACTACTTAATTAAAAAAATCTAAGAGCAATTTATTATGCAACTTTGTGTGTATGATTCAGTATCTTGTTTCTTGTGTATCTAACACTTTAAAATGAAGTGAACATTACCAATAGGCTATTTACCAGTTAAAATCTATGGAGTCACCCATTCAGGTAACCCCATTTAAAATTTACACTCCCTGTGTGGCAAATTAAGGTCATGTCTTGCATGGTGTTTTATGGCTTTCAACTGGAATATCCCAATAGGCTGGGCCCAACAATTTGCCTGCTAACCCATCAAATTACATACAAAAAAGTTCAATTTCACCCCCACCTACAAAAAAATCACATATTGTGACAAATTGTACAAATACAACATAAGGATGTTTATGTTCTTACACTAAAAATGTACCATTAAAAAACAAACACCATATTGTGTGAGTGAATATTTACATATTTTATGAATATTAATGAACATTTCTTCATATCTCAATGCCTACAACCGATCTTTCCTTTTTGTTGAAGTAGTTGCATTTGTGATTCACTTCACAAAAACCAATATTGCTTAACCCCATGATTACTGCTCTTTCTCACAGGGCCGCTGATTGGTTAATTAAATGACATAATCATAAGAGTAACCAATCAAAGTACAGCTTTTAAGCCCAGCCTACTGACTATTCTACCATACCTCTGATTGGTTCAGAATATGATACATCCCTCTTTGTAACCAATCAACACTTTGTTTTCATGGGGTTAATTCAAGCAGTAATCCACAAACCCAGTTCTGTATTAGAGCATGAAAAATAATGTCAACAAATTTTACAATTGCTATGGGCAATTAATCTGACCAGTACTTACTTTTTTCTGAATTCTATTTGTCATGTTATATTTAGCTTGTAATTGCTGTGCAGCAGGCATCCATTTTTTATCCCACATTCGGCTGATTCTTAGTTTCATCCATTCAAATTTTTCTGGATTTTCTTCTGAGAGGAGGTGAAACAGCCCTTCCTTGTCAGTTTGAATGGTAGCCTGTAATAAAGACAAAGCAACATTAATTAGAATTACTATCTATCTATTGTACAATTCCAATGAGATATTAATTGTTTTAATATCACATTGTTGTGCTTATCCGGTTGCTAGGCAAGAAAACCCAAAAATGTTCTTAAAAACTTTATTCAAAACGTTTTAATAACATTTAAATGTCCGGTTATATGAAGATCATGAATGTGTTTTAAAAACGTTATTGTAAAATGTTTTGGGCAAATTTGCATGATATTTTGTCAACAGTTTTATAACATTCTGTTAGAATGTTTTGCATCATGTTTTCAAAAATGTTTTATGAATGTTATTAAAATGTTTTTATACCCTTTATATAACCCAACATTTAAACCTGTTCTGTAAAATGTTGTGTGTTTGCTGGGAGGTAAGTTTAAATTTTATTTTATTGCATATCAAAAGCCTGATATAAAAAAAAAGTATAGTAATACTAACAACAACAATAACAATAATAACAATAACAATAACAATAATAATAATAAACAATAATAATAATATTATTATTGAATTGCAATATTGCAAAATTACAAAATATCATACTTGTCTGCAACTTGTACAGTATTTTTTAGCTCATGCAATATGATATTGTATATGGATCACCCTCAAAGCCATCCAATATATTTATAGATATTGTCATTCACAGCCCTGTCCAACAACTAATTTGTAATCCACATCATGAGTTATTGAAATGCTCTCTCCAAACATGCATTTTCAAGTACTGATATATGCAGAATATTGCTTATGAAAGGTATGGAAATGAGAATATAAGTACTTCCGACTTCCGTATAAAACCAAACATTAAGCACATGAAAGAAAATAATTATTGTGTGATAAGCTCGCAAGACACAACACACCTAAAACTTATACTAGTTGCAGATACTGAATATTCTTTTACTTGTAATAAAAACATTGTTTCAACATTGCTTCCTACTAAATGATACATTACCTTTCCCTATATCCTCCCAATGATATAGTGGCACTACCATATAAACAAAAATTCTTACATACATTGAGTATTATCTCATACAGCTATCTACTGAAGATAGCATTTCTTCAAAAAAAAAGTATTATCCTGGTACCGATCATGTACTGAAGATAGCAATCTTAGACTTCATCTTGCCAAACAGAACTTGATAATATCACTTATATTACATTGCCATGCCTATATATCTTGTTACGTGCTGATTTATTATAGGATAGCAAATAAGTGCAAACAAAATAGAGTAATACAAAATGAAAAAAGTGAACTTATATGTGACATGATATGATCCATTGAGGCCATCGTCAGACATTTTCTAATAGGTAGGAGTGATAAACACAGCAACAAGAACAGAAACAGGATGTTTGACGGTATGGTCAACAATGTTACAACAATTATCACAAATGCCATTTTGGGCCTTCAGAGGACAAGAATATATGTCACATAATCACACTAACCTTTGTAGCATCATTTTTAGCTAGAAGTTTAGTCTCTTCATTTTCTCTGCCTGGAAGCTTTGGACACCAGCGCTCAACCTGTGTAACATTGAAAAAAAGAAGATGAAATAAACAAAAATTACAAGAAACATTTAGTAAATGCCTCACTTGACAATGTCAACAAACCTAAACAGCAATATGCTGCTAGTTGGCTGCAAAATTGGTAAAAAACACCCATAAATGTTGACATTTATACAGCACCTTTCACATGTGTATCAGAGTGCTTTGCATTTATTCCGCTGCCGTTAGAATATGTCACCTGCTATACAATGCCCAAGGCAAGCTCATACTTTTGGGCAGCGCTCAATGGACAATGTTTATAACAGCCCCCATTTCACCCCTGGGTAGAGAGAGACAAGTGAGGTAAAGCGTTTTCAAGTGCACAACACGATGGCACGGCCGAAGCTCAAACTCACAACCCTCCGATTACAAGGTAGAGCCCGTACCACTGCACCACCATGCCCCCAAGTGGTAGCACTTGGCTTTAAAGCAAAACTGTAACATTTACTGTCAAAAAGTCATTATGACACATTTCAAAATTATGATTTTTTACACGATTGTAATGTACTGAGATAACCTGCAAAAATCAAGGCATTGCATGCTGTATTTAGGACAAAGCCACAGAACTCAAAGATTTTTAAATCTTGAGTTCTGTGGCTTTGTCCTAAAATACAGCATTCTATTACCCCCACGACCCATTATTCAAAATCGCGCACTGTGATTTGTTGAAACGCGTCACGTGACAGACCATTAATTAGCAATAAAGTGTCAAGGGCAACGAACTTAATGTTCTTCTATCATCACAGCGCACAGCAGAGCGCACAGCACACCTGCTTATGTAGGGGAGAATGGAATGTCAGGGGTGTGTTATTGTATGTGCATACCTGCTTATAGGGAGAATGGAATGTTAGGTTGTGTTATTGGAATGTGCATACGCGTATGCGCTCCTTGAGGTAACCAACTTGAAATATTTGGGCAAAAAAATTGATATTTTCTCTTTAAATCACACTATTTTGTGGTAATAGAATAGAAATAAAGGGTGCAGCATTATCCTTTACATAAATAATGTGTCCTCGGCAGTAAAAGCGTTTAAATAATGGGTTCGGCTGCGCCTCACCCATTATTTACGTTTTACTGCCTCGACACATTATTTTCGTAAAGGATCATGCATTACCCTTTATTTCTAAAATTCATACAATTATTAAAATATTACTAGAATTGTGTATGGCTGAAATGTTTTGTGTGTTTTTTGTTTACAGGATGTTATAACACATTGAGCCAATTTACCCCTAAACTAATGGCGGTTTTCATTGTTTTACCTCATTTATTTGACTCAAAATTAAAAGGCATATATATCTGACAGTGAGAACTAAATTTTTAGAGTGAAAAGAGACTTTCAGAGATCCGCTGAGGATATAAAAAAATCTGTAAACTTTTCTTAAGTCCTGAAATCACGAAAATACCCTTAAAACCCTTTTCTCTTCTTCAGTAATGTCGACCGAAAGGTTACGTCCGTCTCTGGGATCACTTCTCCCATTGGGTTTCCATTGAATTCCTTAAGCCTAGGCATAGAGAATTGAAAATTTATATCCCTTGACAAGAAAATGCAGTGCCTAGCTTATTCATTGTAGGGGTTAGGCCGAGTATTAAAATAAAAGCAGGTTTTTCATCCGGGTTTTCAAAACAAACAAAAAAGAGGAGGAGGGGCTTTTTGCTTTTTTATTTATCCCTATATTTTGCTATACAATATTGACTGAAAAAAGGAGGCGGCCTTTTTATTTTATTGTAGGTAGGCCCATCTAATGCTCACAAAACTTTCAAAAAGTGTTTCTTTCATATTAGGATGGCTATATAAAGCATCTCAATGTACTAGACATCTTTCAAAAAATGTTATTTAACTCAATTTCAAAAAATAAAAATAAAATGAAGCAACCTCAAAAAAGGAAGTGGGAGAGGATGAGAAACATGTTTTTTTTTTTTATCTCCGCCTTACTATATCAGTAAATATTCAAAAAGTGCAACAAAAACAATAGGCCTATGTGTGGGGAGTAGTGTAGTTCTAGGGATTGATGGTCCCTTATGTAAACATAACTGTGCTACAATGTCATCTTGGTACTCTGTTACATTCTCTCACACAACTTAATAATTTAGTTAGAATTGAATTGTTTCCTTATATAACAAAATAGTTATGAAAGCAGTCAACCATCCAGGTAATTTGTCAAAGATGATATTTATATGATAAAGATCAATATTTATTAATAAACTTGGCATAATAGATTAGGTCAACATCCTGTTGCATTGATTCTGAAGTTTGCTGAATAATGTATGAATCCATACATTCATAATACTCCCTAGTCCAGAAAAATACACCACTTTGGATTAAAATTGTGTTTCTATTTTGCAAAATGAAACACAATTAAGTCCTAGTCCTTCTAACTGGCAATGAAAGTCAAATTGTAATATTTGACAAAATTTTGGAAATAAAGGCCAAAAACATGCATTTTTTTAGAGTGTGTGACAATCAAGACCAAAGACTCAACCAATTTCAAGTTTTTCATTATAATTTTGGGAAAACACATTTTCTAATCTTTTTTATAACCAATTATCAAAAATAACATAAAATCTTAAAATTATGAGTTAACTCTTAGCCTATACTCCAGATTTTGAATGCAAATGCCAAGTCAAACTTTGTCCCCTTAAATTGCAAAAATATCATAATTTGACTTTCATTGTCAGTTGGAACTAACCTGTTGGAGAATATTTTTTTTAAATTCCAAAACCAAAAAATTAGTCCTGTATTTTTCTGGAATTAGGCCTGACATATATAAAGTTATACAAATTTGTAATAAAAATGGAGACCCATGCAAGATTTCATTACTTTGTTAATATTTTGTAAGAAAATGTCATTCAATATTGAGGATCTATTGGCATGCAGCATAAACCAGGCGGCGAGTGGCATGATAGAGCCGGCAACTTGTGAAACCGCCCGGCCGTATGGCATTTTCCATATACTCAGTTAGTTTTGTGGGGTTCATTATTGAACCCCAACGGTTTTAGCTTGTATTTATATTATTTATTAACATAGGCCTATTTGCTTGTGATATTTCAAGCGTTTTAAAATTTCAAAATAATCCCATTCAATTACACGGTTGACGATGAAAATTTACTGAATTTAGAGAATGCACGGCGACCACCACCTGGCATAAACAGACATGGTCCCTTCCTGCCAACACAAGAATGTTCTATGTTGCATATAATATACATTGTGGGATTTACGCTTGAAAATGTCACAATGTTATTAGCAATTAATTTGTCTGCTATTTATAAATTTTATTCAAATAAAATATTTATATTGTTTAATGAATAGGGATTTTACTGATGCGTTATATTGCATCTTCACCATCTACTGACTACTGATTGTATGCAGTGAAAACAAAATTGTCAATTATTATTGTTATTAGAAATGCATTATTAAAGCAAATGTACGATCTTATAATATGAAATTGGTTAATTTTTTTCAAACCAGATTTTTTGGCATATTGTAATGTCCCAACTTGTCCTGACCAGTTTTGAACCAGGGGAGGGGGTACTCCATATACCTTGTACTAATACAGGTAAGTGCCACCCTCAACACCCCCTTTCCAAGCTCTTTT
Source organism: Amphiura filiformis (assembly GCF_039555335.1). NCBI lineage: Eukaryota > Metazoa > Echinodermata > Ophiuroidea > Amphilepidida > Amphiuridae > Amphiura > Amphiura filiformis. Next base: position 48,720,355 of record NC_092632.1, on the reverse strand, counting down.
TCCATTCCAGAGACATCCCCCATCAATTTTGTTTCCATTTCAGAGACCCTCATTTGAAGTTCTCAAAGCTTTTTGGCTAAGCTTCAAATTTAAGTTCCACACACTTATTTTTGAGAACTTTTTGCCAAACGGGAATGAACACAGAGCTCTCCATTTTTAGTTTCATTCAGAAATCCCATTTTATGTCCCCAAACTCAGGTCCGGAGCCAGCATTTTGGAAATCTGGACAGAACTTGCCTACCAAACATTATTTGAGTACCCCCTTTATCTTCTCATGTCTACTTTTGAAATTCTAACTATTATCTTTTCAAATGCATATCGTCAGCCTAATACGCTAATTGCCCAAGACATTTTTTGTAATTTTGAGAACGAAGTACAAAATATGGTTCAAGCATGCATTTAAACATATTTATTCACCAATCTTTGCACAAGAACAAATGATAATGATACAAATGAAAGGGAATAATCCGAAATAATTAGGCACTGATTACGTAACTGATGCATGCTTGAACTACATTTTGTTCTTTGTTCTCAAAATTATAAAAAATAACTTAGGCAATTAGCATAGCAGGCTGACGATATGGTTTAGTGGAATAAAGTTGCATCGTGCCAAATGAAGTATCAAAGTGCACATAACAAACTTCTCCATCAATTACTTAACTTTATAATTTAGATTTAGTGTCTTTAAGAAATTGCATTTGTTTTAAGTGTATGGATACTTCCTGGCGCGTCAACGGAGGGAAGTAGTCAAATCATCCAACATCGAGTAGTTTTTACTACTTCCCCACATACGCCTAATTGCATAGGCGCGGGGAAGTAGTCAAAATACCTTACTCGGATGCTGGAGTTATAAACCAATCTGGATTACATAATAATGAAGTATAGTAGTTAAAATGTCAAATTGACAAATGTCCCTCATGGAAGAAGCAATATTTAATATTTTTTTGGATTTTTAAAAACTGAAGGTTTAAAAAAATATTTAAAGATTAAAAAAATATATCGACCAATGGAACGGCCATCCTGATTTTTCCCATTTAAGGGCAACACACTTTTTTTTGCCTTATTAAAGTTCTGCTTATCACAACAGAAACATATGGTAACTATTGCATTTCAATTCGGCATTCAAGCATATACATGTACATGCTTACCAAGTCACAAAGTCATCAACATGATCAATGTGTATGGTGTATGGAGGCATACAAAATGTAGTAGGCATTATGACTGCATCCCGAGGGACTACATTGTTGAGTTTCAAATTGTCTAACCTGATGTGCTCAGTATGAGACTAGCAATTTCATGTAGGGTGTGTAGTATTAGGCGGGGGGGAAGTTTGTGGTTCTTGCCCTCCGCCTCAATTTCTGGCCGCCTCCTTTCCTTGAGCACTGTTGAAAAGGACTGAAAACTACTAACTAGTAACAAGACTAATTTTACATTGAAAAAAAACCAAGAACAAAAACCTCCCTCCCTCATCAATTCATGAAAATATTCTTGATGAGAACAAAAATATTAATATTATAATGTCTGTACAGAGGCATCAGAAGGATTAAAAAAAAAAAACTTTTTAGAGGGTTGGTGCCTCCATGTAAAAATCAGATTGCATGTGTCAATTTTGCACCTCTACTTCTGAGCTCTTCTGCCGCCTATCCCTGTTTAACTCTATCCTCTTGCACCACATCCCCTCATCATACTCTCTCTCCCTCTTTACATTTTATGCAACTCTCGTTATCTTTATCCCCAAAATATAAAATAGTAATGGCAAGGAAACATAAATGATTATTGAATATCCACTTGTGTATGATTCAAAGATTCAACACAAAAAGCAGTGATTTGACATGAAATAGTTCACACCCTAAAATACATAAAAAAACCTGCATGTTGCTGAACCACCTACTTTATCACAGCTTGTTTTTATCCAAAATGTCATTCTGAGCCATTTCTTTGCGATTCTGAGCCATTTCTTTGCGACATTATCATGCTATATTTGGAAAGTAATTTACTGCCGATTCATTAGCAATCATTTCACAAACTCACATTGATACATTCAAAATGCACATGCATTTTTTTTCCACCAATTTATGACGTCTGTAATTATAAAGTGAAAAACATGCTAGTGCCAGCCTTTACCTCTTTATTATTACTACTAGAGTATTAGTTTTAATGTTTCAGAAGCACAGCACTATTTTGATTTCCTTGATGATTCTGCACAAGACAGCCTGAAACCTCTTCTGGCTGAAAAAGTCCCACTGGTTAATGCCATTAAATACATTAAAGACATGTCTTTTAACAATATAGGCTACAATGCTACACAAACAGTCCTTTTAGTAGGATATTAGAGCACTTTTTGAATACATTGACACCATTAAACTAGGCCCTATAGTTTAGCTAACCTGCTAAGCTGAATCCTTTTAAATTTTACCTCTAGTGATCGCTAGAGGCAGGCCCATAACCATTTTTTTTTGTGGGGTGGGGTGGGCCTTTTGTGAAATTGTCCTCACAAAAAGACCTGATTTTCAACATTTTACTTCAAAAAATTGGACCTTTTTATTCGGATTTACCACTGGGGGATGCATTGTACCCCTGCAACCCCCTGACTATGGCTTTGGCTAGAGGTCACAAAAGTTTCATACAGGAGTAAAAATGTTGTTGAAAGCTACACCAAATTATTTGTCTGATCACACAGATTCAAAAAGGAATAGTTATCTACGACCTGTCATTACATACACATTTATTCTACAAAGAAACTCATTTTTGGGTCAAAACAACAGTTTTTTTTGTCAAATCCAAAATGATTCCACATCTTAAAATACACTTTGGACCAAGAACTTCATGTGTGAAAGTAAAAACTCATGCTTTTATCACCAAGTGTACCAAATTTGGGAGATTAGCAGCTCTGTTAAATCCTGTGAAAGTTTATCAGTACTGTACTAAGCTTGCATTGACCAGAATTAGTATCATTGCAGCTATGCCTAATTTATGTATATATTATGAAAGTAAATTATCAACATATGTATATAAGGAACAAGAATGAAACAAAATGTATTTAGTATGGGTACTGACACCCTCTTCCTGTGAAAGATACAGCTTGATACAATAATTGTATTTTTCTTTCAATTTCACATTGACTATTCTCTACAGTCTGTTTAGTCTGAAGTACAAAGTACCGACGCGGACGCACACATTGTGCCGACTTTGAAGGCACATATACCTGCAGCAGAGACGCAGCACTGCGCACTGTTTACTTTACGCGCGTTATGTTCACTAAAACAAATAATAATATCTATTTTTGTCTAAAATAATGTTTCCTTTATTTGGTATCCACTGGTATAAAAACATGAACTATATATTGTAAATAAGCTTAAATACAATTGGTTAACCCTTGTCCTAAATTTTGTTCAGTTTATATAAGGCAGAAAAGACTCATAACACTGTGTATTGATATAGAATGGCATGCACGCAGTTTAGCACAATGCTTATTCTAGTTGTGCGTTGCGTAATGCGTGACTGGCGCATGCTTATGTGAATTTTCGCGAGTGTGAGTTGCGACTTTATTGATGCGTGCACTGCAGTAAAAAAAGCCGAATAACTTACGCCTTATATAACTTAGTCGAACAAACTTTCGGAGAGGGGTATACAACAACCTGCCTTTGTAGTGTAATAATATTTGTGTATTCATGTTATTGGTAAATTTTATTTTACAAGTCCAGTCATTTACACATTTTAGATGTTTCATCTCATGATTGTAAGATGTCGTCAGCAATGTGCCTATCTAGCAACACTCCCACTCTCATCCACAGGGTGTACTGTTCCTTGCAGTAGCTGATCGCATGAAACATCTAAAACGTGAGTATAAATTACTGGACTTGTACAACAAACTTTACCGATAGTGTGATATCCGACACTCCCCTGATAAACTTATACAAGGAGTGTGTATGTGTTCTTATAAGTTGTGATCAATGGAATCAAATATTAATGACTTGAACAGAAACAAACTGTTATACCATGATATTGAATTAGTGTTCAGTTATCATTTATTATGCTAGTATATATAATATTATACTAAATTTATAGTCAATCAAAACAAATGAAATAGTGCACGATACTATTTGATAGTAGAGCATGTACACAAACGACGTAATAATTTTATTACAGCACAATTTTATTACTCGAGTTTCACGCCCCAACGGCGATCATCAGATAAAATTGCTGCTGAATTCTGAACTGAAATAAAAGGAATTCAATAGTTCAATACTTTCTTGATTAATTAATAAAGGGAACAAAATTACAACCAACTTCATTGAAATCACAAAATATATAATTGCTATATGTGACTGGTACATGATTGGTATGATTTTAAAGATTTGAAGTATTAGATTTCAAATATGTTATATCTCATAAAGTCATTTTGTTAACCCTGTGCTCTTATGTTGGAGCGGGTCACAAAATTTCTCAACAAAGTCAATGTTTTCATTTCAATGTCAATGGTCAATGTTTTATTGAACATGGCAACAGCTTAGTATAGACCAGACCTTCTCAACTGGCGGCGCGCGCGCCACTTGTGGCACTTGGAGTCAGTCGAAGTGGCGCACGGTCATTTTAATAATTTTTTTCACATAAATCTTGAACAAAAAAGGGTGAAAATACCCAATCTGGGCCTTGAAAAAACCTTAAAGTCCATGAGCTTCCAGGGGCGCTGCCCCCTGGACACCCATAGAGCACCACTGCACCTTTACCGCTATGCATACACGCTACATCGCAGAGTCCTTCCTTGATATGTTGGCACTTCATGATCACTAAAATTTTCCAGTTTTCCAGTTTGCACTTCAAATAAACTAGTTGAGAAGGCCTGGTATAGACCTTCTGGAATATGAGTCATTACTCTGAGTTTCAGATACACAGTATAAAGTCAATAAAGTACACACAAGTGGTGACAAAAGGTCTCATTTTGAATGATGAAAAAAACATACTGTGAAAATAGAAATCTTTGATTTAATGAGTAGCTAAATTGTTATGTGGTGAGTGAGGAGATGCGATGGATTTGTCTACCTCACACAAACACAAATTCACAGAATTAGAGAAAGAGAACCAGGATTCCCTATACCGCCAGGTACAATTGCGCCCTCCGCTATGGGGAGAAAATTGGGGGTATTCGGGTCCTTGCCAACGCTGCATGGAGACGAATGAAAACAATTCTGTACCTCATCTGAAGCGTCTTGGTACTCGCGTGCAGATTACATCCAAGTGCGTCTCTCAAATGTGCCCACCATCCATGTCGTGCTTGCATGACAATGAATGCCCTGAGCGCATTCCAAGGAGAACCGAATACCTCCAATTTTTGCTCCATGCCTGTATCAAGATGTCGGCCGAGTCCCGGTTCTCTTTCTCTAATTCTGTGACTAAATTATAAAGGCTACAGAAAATATAGATGGAGATTCAGTCATAGATTAAGGCTCTTCACTTTTTCCAATAAACTAAGAAAATCATATCAGAATTTTATCAATACTATATGACCACTGACCAGTTTGCACAGATTTTTGAGATGAATCAAGAATGATGGTCTTCCTTTATTTCAAAGTCAAATTTAGACACTTATAAGAACTCTTGATAAATTTTATTGATTATTTGATTTAAATATAAAAAGTCATTACAACGATATTGGAAAAAAATGAAATTATTCTCAAAGCAGAGTGCTGGTTGCTATAACAACCATACTCGGCACAATCAAATAAAATCCGTCACTATCCTTTTCTAATCTCTTATGTATGGCCCTATGTATGGATGGAATTCAAGGGTTGAATTTTCTCCCACAGTTAGCCGATTATATTGATTAAACTCCTACTTGAGTGCATCCATCTAATGATCAGTCCTGTCACCTCATTAACTTCCATTTTCTTTATCATCTTTCAGTGCGGATTTCCGGCAACTGCCTAGTTTCGATGTGATGGGTCAAAAAAGCATCACATATTGGCTACAAATTCAGTTCATGTTTGCAATTATCAGCTGTCAAATGTTATTGAATAGTAATATTGTAGTATATTGCTATCTGAACCTGCTTAATTCTGTTCTAATAAGAATAATTCATTGAGCACAGTGCATTTAGTCATGATAATTGCACAAGACCGTGGAGTTTTTGCACTTTAGCTTAGTGCTTGAGCTAGAGAGCTAAATGCACTAAGTGCAATAACTCCACAAATGCACTAAATAAATACAATAACTTCATGATTGTACTAAATAAATGCAATAACTCCACAAATGTGCTAAATAAATGCAATAACTCCCAAACAAAGATTTTTGGCAGGCCGAGGGGGGCAATTTTGGCGGGCCGAGATGGAGAGGGGGGAAGCAAAGTTAAACCCCCCCTCCCACAGCCCTTTCTGAAGTGGGTACATCATATGTAGTGGCAGTGCCAGGATTTTTATGGGGGAAAAGTGAAGTTTTGTGAGAAGGATTGGGGTGGGTAAAATTTAAAAACAAAATCCTAATAAATTGGGCAATTTTTACATGGGCCAAACTGGGAAGGGGCGGGAAAAGAAAAAAATGCCTCCCCTGGTGCTGCCACTGATCATGATCATATGCAAGATTTTAAAATTTCAATTCTAAAAACCTAAAAATGTAATGCACAAATCAATTGTAGTCCCGGCCCCCAGGGGCCTGGCAATAGCGGGGTCCGAGCCGGGACTTGGCCGGGGATGTAACTGCTCAATGTGTCCCTGCAGTGCGGGGACGTAGTGGGGGAGTGTACGGGGATGTAATGCCTCTCAAACAGGCCGGATCTACCCGGGAATGTACCGGGGCGTAATAGAAGAGTACTCACAACTGTGCGGGTCGTATGCGGGGGAAACGCTCGCAGGGACTTCGAACATGGTGCACGGGGCTAGGGGTCGGGGACTTGGCCGGGGATGTCCCCCGGGATGTACACAGAAATAGTGCCCGCCCTCATGGGACTAAGCCGTGACTGTAACATGTTTGTAACAGTTTCCAAAATTACATCCCCGGGTAGGTCCCCGCTATCCCCGGCCCCCAGGGGCCGGGACTACAATTGATTTGTGCATAATGGAAACCAGGAATATAATTTCCAATAACATGCTTCTGAAAATCTATAGAGATTTGTGAGTCAATGCTCAAGAAAAATAATGTTATGGCAAGTCAAAGAGCATTCTCTGACACCATAAAATACAGAATAACGAGAATCATGCTGGTATGTTAAATGTTTAATAGTTTTCATCTTATTATTTCATGTTCTAAAGTAGGCCTATACGATATGAAAACAAGGATATCATAGTGCGCATTGGTGTACAAAATGTATTTCAATTATTTACATTTAGTCTCCCACAAATTCTTAATTGCCAATATCCACCTCATTTGTTTGCATTGCCATTCATTTGTCTGGATCTCAGTGGTGCCAAGAAACATGGATCACAGACCAAAAAATATACAGACAATCCACCAAAAGGCTAAGTCCCCATGGTTTTTATGCTGAAAATTCTTGCATATTCATGAGGGCCAACCATTCAAACGCCTATGTCTATAATATATCACACACATGTCGTTTGTGGCTATATGGATCATTATCTGCTATGGTGCCTTTATAGATGTACATTTATACGAAAGATGTCACAACTGTGCTTTGAAAGCATTTTTGTGCGCATACTTCATGGAACGATTGGCCCACATTAACAGACACTGTTTGACTTTGTCTTTAGTGAATGGTCTGTACATTTTTTGTCTAGATGCATTGGAGATAATTGTACCGCTACATTTCCAATTCTGGGTGTTGTTATGCATAGCCAGAACAAAAATCCTGTATTTTATTCTCTGCATAATATTTTGATGGAAAAAACCTACACTTTTCCTTTAATGGAGGAAAAAATAGCATACCCCTGGATTGCTCCTTTAATACTACTGTAGCACCTTTGCATAGAAACATGTCTTTTATGCTTTTCCTGTTATTGTCAAAAAGCTATTCTCGCTCACATCATATTAATTTTCAGACTATTCATGTTCTTTCACTTTCGCAGCAATGTAAAATGTAAAAACAGTTTATAAAGTTCATTGGTCTATCTAGGAAGCCTGATAGCAAAGTATAAACAAAACATGATCAGGTGTGTTTGAAATTTTAGAAATGTACAAATTAGAAAGGGATTTATTTCATAAGAACATATTCCCGTGATATGAAACACAAGCTGTTTGGGTATGTAACCTACTTTCAACATGAAACCACTTGACGCTATTTAGGATTTACCTGACTGCTTTACTGGCTAGCTCTGGCTGCCAATGTTTAACCTACATACTATGTCTTCATACACTGCGTTTATTGACAATATTCTATATTATGAAGCCACATGTCACATCATCTGCCTGTCTAGCAATGCATACAGGACACATCAAAATAATTTTTACCCAACATTTTTTTTTCTGGAATCAAAGAAACCCTGAATAACATTTAGGCCAAAAAAAAAATTGTTTGTTTGTCCATGTCCGACCGACCGTGTTCCCTGGTCCCGACCGTGTCTTTCTTTTTCTTTTTTTTAAAAATTTGTGTTGAATGTGCTAGTAAAACAGTGGTTAGTATAAATTTAAATAAAGAAAATGTAAAAAAAAATGAACAGTATAACATGCAGAACCATCTCAAGAGTTAAACCAGTAAAGTGCTGTGTGTTTTTACTTATTTACCAGTCTTCAAATTGTCAGTTTCAAGTGCAATATCTGAAAAAAATAAAATAAAAAATCCAACCTACCGACCCAACTGTTTCATAAGCCTCTATGGACAAACAAACCGTTGGCTTTTTTTGGCCTTATGCTGTGTTTGTGACAGTTTTTTCTCCTTCACATAAACTTTGAATTGTGGAAATTTGTTTAAAATTCAATCAAAAAATTAAAATACTACCATATATATACACGGTAGTATTTTTTTAAATTATTTTTGTTAATTAAGTTGGGTACATATCATTTTGACTCAGCCTGTATATTAGTCCAATTCATTATAAATGTCTCCTAGTTGATGTGCTGCAGATTTTCTCCCTTGATTCTAATATTTCACTCATGACGTCTTGGTGACAGCATAGCGATTTGACAAACTTGTAGTTTTAATATCCTACAATTCGCGATTATATCACTGTCAATCTGCAGCTCTTCATGCGGTGAAAATATATGAAACCAATCAAGTTTATTGAATTTCCAAAAATAGACGTTCAATCAATTTTGATTCCTTGTTTATTTGGTTGGTTTGTGTGTGTATTTGTTACTACTTGTAGAAACGTGTTTTAGTTATGATGTAAATGTCATTGGCAAGTTCTACTGAAATATTAAAACAAACAAACAAAAAATAGAAAAACAAAACAAAACAAAAAACAAAAAACAACAACAGCACAATGGCCATTTTAAAATTATCATGGCAGAATAGGAAAAAAGGGTTATGAAAATGATAGCAATTTTGAGCAAGTATCTCTTTTGGTCCCTGAACATAACAATCCATGGCTCTATAGAGCGTTTTCTTTCCTTTTTTTGCCCCTTTAAAGTCTTGATTCTGTGTGGATAACATGGTGTAAGTAACCAAAGCCCTACATGCTATAAAGAAACTAATTACCATTTGATGGCATATGTGACACTCTAACATAAATGTGGTTGGTTTTCCATGTAGTCTTCTGAACGGGACAGCCTATCTTTTTGTGTGACACTCTAACATAAATGTGGTTGGTTTTCCATGTAGTCTTCTGAACGGACAGCCTATCTTTTGTGTGACACTCTAACATAAATGTGGTTGGTTTTCCATGTAGTCTTCTGAACGGGCAGCCTATCTTTTTGTGTGACACTCTAACATAAATGTGGTTGGTTTTCCATGTAGTCTTCTGAACGGGACAGCCTATCTTTTGTGTGACACTCTAACATAAATGTGGTTGGTTTTCCATGTAGTCTTCTGAACGGACAGCCTATCTTTTTGTGTGACACTCTAACATAAATGTGGTTGGTTTTCCATGTAGTCTTCTGAACAGGACAGCCTATCTTTTTTTGTGTGACACTCTAACATAAATGTGGTTGGTTTTCCATGTAGTCTTCTGAACAGGACAGCCTATCTTTTTGTGTGACACTCTAACATAAATGTGGTTGGTTTTCCATGTAGTCTTCTGAACAGGACAGCCTATCTTTTGTGTGACACTCTAACATAAATGTGGTTGGTTTTCCATGTAGTCTTCTGAATGGGACAGCCTATCTTTTTGTGTGACACTCTAACATAAATGTGGTTGGTTTTCCATGTAGTCTTCTGAATGGGACAGCCTATATTTTTGGATGTTTTTATTTATACACATCTCATCAACTGAACTGAAGTGCTACACAATTCTTAAATTTGCTAACTAAAAGCAACTGTAACACAACTTTAAACATTAAAATAAGCACGCATATATAGGTTGTGCATATGACGTATCATACCGTAAATATGGCGGACTTCTCAAATGCTTTCAACAAAAGCATGATTGCAATCTACTGTGACAGTTCATCTCACACACATAATAAATGCACTACGATCAAATAGGTTGATGACAACATTTGATTGAATGGACTGTACTGCGCCATGAATATGGTGAAGGACACCGGTTCAAATCCTTTGTTTGGAGCCAATCGATAAAAGCATGCAGGGCCTCTATACTTTGACTACAAATTGGCTTATTTTGAGATATGGTCCATTGAACTTCTCAAAAGCAATAATAAACAAAGGATTCTTTGCAAACAAGCTACATGGACATGTAATACATCAATGTAAAGTTTATTTTGAGGAAATGTTGCCTGTCCAAGATCTCAAAATGTGAAAATGTTGACATTACAATCCATTTATAGTGGACGATCACATTCATTAAATGTGGACCAGAAATATGCAAATTAAATGGAAAACAAAACAAAAGACACAAACAAATGAACAAACATGCAAAGAACCATCATCTCCTGAAGACCATGCACAACCACAGAGACATAATTTGTATTTTAAAGAAAATTTTCGAAAAAAATTCATGCAATCAGATGTTTTCAACCACAAATCATTATTATAAGCTGACTTACCTCACTTAGATAAATATGGATAGAACATTGGCTTCCATCTACTCCATACCTAGCATAGCAAACGTCAGATTTCCACATGTTTTTCATCCACTGAAACAGTGCAAAGAAAATTAGAAGCACAGTTAGTTACTTTGCAAGAGTGGAATAGATGTTTAATTTTCTAAAAAATTATAATAATCTATATATCACATTTAGAATTTTTTTAATAAATTGCACAATTTTAGTTTAATTTTCACACATACAACATGGTGCTTTACTGTAACACTGGTGACTATAAATTGCTTTCCATAAGAATATTTGGCTAAAGAATACATGTTGCTATACTTCAAATGAGAAATGCACCATAAATATGTTAATCCAATTTCTTTAAAATGATAAACAACCTTTAGTTCATTAAATTTAAGAACTCAAGTTGCCCATCAAACCACCTCACATATTCAGAATTCATGCATCAACTCCTACAATCAAGTGTAAATTTCCCTGGGACACTTGTTCATATTTCGCGCCTTCTGTTCAATAAAACCGGTCATATGAAGTTCACCATGTGATATTTTATTTGTATAGTTTCCAACCTATTTCAATCCCTCCCTCCCCACCAACCAATGTTGGAGCAAAAATATAGGCTATTTACAAAATGAGGCGTTTGGTATACAACATTGCATAAGGGGTGCGGGGAGGGTCATTGAACTATGAAAGTGTCCCAGCAAATTTGCACTTGATTGTATAGAAAATGAGAAAAATAATCTATTAATATCAATAAAATCGCCATAACTCTCGAACGCGTTGCTCGATTTTCATAATTTTTTCAGTGATGTCAAGATAATTTCATTATGCATTACATGATTAGCCAATTTAAAAAAAAATATTAAAATAAACATTTTTTGAATATCAAACCCTGCAATGCATGCATTTTTCAAGGAATATTTGACACATTGATTGGTTATATTAGAGTGGACATATAAATTCTCCTTTGGAAGAATTTACAAACATAATAAAAGCAAACCAAATAAGAAATTAAGAAAATATAGAAATAAATAAAACAGAATCATGATGTTTGTCTCATCATTGATCTTTCAAACTCATTACCCTATTTCAAATGCTATTATCGGAATGCACGTTAAACTCGTTAATATAGGCCTTCAACTACCCATCACAGACACGCTCATTCAACGTAACAATGCCATGCCAAAAAGTGTATAATACAATTATATACAATTACAAATTTTAAATGTGCTTATTATTGGTATACAAAAATAAAAAAGAGATAAAGAGCAGGATTTAAAAGGCAACATATCGGCGACAATGAGCTTCGAACCGTAGCCCTCATGATCACAAGGCAGTAAGCAAACCACTACACCATGGTTGAGCTGTTGTTATTCATGCGAATTCATTTATAACAAGGATAACAAGAATTAGTGACGCAATAACGGTCTACCAGAATAATATAACTTAAAAGGTAATATATATTTATTTAACATTATGGTAGACCGTGCTCATTTGGCTTAAATGGAGGAATGATTACCAATAAACATATCAAAGTTAGGAAGGTATGTATAATGTGACCGTGTATATTCAAAATATACGTTAGATAAATGCTGAATACGACCAAAACATGAGTTTTAATGAATGAATTCATTAGATCGAAGCTCAATAACACAATACAGTAGCATTGCAATGATAGGATTAAATACGCTGAAATCGAATGCAATTGTCATCAGTCTCCCGGTGGCATATAGTTACTGGCCTTGCTTCTCGCCCCCGAGATCTCGAGTTCGAATCCATGTAATGCTATTTTTCTTTTTCTTTTTTATTCTTTTGTCTTTCTTTCTTTCTTTTTCTTTCTTTTCTTTCTTTCTTCCTTTCTTTTTTTTTTTTTTTTTCCTTTATGTTGCCAATTTACATTTACATTTACCAATGAACTAAAGGGAAACAATTGTTTTGTTTTATGATTTTTTTTTTTATTTCAGTAGGTATTTTTAACCGATTGTACTCTATATTTCCAATATGATTTAATTTTGATTAGTTTTAAATTGTATTAAAAGTGAATTTTGAGATAATGCGCTTATAATAGCAATCATGTGTCAAATATGCCTTAAATAATGCATATATTACAGCGTTTTGATACCTAAAAATATTTAGTTTGACAAAAAATGACAATTAAAGTAACCAAAAAATGCGCAACGTTATTTGTTTTAAATTAGTGAAAAATTCATGTCAATCGAACAACGCGTTTATGAGTTATGGTAATTTTACTGAAAGTAATAGATTATTTTTGTCTTCTTCAATACATGTATAGGGGATGCTAAAAATAATCTATTAATATCAATAAAATCGCCATAACTCTCGAACGCGTTGCTCGATTTTCATAATTTTTCAGTGATGTCAAGATAATTTCATTATGCATTACATGATTAGCCAATTTTAAAAAAAAAATATTAAAATAAACATTTTTTTGAATATCAAACCCTGCAATGCATGCATTTTTCAAAGAATATTTGACACATTGATTGGTTATATTAGAGTGGACATATAAATTCTCCTTTGGAAGAATTTACAAACATAATAAAAGCAAACCAAATAAGAAATTAAGAAAATATAGAAATAAATAAAACAGAATCATGATGTTTGTCTCATCATTGATCTTTCAAACTCATTACCCTATTTCAAATGCTATTATCGGAATGCACGTTAAACTCGTTAATATAGGCCTTCAACTACCCATCACAGACACGCTCATTCAACGTAACAATGCCATGCCAAAAAGTGTATAATACAATTATATACAATTACAAATTTTAAATGTGCTTATTATTGGTATACAAAAATAAAAAAGAGATAAAGAGCAGGATTTAAAAGGAAACATATCGGCGACAATGAGCTTCGAACCGTAGCCCTCATGATCACAAGGCAGTAAGCAAACCACTACACCATGGTTGAGCTGTTGTTATTCATGCTAATTCATTTATAACAAGGATAACAAGAATTAATGACGCAATAACGGTCTACCAGAATAATATAACTTAAAAGGTAATATATATTTATTTAACATTATGGTAGACCGTGCTCATTTGGCTTAAATGGAGGAATGATTACCAATAAACATATCAAAGTTAGGAAGGTATGTATAATGTGACCGTGTATATTCAAAATATACGTTAGATAAATGCTGAATACGACCAAAACATGAGTTTTAATGAATGAATTCATTAGATCGAAGCTCAATAACACAATACAGTAGCATTGCAATGATAGGATTAAATACGCTGAAATCGAATGCAATTGTCATCAGTCTCCCGGTGGCATATAGTTACTGGCCTTGCTTCTCGCCCCCGAGATCTCGAGTTCGATTCCATGTAATGCTATTTTTCTTTTTCTTTTTTATTCTTTTTGTCTTTCTTTCTTTCTTTTTTCTTTCTTTTTCTTTCTTTCTTTTTCTTTTTTTTTTCTTTTTTCCTTTATGTTGCCAATTTACATTTACATTTACCAATGAACTAAAGGGAAACAATTGTTTTGTTTTATGATTTTTTTGTTATTTCAGTAGGTATTTTTAACCGATTGTACTCTATATTTCCAATATGATTTAATTTTGATTAGTTTTAAATTGTATTAAAAGTGAATTTTGAGATAATGCGCTTATAATAGCAATCATGTGTCAAATATGCCTTAAATAATGCATATATTACAGCGTTTTGATACCTAAAAATATTTAGTTTGACAAAAAATGACAATTAAAGTAACCAAAAATGCATAACGTTATTTGTTTTAAATTAGTGAAAATTCATGTCAATCGAACAACGCGTTTATGAAGTTATGGTAATTTTACTGAAAGTAATAGATTATTTTTTTTTTCTTCAATACAATCAAGTGTAAATTTCCCTGGGACACTTGTTCATATTTCGCGCCTTCTGTTCAATAAAACCGGTCATATGAAGTTCACCATGTGATATTTTATTTGTATAGTTTCCAACCTATTTCGAATCCCCTCCCTCCCCCACCAACCAATGTTGGAGCAAAAATATAGGCTATTTACAAAATGAGGCGTTTGGTATACAACATTGCATAAGGGGTGCGGGGAGGGTCATTGAACTATGAAAGTGTCCCAGCAAATTTGCACTTGATTGTAGTTTGTAAAAACTAAGTTGCACAAAGTTTGTGGAAGTTCGTACATTTATATAATTATATTGGTTGTGACACATCCTGGTCTGAAATACCCACTTAATTTTTTTTAATTTAAAAATAAAATGAAATAGGAAAAATGAACAAAATATTGTATAAAATTCTTGTTATCAGTAAGTTCATGTTGTTCAACATTGAATCGGTAAATTGTATTGACGTCATGGGAATCCATAGAAGTACTTTGTGCAGGGTTATCATTCTAATTGGTCACAAGACATTGCTCAGATGAATGAAACACACAAAAAACAAAAACAAAATAAAACCTGATAATTGTAATATAGATCAATCCTGTACTCTGTACAAAATGGTAGGTTTAGCAAGGCCTAAGAAAAGGTCTATTTGCCCTTTGAACATGTTGAAGGCTTTAAAAGAGAGGGTCAGCCAGTAAAAATAAATAGACATATCAGACAAGGATTAAGTGTTACTTATAAATTGCAAAATAAATGCATCATAAATGAAGGCTAAGCTAGTTTTGTCATTTATTTGGTTTAGGGCTCATACCGTATTGAAATTCCCTTACACAGGAAGGTGTGCGCCATCCTGCAGCTTTCCTGTGCTAGCCTTCTTTGTTAAAATCCTGGGCATGGTGTATCACTGATGCATATAATTCATCCGTTTTATGACCGAGCTTTCCTGAGGCGCGCGCTTAGCGAGGGGAATCCTGCCTTCTTTCTGCGTGAAAACGTGGTAGGGTATTTCAATATAAGCCCTTATTTAAAGGTAAAAATCATCTCACAAATATCATTTTATTCTAGCAATAACAACAAAAAAGGGCAGGCGAATTCTCGATTTTTGGGTTTGTCGGGGAAAAGCACCATACATGTAAATGCAGCATTGCACATGGTCAGGGAAAGGGCAAAGAAACCATTTTTTGGGCCTAATGTAAGGCTGATAGGCCCTATGTGTCACATTTTCAGCCTCTTATATCAATCTGCCAACCTTTTTATGAAGCTACTACTCGGATGGGTTGTTTTTGTCTCGCCTGAACTATGTTCAGAGGGGAGACCTACTGATCACTATGGTGTGTGTGGGGGTGTGTGTAGTAAGCGCTATATGTGTCAAATTGACTATACAATTGGCAGGGTTTTTTTGTATAAAATTGTTTTGTTACTACCGCTATGGCGCAAAAGTCCCAAAATGGGCTTTTTACTTTTACTATGTCAATGGGTCATTTTGGGAGGCTACTATATGAATGGGTCACTCATTATTTGTTCAATTTGCTACAAGTCAATTGTTTTACATGTACCTTATGGCCCCTGGCAGCACACATGTAACCCCTTTCAGATCAACTATAAATGTCACAGCAGGAAGTTCTAACTGACTATGATGATGTTATTTATATTACTGCTGAAAATACACATTTAGTTAGTGCATTTGCTTTTCCTCCTTTAACTTTCAGACCCAAGGCAAGTGCAGCCTGTGCAGGCAGAGGTGCATTCTGGAGATACATTACCTACTTATTTTGTGCACAAATTAAGGTTTTTTTCTTTTTTGGTATCATGCTGGCTAAAATATTTACCTGGTGCAATTAGCAGGTTTGTCATATACTTTACAGGGAGTTATTTTTGCTTCAACAGAAAGATACACATAATACCAGGGAAATTTTGTAGTTAATGTCAATAGAAACACACAAAAGGGGATATCACTGCAGGCATCAGTGCATCTATTATTACTAGCTGTGCAAGTGAACTGCACTTTACCTAGTAAAGCTAATGATTTGTGACAAATAGTTAGCAGTATCAGGCAGCTAAATATGTTTGAAGAAAAATTTTGAAATTGCAAAATTAACAAAGATGAGGATACAAATACAAGGAATAAATATGTATTGCACATAATGTGTTGCACAACTTTTGAAAACAAGCCTACTTTCCATGTGATTTTTTTTACTGAAACTAAATGACAAACTGATGACATTTGTTTCAAATTCCAAAATTTGTTGAATTAGATCACACTTGCTATCACTTAATCCAAATAGTGTTTGTGTTCCAAGCTCTTCAAGTTCCATTTCATGTGCAAAACGTCCTATTGTGTACCATTTTTTGAATCCTGCCTTTCAGCGAGCCGGGTATGCAACATGATGGAAAACCCCTATGCATGTGTCCAAAATGTTAAAGGGCCATTCTTTTTTAAGGACCATTCTCTAAAGGACCATTCTCTAAAGGACCATTCCGGAGAGCGAGTTGGCGCAGCAGTTGTTCTCTCGCCTTGTACCACTGAGGTCCCAGGTTCAAGCCCTGGCCATGCCCAAGAATTGTATGTGCATTTGGTTATCCCGATTCCATGCTCGCTCTCGCAGGTTTTCTCCGGGATCTCCTGCTTTCAAAAAAATTGGTGATTAGTTCTTTGGTTATCAAAAACTTCCTTCACCCAATGGAATTTGGGAAGCTGCACAGATAATTGGTGGATGTTACAATCTAAGTGGGGATATAGGTTTGCGTCAGGTTCGGCCGCAATCTACTTAATGCGATCTGATTGTGATGATTCAACATGGCAGCGAAATTACAGCACTTTGAATCCTCCAAGATGTGGAAAAAGGCGTTATATAAATCTGAAATTTATTACCGTACTGTCGCGAGTATAGTCCCACCTTCGAGTAAAGTCCCACCCCCAAATTTTCGAAAAATGTCAGAAATTTAAAAAAATTTTTTTATTTTTTTATTTTTTTTTTAAGTTATTTATTTTTTCGGCTTTGGAGTGTCCCAGGACCTAGGCCTAAATGCTAGGATCATTCATGGTTAAAAAAAAAAAAAAAAAAAAAAATTCAAGATGTTTTGTTATTTTTAATATGAAAATTGATAATTGGTATTCATGTCATACTCTATTAATGATTTCAAAATGCATTCAAATTCAATGCATTTTGAAATCATTAATAGAGTATGAAATGAATACAAATTATCAATTTTCATATTAAAAATAACAAAACATCTTGAATTTTTTTTTTTTTTTTATATTCAATCATGAATGATCCTAGCATTTATTTCTAGGTCCAGGGACACTAAAAACCAAAAAAAAAAAAAAAAAAAAAAAAAAAAAAAAAAAAATTTTTGTTTTTGAAATTCGAGTATAGTCCCACCCCCCAATTTTGAAAAATATTCACCCAAAAACGGGGTGGACTATACTCGCGTCAGTACGGTATTATTATTTATTTATTTATTTATTTATTTATTCTCATACAGCCAACAATGTTCAACAGGGATAATTTTTAGTTATATATTGCTGCTGTAGTTTTGTTCTCAAGAGTTCAAAATTCTAGACAACCTAAAAAACGACTGCAGATCTGTCTGTTGTAATGAAGCAGGCTTATCTGGTAAAGGAATTCAGAAATGTATTTTTGCTGATTGTTGTTATTCCATGAAATGTTATCCAAAGGTATACTCCTTAGCCAAAAGCAAATACCATATCAGGTGTAGGTAAATAACTAAATGTTACATTACTCCATGTACTCTTCTGATATATGTTTCGTGCAATGTCACATCAATGTCACATCGCTTGATAAGTCAACTGGGTGAAATGATCTATCTATGCATATACTCACTAAAAATGCGATATCATGGCTTTATATGACACAGTTTTTGTAATAGTATGAACATTATGTTTTTGCATATCCTATGGTATTTCCATTATCTCTTTCCATAAACCCATCATAATGATAGTATGGAATACAATTTCACTAGATCAGGTCAGCTAAGTCAAGTGTTAACTTTAGTTCAACCATAACTGGTTCAACTATGGCTGAGAAATAATGCATGAACAATAATTCATTGGGTGTGTGGTTCTCTGTACATACACATTTAGTGAAATGGCTTCAGATGTTATGATCAGGCTATTTCGAGACATGCAAACATCACACAAAGTACATTGCTTTACTTCCTAAGTAACAAAAACAGAATTTTGCCCTGTATTAATACGGCTTTGCCTTTGCCTCTAACTGCCTGAAAGATTCCCTAAACTACAAATATATATTTAATCCAAACTCATCTTGGTTTGAAAATGCTCCTTATAAAATAAAGCTTATGTTTTATTTATTGGTGTTTTTTTTTTCAGTTTACTGTAATTTATTCCTTTGTTTCTATAATTTATTCCTTTATTTCCACAATACCTTCTTGGGATTTCAAGGTATGAAAAGGACCCATAGTTTATAAAAAGGCGATTTATTTTCAGCAGGGTGCTTGGTGCTGTCTTAATACCCCTGTCGGTATATTTTGTACAGTGCTCCCCTTATAAAAAGGAAATGCATATCATGAATTCACTCACAGTAAATTGGCAGCAGCACAACACATTTGTAACAGAACAAAATTTTGTTTCTCACCCAACTGAAACTAAAATAAAAACAGGGATTTCCTGGACTGGGAAAAATGAAGGCAAAGGTGAAATGGTACAAACGCCTTAAAACTCTGGGTATGCTTTCAAGAATTGATACCAACTTCTTACATGAAGGCCTATAAGATAAATATTAGTGCACTGTCAATATAGGCCTATCACTCATCACTGTCACTATTTGCTTTTATAAATATAGTATGAGTGTATAAAATATAAATGTATTCAGGGTCTTAAGCTATTTGTTTATGTTGTACCCTTTTACTATAAATTTGGTACTGAGGTGTGCCAGTCTATGATATGTTTAATCACATTAACAGAATAACAAACACACCGTACACACACTGACAGCCCACTCAATTTTTTGTGGACCTACAATAAATCCAATTGTACTATACTATATTAGCAGCAATGGCAAACTTTATATGAAAATAAATTTATTTATAAAATCAAACCCATGAAATGACTGGTCAATTCCAGGACCAAGAATTATATTTCATTTTCTTGATTTTTTTTGCAACATGACTGACCTGAGAGGATCACTTATATCTAGAGGATATCAAAAAGTACCCTAGAAGCAAGTACTTTCCTTGTACAGGTTTTTAAAAATGTTATGCTCACACCCTAATTATAAAGTAATTTAACAAGTAATTAAGCAAGAATTTAACTAATTAAACAACAAGTAATTAAAGGTGGGTGGACAGATTTTTCATATCTTGTTTTCTATCTTACATTGAAGCCAATGGTAGCAATTTATTTTTCTTTACACTGACCATTGCCCAGGTGTTTTATTTAATTTTCATGCTTTATTTGTATACACCGTTTATCAGTCAGAATTGATAGGTAAATTTTCAAGGGAAAATTTTCTGGACACGTGACACCCATGGGCGCAGACATATTAGCATTATGGAATGTGACCCCGAGCACAGCGGTTGGTCTTCCAACGTATTTCAATAGGAAGAATTCCTCCTTTCATGCAAAATAAGTAACTTGTCGCAAATTAAAAATATTATGGTAAGAGTTTCCGTAGATAAATATTTTTTTCCGTAGGTAGATATATTTAAAATTACGTTTTGATGATATTTGTGAAGAAATTAAGATTGCATGATATTCAATAAATTTGCAATACACGAATTTCTATCGAAATTGCGGCCAAGAATACTATTCCAATTCAAAATTACTAAGACTTGAATAGCGAGGTCACCGCCGGGGGTCAGAGATCAGGCTCGAGGTTACACTTACATTGATACGCATTGGTCACATGTCCAGAAAATTTTCCCGTGAAAATATACCTATTAATGTTGACTGTTTATAGGTGGGGAAAGATTTTTTAGTGATAGTAGGGAACGTTTTTTTTAAAACTTCCAGCAATCCCTCCTACTACACTCTGTTTCCAAATTTCGAGTTGTATTTCTGCAGCGGCTTTGATATACTGGTATAAGGACTGGTGGTTACCACTTTTTACTACACTTTTGTTCACACTATCTAACAAGGGCATGAAGTGACTTTGCAGGAAAAGCCTGAATTAGGGCACAAATTTGGGCTATAAAGCCTCAAAATGGGCTGAAAATTTGAAGTAATAAAAAGTAAGAAATCCGGCAATTGCCTGACAATTGGCATCTCTGCATCTAAACAAAACATATCTTATAAATTTAACTGGGGTAATGAGAAAAATATGAGCTTTCTTTTGATACCAAAATCTCATTTTTGATGAGAAAAATTTTTGACATAATCTGGTGACACACCTTTAAACAAGTATTTAATAAGTAATAATATCACACTTAAGACCTCACAAAAAGGAAATCAGCCATTATAAATTAATTGTATTTGGTATTTGAAAACACCAGGAGAAAGACAATATAATTACTACAATTTTGACACCTCGTTCATTACAATTATTGGGGTCTCAGTGTAAGTTTAAAAATGACGAGTTCCTCTTTCCATTTTTGCCGTAAATTGTATTGATTTGAATTCAGCACAAAGATAATGGCAAAATGCTGATGTTTCATAACATTAACATTGATCTCTGTTTAATTCCACTTTTAAATTTGATCTTTTGGTTCTTCAAAAACAATGCTGTATTGTTTAATGTTGAACAAAATTGGGTGAATGGGGTAACAAAATGCGCATAAATAAACCATCTTCCTATTATAGGCATATTTGCAATGAATGGCTGGTTTACTATTTGTGAGGTCTTTATGTGTACTTAATTTCATAATCTGGAGATGTAATTGCCATTTTTGCATTTTACATTTTTCTGATACCTTATAACAGGAATTTATACACATAGAGTGATTTCATTACGTCTTATTTTTTAGTTAAGTACCTACCGCTATTTTTCCTGTACAGTGAGGGTAATCTTCTAGTTCAGATTTTGTGTAGCCACACTGATTGTCCTTGTCAGGGGCAACTTCTTCACCTGGGGAGGGGGGGGGAGAATGAAAATAATATTAGAACACTGACACAATCCAGGATTTACAAGTACATATAGGCAGTCATATGTGGGCTGTCTTAATTAGACAAGAATTATGTGGCTCATAATTAAGGTGGGCTACCACACGTTAAGGTGTGTAAATAACAAAGGTTTGTATAAACAAATAATATGCAAATAAGCTCATTAATATTCATAAATATGAAAATAACATGAAACATAACTATACAGCATATCAAGCCACCATATACTATTACAATACCAAGTTTGATCAGTTATTGCAATTAAGCTGCAGAGTGGATTAATGAAATGTCAGCAAAATATGTAAATAAGCTCATTAATTATCTTTAATATGCAAATAACATGATACAAAACTATACAGCACATCAGGCCATCATATCCTATCACCATATCAAGTTTGAAATTGATTACTTACTAGTATTGTGTTGGAGCTAAACAGTGGATTAATAAATTTGCTTCCACCAGGACAGCCAGCCAGCCAAACAAAGAACCGGACAGACAACCATTTGGATATAACATAACATGTGTGGGGTCAAAAATTCTTTGACCCAAAGGTTTCTTGGTACCGTTGGAATCGGCATAACATACATTCTTTCTACGTAGATATAATGCCTCCAGTCCCAAACGTTGGGATAAGTAAAAGGTCATTCATGATTGAACTTTCCAAATGAGATTCATGTAAAATTTTCATCATGTTGGGTAACTTGACCGCAAAATGTGACCTTTGATACCATCATTTGTGGCTTTAACTTCAGCCAAGGCATATAAATAAAGATTACATCTTCTGAATTAAGAGAAGGCATAACAAAAAGTTAGTAAATGAAAGTAAGTCTGCAAACCATGTGTTATGCTACGTACCACACTTGTAGCTTTTTTTTAATTTAAAATTCACCTTTTTCCTCATGCCTTTTTTTTCCAGGTTTTGTTTAAACCTTTTGGCTATTTATGAACAATTCACCGGCGAAGCAGCTTAAAAACTTCCATTTCTGATTTTCTTCTGAGACAAACTTTATTTTGTAGACTAGATAATAGATATTTTACCTTGTACTGGTATATATTGGACTGGATGCCATGCAGGCGGCTCCTCTGCTAAACTATAATTTGCACCTTGTTCTTGAGCTGATATGTTACGTATACTTAATGAGTTATTTGCAAAGGCAGAATCCACACGTTTTTCCAGTTTGGTTAGTCTTTCTAGTATGCTATCTAATAGTACTGCCATAGTTTTCTTTAAATCTGGAAGACAAAAGGAGAAAATAATTAATAGTAAAAAGGATGGGGGGACATTTTCAACATAAATGAAAATTAAAATTCAAGGCCTGAACCATTCATCTCAAAATTAAACAGTATGTATGGGGTATGTCACAAAAGAGGGCCCCAACTTATGACACATGGCCATAGACAAAACCTGTTCTAACTTAAACTTCAATCTATAGCTAGTGTACTGCCAAATTATGGTAGAATTTCACTAAGTAAGTCACATTCTTGTTTAATTCAAATGCACAAGTACAGATTTAATTTTGAAGTATTTTCCGCGATAATATTTCATATGTTATTATGTGGGTGCCACAATGTCCAACAACTTGATCCTGTATGAATATTTTAAACAATGTACTAAATGCAAAATGGATATTATGACACATGTGCAATTTATTTGAGGGTGCTCTTGTATTAACTAAAAAATATAAGAAACCAGTTGAGTTGAATCCAGTAGCATGGTTTGGTTTTTATTACAACTTGTACATGTTTTGTTAAGGGTAGACGAGTTATTGGTGGTCGAAGCAACCGAAAAATCGATTTTCATTATCTAAATCAATATATTATTGAAAAATAACACTTTCATCTTTTGCAAAAGTTCATTCTACAAGTCATATACTTTGAAAACTTGCTTAATTTATTGCAGCTAATGAGTTATGTATGTTTTACAAAAGTGTTGTTGTTTCAGCCCTTTTTACAACATAACTCAAGAATCACATGACCTACAAAAGTATATCTGTGATATTTAGATTCTTCTACAAGCTCGCTATGCAGGCGCGGATCCAGGCATGGGCACACCGGCCCGTGCCCCCCCCTTTTCAAGGGTCCTAATTTTTTTTTTTTACAATTTTGTTGGAAAAAAAATAAAAACCCTTTTTTGGCTTTACATTTTTACTTGTTTTATGGAAGATATAAATCGTAATTTGATCATGATAAACAGCCTCCCATGCCGTGGCGGATCCATGCAGGGGCACACCCCGGACCGTGTCCCCTTTCATGGTCCATGAAATGGCTTTAATTCGGCCTTTATTTTTAATTTTTTCCAAATACTGAGGAGTGCATAGATCTCTCAGACACCCTCCCTCCGCATATGGATAAAGAAGTGCCCACTTAGGCTTCTGTTTTGGACCAGGTGGAAGGGCACACTGGCCTGTGTGCCCCCGCCCGGCCCCTTCGCGCCTAAAAAATGAGGAAAGGAGAGAAGAGAAGGGGCGAAAAGCTGCGAAAATGAGAGAAAGAAAAGAAGAGAAATGGAGAAGAGAAAAACAATACTTGCACGTAATTGAGTAGGCCCAAGCCTTCTTATCCATGTTATCTGTGATTATTTTAGGCATTGCTTGAAGGCGGGTCCTCTGCCCAAAAGCCTGTGAAATTACTGCGGGCCCGCCGATACGCAGGGCCCGTCACATTTTGTCACCAACATCTGTATTAAGACGACTCAATGCTGACTTCAACATCAATCCGTGCATGCTTTCGTATTAGTGGGCCAATGTCCAATAAAATGTAATATTTTATAAAAACTTCTGAGGGGAAATAAACTGGTAGCCGTTTTCGCTTCTGTTTTGGACATCCGTACACTTTATGTTTTAACATGTTTAAGCAATAATATAACCTAATAATTAGGCCTACAGTAATCATGGTAATAGTAGTGAAATGATCAATGCAATTTTGGCCAAATCTCACTACCCGCAAGATGCTGTGAACTACCAAATCGCAACAGTTTAAAATAGTTAATACAATAGTGAAAAACTTGTCAACAAATGACTTCAAATGGACCGTCATTTCACAAATTTTCGGCTTTTTCAAATTAAAATTTTAGACAATAATAGTGTCAAAATGGTCCACCAAATGGCTTCAATTAGGTTTTCATTTTGCAAAAGTTTCTCACTTCTGAAGGGGGGCACATCCCCCCTCAGACACCCCCTGAGTATGCATAAGGAAGTTACCCTTTTCGCTTCTGCTTTGGACACCCAAACCAAGAGTTATGTTAAAGCAATAATTTACACAATAATAGTGAAAACTTGTCGACAAATGACTTCAATTGGACCGTCATTTCACAAATTTTCACCTTTTTCAAATTAAAAATTTTACACAATAATAGTGACAAAATGGTCCACCAAATGGTTTCAATTAGGTCTTTATTTTGTAAAAGTTTCTCACTTCTGAGGGGGGCACATCCCCCTCACACCCCCCTGCGTCGCGCAAGCGTGACAAGCCCCCCCCCCCTTTTCAAAAATCCTGGATCCGCCACTGTCGCTATGAATTGAGCAACGCAATTTTTGGCAAAGCTCACTACCATTCGCAAGATGCTGTGAACTACCAAATCGCAACAGTTTAAAGTTGTTGCTAACCTTAAATGGTACAAATACCCTTTACAGTTTTGATTCACACTAAAAAACTAAAAACTTCTACGAAAAGTACAACATTTACATTTGGTTTAATTTTGAATGCGTGGGAATATTGCATTTCCAATGTTTGCAAACTACAGTAAAATTGAATCCTTATAATATAAATATTTTCACAGAAATCAATTTAAAATGTCAATCATTTGGTGGTAAATAAAAGAATTCTCTCCACCTGGTGTTCAGTATTTATTGGGGGTTAGGGTTAGGGGTTAGGGTTAGAATTAGGCTTAGTAACCCCTGACCATAATTAGCATATCGTGATAGTTTGTCTTAAATGAGACATACATGTACATGATTTTATAAACTGAAATAATTAAACACAACATAAAAAGAAAGCCCTCACTCCAATGACCCTCTATAAATCTGGTCATGTTATGACAATTTGATTGATGCAGTTGTGACCAAAAACTTGTTAGCTCCAATTTGATATCATATTTACTACTGAAAACTCCAGCAATTTTGTGCGTATATGACTTGGGGTGATTGCGTCATGGTATCATGTGGACCGGGCATGTGGGATAGATGCATGCATGCGCGTGGTTTTTATAGTGAGATTTAGTGAGTTTTAGTGTGGTAATTTTAAACATACCGGTAATATCCTTACCAAATGTAGTTCTTTCTTTCTTTCTTTCTCTTGCTCTTTATCTGGTAAGTTTTACTTTTTACAAAAACTATGTGTTTGAAACAGAAAAGATTAGTTGTAAATGTATGTATCAATTATTAACTATGTTAAGGAGAATACACAAAGAACTGTTGATTCTTGAATAATAATCCACGAGGCGTTAGCCGAGTGGATTATTTTCAAGAATCAACAGTTTTGAGTGTATTCTCTGACTTAAACCATTGCTTTATACTAACAACTTAATATTTTCTAAAACTGTGGATTCGTAAGTTACCAGTAATAATAAATGGAAAAAGCAAACATTACATTGTTCCATTGTAATTTCTTTATCTGTTGATTCGTATTATTGATATATTACATTTACAAAGTATCTCACACCTGTAATTTCTATATCTGTAGATTCGTACATAATTAGACAATCAATAGTTGTTTATACCATGCACTTCTGATGTATAGTACTGAAGTAGATGCGTTTATAGGTCTCTATATTGCATAACAAGGAAAATTGCCATAATAGTCACCCGGAATAGTCATGGGTTCATATCAAATGGCCAATAACAAAATCATTGCAGTGTTACACCTGAAGATAGCTAGACCTGTGCTGTGTTCTGTATATTACTACACACTTTTACTACACTACATTTTATTGAAGATGAAGGATGTCCTATCTTCATGATGATTTTCAGTTATTTGCCATATGGAAATTATCGAAAATACTCAGAAGAAAGGATACAAAGCAATGAAACTCTTCTTCCGTAAATCGAGTGTTCGGTTTAGGAACAACCATGCAATTATGGAAATTGTTTGTTATCTTCGATGAAATGCATCCCGTATTCATAATAATTTGGATAATTACAATTTTGCGATGGAATCATTCAAAGGATATATTGTTGATTAATGGGATTTGTTTTGAAGATGTCTTTCGAAAAGGGAAAAGGACCTAAAACATGATTCTACATTTAGCCAAACAAAGGTAGGCATATGTCCATTTTAAATGTGTAAACAGAGGAAGAATTCGTTTTATTTGGTTGGTCCTATTAATAATACCTACTGTCCCTGAATTTCAGCAGCAAAAAACAAAAACAAAAAAAACCACAACAAAACTTCGCCGCCTTCCGACACGGAAAAAAGCCTCGACCTCAACTTCCAGCCCCTTGGAATTCAAATGGAGTGTCCCTATAACCATGCTAACATTATAATATTTAATTATCGGATAGGCCTACTGATCGATATAAGTAAATATTCAAGCGTGCCAAAGTACCACCAGATGAAATAAAATGCAGTTTGTACACGAAAGACAAATAAAAATTAAACAGAAAATAGATCTACGGTGGCTTTTATCATTACTAAACATGTGAAAACAAACAAATAAATAAACAAATAAATAGGCCTAAATGCATTGATACAGAATGTGTATTATGTAGCAAAGTTTCCTAAATAAAAAACATGTAAGCGACTGAAATGAAAAGGAAGAAAAGAAAAAGAACATAAAAGAAAAAAAAACCGACAAAAGATCAATTTTTAATTAAAATAAGTAGAAAAAACAAAATTTTCAGGAGAGCAATTACTCTCCTAATGCTCGATCTCCTTAAATCTGATATTGGAGAGTGTTTTAGCTCTCCTTAGTGCACCATTCTGTCCCTACATTCTATTATAAATGCTCCGAACAGCTCTCCTTGATGGCCCAGAAAAGCCATTTAATGCTCTCCTGAAAATGTCAAATGCCAGTCCCTGCATAGGCCTTTGCAAATATTGGTGGAATAATAGATTTATGACACAAATGAAAGTGTAATGGCCAAGTTACACTAAAAATGCCAAATTCGCGTTGTTATTTTACATTACAATTTTGTCATGTTTGTAGGCCTATACAAAAGCTCGGTAGGCTATATAATTTTGGAAAACGTAAGATCAGCGCATGTACAAATAAAATACCACGGTATTCATTGTATTTTTAGTGTAAAATGGTTTCATAATTTTTTAATGTCGTTCATTTTATCTTATTTGTTCATGATAATGTTCCTTTTCCTATCACTTAATTTAGAAACAGCCGTAATTCTATTTAATAAACTGTAGATTACATGTTTAGTACGAATCCACACTTCTCTGTATGAATCCACACTTAACTGTAGATTCGTGCAGAAAAGTGTTGATTCGTAGAAAATAATCTACAGTTTATTGAATAGACTGACGTCACAGCAATGGTTTAATGCCAAATATTCTTACACTGGCCTCATCCATTCAATCCGTCCCCAGGTGCTGAAAGCTGACATAAGATTCTAATAGATACATGTAATGGTTTAAAAATAGTACACCTGACAGTGATATAGAACCTCAAAGATTTGTATTGCCCTTTTCAACCAACACTTAAAGCCATATTATAACATTTGCTGAGGAAGACGCCCTCACTGATTTTTTAAAATTCCTTTTTTTACATATGATTAAATTGTACTTTATTAAACCAATATACCCTGCAAAAATCAAAACTCTAGGTGCTGTGGTTTTGTCAAAATCCGAGATTTTGAATAAAACGCCGAATCGGGCGCTTTATTATTACGATGGAATTATTAGTCGAACGCATACACGATGTTCATAACACACAGTACGTACACTGCGTGCGGGATGGTGATATACATAACAAAGGGTCGTACCACAACATGACCAAAGGAGTGGTATGTATTGGCGACATGTGCGCTGGTAGTAAATTCCAATTTTCTTTGCTTTGCCGTAGTTGTTCGCTCAAAAATAAAAGGGGGGATATATTTGACAGTAAAAGCTAACATTTTATGGCAAAAAATGCTAATCTATTTTGTTTGAAAATGTTATAATATGGCTTTAAAATCTGGGGAAAAATGGGTTGCATTGGGTTTTTTTGGGTCCCATTTATTTGAATTTTCATATTTGGTATAACAATTTTAACATACAAAAATGTTGTTGTTATGCCAGTTTGTAATTCATGGTGCACAACTCTAATTAAAAAACAAGCCTATAAGAAACCCTGTAAATCATTGCTTACCATGGTATTTTGTGGTGAACTTGACTTGTATTTCTTGATATTGTATGTGGCAAAAAAAAAGTAAACCAACCAAATGACCCTGACTTTGGAGCTCAAGTCTAAAGGCAATACGATTTTTTTAGGCCCAATGGTGTTAGGCAAGTATGATGAAATGTAATATGTCAGCACAATCTGATACTAAATTGGTTCATCAGAGCTGACATTTTGCCACATGGGTTTTCTCCACTGGACATGTACAGGTAGAATGTCAGCTTGCCAATGTCGCTGTCTGTTTACAGGCATGATTATGGGCAACTGTTTTCAAGTCTGGGATTAAAGTAAGGATTTGTTTTCCTTGCCAATCTTGCAGAAGACACTTCCTTCTGGTGTGTTCAACAAGCACTCAGCTTGTGGTGGTGGGCCATACATACAATGTACATGTATCTTAGTATATTATTCTGGGATATTACCCACTTCCTACGTTCCTATTTTAAGTAGTCAAGTAGTAGTAGGTCACGTGTACCGAAAAATAAAATGTTGCATAACATTTGTATTCATTTGTACACAAAACAGCCTTCAAAAACACACAAAATTCTGCTATTCTTGTTTTATTTTCAATCAAAAAAATATCATACCAAGTTTATGAAGATGAAATA